>NC_048229.1:55665206-55705424 GCF_002007445.2 Ailuropoda melanoleuca
CCCCCCGGTACCACCCCCCTCCCCCCGCTATGCCTAATCCCTGGCAACCACAGGTGTGTTCTCCATTTCCTACATTTTGCCTTTCCCAGAATGTCATATAAATGAATTACTCAGTAAGTAGCCTTTCGAGTCTGGCCTCTTCACTCAGTACCATGCATTTGAAATGCACATTTTAAAAGCTTGCTGAATATTCCTCAAACTGGTGCTCATCCATTCTACACCCACCCCTCTGCCCAGGGATATTTTATAACATTTGCCAGCCCTCTGCAGGCTTACTTTGGAAGGCTTCCCTACAGCACTTCAAACATATTAAAAGGTAGCCATTTTTCATACTTAAGGTAACTTTTTCCCTGTATTCTCGAAAAGATCTTTAAAAATTGCTTTTGAAATTATTTGATTTGGTGATTGTGACACTTCACTATCATGAGAAATATATATATATATTTTTTAAAGATTTTATTTATTTATTTGACAGAGAAAGACAGCCAGCGAGGGAGGGAACACAAGCAGGGAGAGTGGGAGAGGAAGAAGCAGGCTTCCAGTGGAGGAGCCTGATGTGGGGCTCGATCCCATAACGCCGGGATCACGCCCTGAGCCGAAGGCAGACGCTTGACGACTGCGCCACCCAGGCGCCCCGAGAAAAATATTTTTTAAAGCAGATAACAATGAAGCTCATAGGATTGGAAAGACATGTAATTACATTTATTAATTTTTTATTTGTAACTTTCTTATGTGAGCACCGACACCTTTTTTTTTTTCCAGGTTTCAAACATTCCTGTTTTCCTGGAAATCTCAAAAACTCTGGACACCATGTCCTGAGTCCCTAACAGAGCCCCGCAAGAATCCATGGCTAAAGGCATCATAGTTCCAACCTACACCCCTGAGAGAAGGGAAGAGAAGCCTGCTTTCTCTGAATCATGGCAATGCCCTAAGACAAAGCAAAACATATGGCACAGTAATTCCTTTTGAAGATTTTATCTCACACACAGTGTACCATGTAAAAATTTATGTGCAAATGTGTCCACTGCAGCAGTACTGGTCATAGTTCTGCAGACAGTCTATCATCAGTAAGGGGCTGCTCACCGGCAGTACGTCACACACCGGGACACCACCCAGCCACGAAAACGGGTGAAGTAGATCTCAATGTGCTAACGGTGAAATTGATGGTTTTTTAACTGTTAGTAAATGAAAAGGAAAAAAAAATCGCAAGAGATATGCCAAATTTAACCATGGCTACCTCCAAGGGAGGTAAGAGTTTTCGCATGCGCGCGTGTGTGTGTGTGTGTGGGGGGGGCAGGGTGTGGGGGGGTGAGAGGCTTTCAGGATAGACTTTTAGGTAACATTTGAATTTTTTGCCGTGAGCATATTATTACTTTGGTAATTAGAAAAGTTAAATAAACATTACTTTAAACAGCCCAAACACAAGCAGGAACATTGAAAAGACGTGAATTGGTGTTCTGGATTTCCAAGCATGTTGTGAATGAGCTTTATAGACTGTTTTTGGCTAAGCAGGTCCCTTGTCCCCTTCTCTCAAGGTCAAAAAAGCCTAGGCAAAAACTCCTCCTTTCCCTTCATTACACAAACTCTCTCCCACCCAACAGTATATCATCCACAAAAAAGAAATGTATCTGATATGCTTGAGAGGTTTCTGTAAAACGAGACTTTCCCACAGGGAAGTTAAAGAGCACCTTGGTTGAGAAGATAAATGGGGAGCTAGCATTCAAGTTCTGCATGGCATCTAAGAATTCCCAGGTCGACCAACGACATCTACTCTGAAGAGGCCCTTCTCATCTGGGAAGGCTCTCAAGTGCTGGCAGGTCAACACGGAGGTAATGTGCCATGCAGATAAGCACCATGTCTATACGAGCCGCGGGGTTGTGCTCGTTATAATGAGGTATTGAGAAGCCGTCCCCCAGAGACTTGGGAGACCACGAGAAATCTGCAGAGCCTTGAGTCAAAAGGGCCGCGCGAGAGCACCTGCTTGAGAAAACCAGGCCAGCGATGGTGCTGGGAAGTCCCAAGTCCATCTGCTCGGTGTCCTGTTGGCCTTACAGAGTCTGCTGGCAGTGGGCCTGAGGGCCCTCCTCGCTGCTGTCCGGGGGCAGGCACTGTCTCGGGCTCCCACACCTGTGGAACTGCTTGGATACGACAGAGGCTGCTCCAAGGGACACTGTGATGCCGTGGTGACCCCGAGGGGCCTCTTTGCTTTCCCCCCACAACTGCTTCAGAAACTGTGAGTGTCCACACCTGGGTTCCCACAGTCACCTGTTCAGGACAAGCAGCAAAGACAGAAGAAGGAATGTTGTGGGACCAAGTGGCTTTTGTGGGGAACTACAGGCACCCCTGAGCCGTGTGGGCATCAGGGTCTGCCCGGCGCGCCTGCTCTCTACAGGCTGTGGGAGGACGCGGGCCACAGCCAGAAGCAAAGCTGGGCGGCCACCACGTTATGGCTGCTTTCACCTCCCTGCGGCACAGCTGTCCTGCAAGGGCAGGCTTAAGGAAGCCAGGGAAAGCTCATTTGTCAAATGGGTTTCGTTTTCACTTAACAAATATAACCGGTGCTTCCATCGCACCCTCTCTCACAGCTGAGCGGGCCACTTTTCCTTCCAGCTCATGAGAGCTTCCGAATGCCATGAGAAACGGCCCTTGGATCTGGACCTGAGACTCCTGACCCCCTCCCTGCTGCACGACAGCAGACTCAACCAGCCTCCAAGGTAAGATGCTTTTCCAGAAGGGGCCACGGGGGAGTGGGGCGGGATAAGGTGGAATGAACTATGGAGACACCAGCAATAGAAAAGTAAAGAAGGGGCTAAGTCATCTTCCAGAGGTCACTAGAGATGACATTTGTCTACTGGGTTAGAAGGGTCAAGGCAAAACATGGCTCTCCTGGCTTGCCCAGTTTACTGGAGTCACCTGCGGTTTGCCCCATTCCCAGTAGTTCGTGATACCTGTTCGACTTCTCATCTCTGGTCAAAAGCGTCCTTCAAACCGGCCCTCCTCACCTCTGGGACTCCCCCTGCTTTCCTCTGGCTAGAACCTGGCACGAATGCTCTTCTATTTCACTCAGTCCTCTGTGGCCACAGGTCTCGGTTAATGGCCCCTTCCACACTGAAAACTCTCCATACATTTCTTTTAAAACCTTTTATTCAATAATATATACTTTTAAAATTATAATATGTAACTGCCCATCATGCCATAGATTACCCCCGTGCCCCCACTGTGGAGTCTGTGGTCGTCTAGTTAATGTGGTCTGCTGGAAAAACAGGTGGCCACAGGCCGAGTCAAGGGGGCGCAGGGGAGCAACAGTACCCAACAACCATTTTGCATACCCTTCACATTTCCCATGCTTTCTGGGTCAGGAGGAAGTCAACAGGAAGCCAAAGGCGTGTGAACCTTTTACATTCAGAAGTGAGGTTTGATATACGGTGGTGGGCTGCCCTTCAGTTGGTCTGGTTCGTGCTGGCCAAACCTGCCACCATTTTGTGTCTGCTCACGGAACGTGATCTCTCTACACACGTTAAGACGTTTGATTTGGTTCTTGTTCTGCTTATGGAAAAGTGGGAGGAACCGCAACAGACCTGGGGAAAGAGATGGGAGGAGGGGAAAGACGGCATTAATCAATCTGACCCAGAGTGAGGACAGGCCTTCACTTGCCTGCGGCTTCCTTCTCTGGAAGAGTGCTAGGAAAAGTGTGCAAGCTGGACGTTCCCATGCCACTTTGTGGAAAACCTAGTAAGAGCTAACTTTATGGTCTCAGGTTTCAAGCAATACCCTCTTCCTTCCTCTTGAAATCGCGACTCACAGAGGTGGTCTTAGGCGCGGCCTTCTGGGAGAGCAAGGGAAAAGCTCCGGACATCGCGTGTGTTCCCCAGGCCTCCTCCCCACCTCTTGGGTCCAGAACACGGATTTAGAAGCACCGAAGTCTCTTGACCATTCTGTGCCAGCTGAGCCACAAGCTCAGCAGCCCAACTCCAGATCCCCATCAGCCCTGACCCAATTTACCTAAGAGGACATCTCGGGACTAATAATCAGATGACTGTATTTACGCCGGGAAAGCGCCGAGTCCACTAATAAACAGAGAGCAAAAAGGGAGCTCAAATATTTTTAACTCTCCCCTGGGAGCAGCAGTGTGGCATGGCCTGAAAACCCCATTTCTCCTTCCATGTCCAGCACAGTGAAGTGGGCGCTGAGACACCAGCAGTGGAATTCTAGAAGCAGTGTCTCAGAGATCAGCGCTATAGCAAGGAGAGAAGGGACTACGCCCCTGGGAGGCGGTCACAGAAACATCCTTTCATGAAAACTTTCCCTGGGTCAAGGAAGGGTCCTGAACAAAGGCCACATGGCGTGAAGGTTAAGAAAGAAAGGACTATTTGCCTTTAAGCACTTCAGCAACTGATTTCCAAGCATCCAGCGCCACAGAGGGATCCGTCAGTGAGAAGCACACTAATTAAAGACACCACCATCTGCCAAAGGCGGACACACAATAGCACGTGCCTGCTTGTGATGCAAGGAACGGGGGCAGGGAGAGGTGTTCATCACCACAGAGAGCGCTGGCACAGAGGTGAAAGGTGGGCACTGAAATGGGCCAACCCCAGAAGCAGGTGCCCAGGGGGGAAGCAGGTACCAAGGAACTGCACATGCCCCACGGGGACACCACTCTGACCCCACACGAAGGTGGGGATTCACTGCAACCCTCTTACACACATCTTTACAGTTCAAGGTGTACCCCGCCTCTCCCCCAAGACACAGGAAATACAAGCTTAAGGTCCCCATAGCAGTAGCTGGTCTCCCGCTTGGGAAGCTGGTGGTTATCAACATTTTTATTTAGGAAAACAGGACTGAACATGGCATTTGTCTTTCCTCTAAGGGCAGCAGCGCACCAGTCATACATCAGTCATCCAGTGATACAAAGAAGTGGCCAAGTGTGTCGGAAGTGGTCACTTGGAAAGGATCACAACCCAGGCAGTGGTGTTTTTCTGCAAACAGAAGGAAATAGTTGGCTCCACGGGTCTTGAAGATTTATCCAAGCTTTCCATGGGGTGTCAAGATTTCTGTCCCAACCTCTTAGTTACCATTTACAGCAAGAAAAGCCAGCAAGTGCAAAACTGTTAATTTATTGATTCAATGAAAGGTTTTTTTTTTTGAACAATCCCCAATACATGCAGTTCAGGGTTAAGTATCACATTTGTAGCACATTGTTGAGTCTCTACACAGAAGTACTCATCTCATCAGCTGTATAACCCATCACATCGCTTTCCCCAGCCTCCACGGCACCTGCTTGTAGTCGTTTCCATGAACACATCCATATAGCTCAAAAGTATATGTCACTACTGGTTTTCTTGGCCAGATGTTTCACCGCCACCTCCCCTCCCCCACTCCCACCCTGGGGTTAGTTTTTTAAAAGCAGGACATTATGCCATCTTAGATTGATTAAGCTCGCTGACAAACTGGCTTCTCGTGTGCTCCTGTGGACCCTGCTTTTGCTTTTGGAAGGGCTTAGATTTCAATGACCTTCACTCTGCTCCGTTATTATCTACCCCTATTTATTTGTAGGAGGGAAGTTCGCTTTCTCCTGGGGGTGCTCATGCAGTAACATAGGTTTCTAAACAAATTGTGTGGTCTGAACTGGCATTATGGGAAACGGCTAAGTGGGCTCTCTTAGAACCATTTCAATGCATATATAAAAATTCTTCCAATTGCTGCTTGTGTTCCCCAAGTCGTTTTGCTTCCATCCTTAATACAGCACCTGGGAGAACCTAAGTCATTTCCCTGAGTAGGTGTGGACCAAGACCCATGGCCGCCAGCTCTCTCTGGGACTCAGCACCTGCCTCAAAGGCACCACCCTCCAGTCCCGCTGGAACCACTCCAGGTGCCGTGCCCATCTCAGGACACAATTCCAGCTCATGAAGGTGGTGCCCCCTAACTCTCTCGAGAAGTCATGCTCCCTCCTAAGATTTATGCTTTGACTGTTTTTCTTATCGGTTCCCTTCCTTTGAACCACCTCCTGCCTGAGCCCCCAAGGCTTACAAGCTTTTCTGTCTTCCCCAGCCAAGCAGTCTGAGTCCCTCCCTTCTCTGCAAGGGAACACAGCAGCTTTGAGCCTGGTGAGCAGCGACGTGCTAGACAATGTCTGTTAGACCTGGCGCGGCGGCCAGGGTGTAAGCGCCTCAGAGAGCTGCCATCGGCACTGCTGTCATTGGTGGGAAGACCCAGGAATGCTTGGTCTGCACTGTCCACTTGGCTTCTCCCACCCGGTCCCCTCCCTCAGGGACGGGACAGGAGCAGGCAGCTGATGCGATCCAGGGGAGAGTGAACTGCAAGCAAGCTGCAGATGGAAAGATCACTTGGCATCTCCTCAGTTCTGCTCTCACCATGGGACTTGTCAGCTGAAGCCAAGCTGTGCACTTACGCTCTCTCGTGGCCCATCAGCCCTGACAGACCAATCGGTATTTGGCATAGGAACTTTTTGTTCTCACCATAACCAGGCCTATGTCATAGAACACAGGCAGGACCTGAGATGATAATGTAACACTACCCTGTTCCCCACATTTTTTGCTTTTCTTTAGGAAATAACTAAGTCCCTTTCATAGGCACTTTTGACTGGTTATAAGGTAACAAAGCAAACAAAATGGCTAATCAAAAATACTGAGATGAACTTCAGAAATAATCTGTTGGCCGAAAAGTATATTGGGTGGGTAAATACACCACAGCTGAGTCTAAGAGCAGACTCCCACTCATTCACACTCACACACACACACACACACTCTCTCTCTCTCTCTCATCTTCTTTCCCTGCCCCCGCCCCCCCTCCACTTTTGGAACTCTCCATGACCATCTCCTAACCCAGGTTAAGTACTCTGAAATCTCAGGGGAGCTAGGTACATCTGGACACAAAATGGCTCTGGAGATGGGTAAGAGAAAAGGTATGGACTGGACTCACTTCAGTCTGGGAAAGAACAACCTACAGTCAGCAGCCAGCCAGCTAGGTGTTAAGACCAGACTCAGAAAGAGGCGGGCATTTTAAACGCAGTCATGCTGTCTAAGGTAGGAGGAGAAGTGAAAGTACAGGCAGTGGAAAAGTAAACCATGCACAGAAAGAAGAATTATCCCTGTGTCAGAGCCGCAGTCACAGAGCCCCAGGATAGGCAGGTCAGCTGTGTCTGCACCAACTAAATCATGATCAACGGAGAGAGGCAGAAGTCCATCCATCAGCTGACTATCCTCCTGCAGATGCTTTCACTGCCTCTGGGAACCCAAGGGAAAGAACTGGGGTTACTACTTCACCAAGACCCTCCAGTGTGCTCCCTTTGCCTGGTCCGGGCAGGCAACTTAAAAAAAGGGGGGGGGGAGGGGGGAGAGAATGAGTGACAGAGGCGGCGATGAGAGGGAGAGGTAGGGGGCAAAAAAGACACACAGTGGCACATCTCCCTGATAATTACCAACAGTGTTGCCTAGAAGGGCACATCAGAAGGCTCCTGCGGCCTGACATACCAATACAGGACCAGCTGAGAGCTCATGCCTTGGCTTTGATTTTCAGGTAGAACAAATGTATACATCAATATACAGAATGTGCAATATAGGCAGGTAGTATTGGTATGAGAATCTTAACTGAATGGATTTTCTGGCTTTGGGGTCTTATTTTTAGTTTTCAATCTGTAAGCGCAACTCTAGTAAGAGTTTTATTTGCATTTTAAATTCCCACCGACCAAACGACAAAAATACAATCTACATTTAGAGATAGGACCTGCTACCAATACCAATATGATTTTATTGGAATATGGAATGTAAACAGATGTTTTCAAACAAACAATCTAACCTTATAAAAATGTATGGCATTATTAAATAGTTAATAAAGAAATCCTAAGGTCTGATGTGGGTAGATGCCTTGAGCTCTAGCCTAGTTGTAAAGTCCCCACAGCTGTGGCATGGCTCTGCAGCTGGGGGAGGGGACTGCTTGCAAACCAGTCCCCAAAATGAAATCAGCTTGACTGTTTACTTCTTAAAGTAGAATCTAGCTTCCTTTGCTAACATGAAGGCTGGCACAATGGATCCCAAGCTTTAATAGTGGCTCCAGGAGCTCCAACTAACCCCCCAGGCTCCTTGTATGATGCTCTGCTCAGTCGTTGGGGAACAGGCTGGCCCTGCACACAACATCCCAGTCCCTGCACGTGAGGAGGACGGCCCTGCCATCATGTTCACATATGACCTCTCGGAGCTTCAAGATGCAGCTTACCCTGATTACAGAGGGAAATTGCTTCTCGTGGGGATAAAGAGGCAAAAAGGGTGCTGGTGGCGGGGGGAGTACATTTTTCTCACCCAGTAGGTCTTTTCTAAATACATTCTAATAGGATGCTTCCTCTCATTCCCCAACCTGCCTGAAGACCGACTTTCCAGCTTCCGTTATGGTTGTGACCAAAAAGTGTCTGTTTCAGACAGGTGCATGAAAACAGGCACACACACTGGGATGTATGTGCTGGGAAATGGTGAGGTTTTCCTTACAAGGCTGCAAAAGGAAAAAAAAGGCTACACGGAAAAAATAGCAACAAGATTTTATGGTTAGGCAAATCAACAAAGGTTACAGTGAGCTCCAAGTTATGCACTTCGCATCAAACTTTTGAAGAGACAGATGGACCTGTTCACGGCATCACAAGGTCTCAAGTGATGCCTGCTGACGGCAAAGGGGCCTCTTGTGAATGACTGCAGTTTGCTCCCAAATGAATACACTTAGAAGAAAACTGCAAGGATGAGGTACATTTCCTAGAGAGCTCGTGTCATAAAAAAATACATAAAACATGACTTTGTAAAAGAGCTTAAAAAAAAAAATACTGTCACTGTTTTAATATCTCCTTTTCGTAAATGAGGCTGGTGTGTCAGTACAGACTGCTGACGTTTTGCTAAAACTTGAGCCTGAATCTCACCAAAGGAAACCCAGACCACAGTGGAATAGATAGGAAGTCAGATATTCAGAGCTTGTTGACTGAACGGGTTAATTCAACAGTGGTCTCCTGTTAAATAAAAGTAAATGGACAACAACTCAGAGTCTCTCCTCTCCCATGCATTCCAAAGGGAGCGTTCCCTCAGATCCTGAACTATGTGCATCGTCACGCTGCCACAATGGCAGCTCCCTGTAGACTAGTACTGGGGGATTTCTTTCTTTTTGACAGACAGTTAGGTCTTTACTCTTCTTTGCATTTAGAAGGAATGACTAGAATTTCTTTTTATCACATTGTAGTTTTCCTTCAAGATTTGTGTTTGGTTGGTTGGTTTTATTGGCAAGCATCAATGCCGCATTACCCGTCGCCTTCCAAGTCTTCACCGGGCTGCCGTGAGGCCACTGGAAAGCACAGCATTGTCTGCAGAAGGCTGGGACTGCTCCTTCACTACGGGGTCTGCAAAAAAACAGGATGGAAGTCAGCCCAATCTGGGCTGGAATGTGTGGGAGACACCATCATGACAAACCCCCTTCCACAGTGGGGTAGGGAGAGACAGACAGACAGGAAAGCCAGGGTCAGAAGGACAAAAGAAATTACAGAACTAAGGTTAGAGAAAAATCAGACACTGAAAAATAATCAGGGGAATTTGCTCTTCTAGTCGACTCTTTCACTTCCCTCAGAGGGCAAGTTCAACTACGGAGACTCCTGGAAAAGAGAGGCCCATGAACACTGACTTCCCACTGTTCAAAATCACTACTAATCTTCTTATGTGTTATTTTCCTTGAATACTAATGTCAGATCCAACCCCCAATTTCTTCAAATCATGTGCAGTAATGAGCACTTGGGAGCAAAGGAATGAAAAGAGCCATTAGAAGACCTATCAATTTTAAGCAACAGTCATTTGAAACACATTTTTTTTTTTACAGCAGATATGTATTCAGAAAAGTAGACGGATCATGAATTACATATTACAAACATCAGAATTCTTAATTGGATCTAACTCAAGGGTGAAAATAGCTTCCTGTGCCAGAAATTGGAAAGAGGACTCCTGAGTTGCGCTTGTCTGAGGTTTAGAAGAACAAAGGTTAAAACCTTTCCAATTTGTTGTCTACTAATACTTATGGGCCAGCAGGTTCAAGATTTGTATTATTCAAGTAAGATTTGCTTACTCTCCAGAGGAGAAGAAAAGAAAGGAAGATAGTGTACTAGCCAAGCCAATAGACAGGCTGAAGGTTTTCTTCTTGATTCAGAGAATGAGCTGAGATGGGTCCCATAACCTTTATCCCCAGTCTCCTCTGTGCCTGGACTAAATCATCTCACGTTGCCAGCAATTAAGGGGAAAGTTTATCTGAGACACACTTTATTGGGGGAGGCGGAGTTTGTACAGATGCCGACAATAAACCACCATAGGCACCGAATATATACACACACTTTGAAGGGAGACCTAAACATTCTTCAACTGAGGTAGGATTTTAGTGAGGTCTTTCCACACCTGCTTTCCTTTCCTCAAATTCCTTTTATTTATTTAACTCATTTCCTTCTTTAAAAATATACTACATGGGGCACCTGGGTGGCACAGCGGTTGGGCGTTTGCCTTCGGCTCAGGGCGTGATCCCGGCGTTATGGGATCGAGCCCCACATCAGGCTCCTCAGCTATGAGCCTGCTTCTCTCTCCCACTCCCCCTGCTTGTGTTCCCTCTCTCGCTGGCTGTCCCTCTCTCTGTCAAATAAATAAATAAATAAAATCTTTAAAAAAAAAATAAAATAAAAATAAAAATAAAAATATACTACAGTCACCTTATTACTTTTAACTAACTACTTGTTTTTCGAGGGCAAAATATCTTTGATTAGGTTTCCACACAGACGTAGATATCTGAAAACAATGTTTAGGTACTTGTGATCTATCAACTCAGGACTAAGGGAAATGGTCCACAGACCACAGTCAGGGAGAGCTACAGGAGTGGACAAGCAAACACCCCTGCAGGTCCAGACACGGAACTGCAAAGCCGTCTCAACAGTCTAGAACTAATGAGGCCAAATTCCAAGGACGATTCAATCCAAATACCTAGAATTCTCTTCACTGGCCTCAAAGATAAAGAACAGAAGAATTTTTTCTTTAATAAATTACACCCCTGGGGACTCACAGAAGTACGGGTGCTCCATGGCCTCTTTGGCAGTCAGTCTCTGTTGATGGTCATATCGCAGAAGTTTGTCCAGAAGATCTAGGGCCTCGGGGCTGACGAGGTGTCTGTTCTCACTATGGATAAAGTTTTCCCAGCGTTTCCGTGAATGTCTGAGAAGGAAAGGCAAGCGTTAGTACTGAGATACTATTCAACAAGAATCCTGATGTTACTAGGGCTAAAGGCAACAAAAGGCACTGATTTCAAGCTCGTTAAATCTCCTCCTCACTGGTATCTGCCCCACCCCACACGGGGACACCCGCAGCATCCTGAAACAAAAACGGTGCTCTCTGATACGTAAAAGGAGCTAAAACTCCTATATCTGATTTAGAATTTGCGGCACCTTCCTAGATCATTTCTTATGCCTCAGGCTTTTAGTCCATTCTGGTGAGGCAAAGAGGTGACGGAGTTATTTTTGTCACTCAGCAGAAATATTTAGAGCTAGCCTCAGAAACACAGAGGCCCCATAAAACACTGTTTGAAAACTGTCAATGCATTTTCTTTTCAACACTATTGCACTGTACCTGCAAATATGCTTTAAAGTTTGCTGCCCTGGAGAAAATCCATTACACAGAACAAGAAAAAACTATAAATCTCTTACTCAAAGAAGAATCACAGCTTTCTAAGATTTTCCATTAAAAGAAGCATATGCTGTACCAGAAAGCTTTTTTCTGTAATAGGATTTTGTCTTCCATTTTCTACTGACTGACAGGTTACCTCTTAGAGAAGTACAATGAGCAGAAGACACATGTAAACAATGCCCAAATACCTCAAAGCAAGTTAAAAAAAAAATACGGAGAAAAAAAAAAGGTTTCAATTTTGCTATGATTAGCAAGTGATCTTGGTGAACATTCCCACTTCTGAAATGGCGTAAGTTAAAACCCTCGTTCTCTCTCCCTCTCTCTTACTTACTGTCCCAGGATATCGTTGAAGTGCGGATCTAGGTCTATGTGATACTTCTTCAGATACCCATACAGCTCATCTGTACCCAGAACCTTGGCAATGCGAACAAGCTGAAACACAAAACAAACTGACCAAATCACTGAGCACAGAGCTCACTGCAAGACTGTGCACCCTTCCACATTACTGCGTCCCCAGGGACCAGATGCAGGCTAGAGCCTGGGGCCGACAGGCAGCAGACCCCAGGACACGATGTTCGCACAAAACAAATTTCCAATCTGCCTTTAAAACGGTAACAACTTACGACAATAATCTTCCAGAAGCTGACAATTACGGGGGCATCGCAATCTAATGCCTGCAGTCTGGTTCTGTTAGACAAGGACTGCCTGACTTCTTCACAGACTCACTCTGGAAGTTGGGCATAAGAAAGCTTTATCTGTCTCTACGTTTGGGGACCTGGTAACCATAGACAAAATGTCATGAAAGTCTTTACCCTGAAGAAAAACTTCTGTGCAGTCATCGAGTGATATTTAGTGGCTCGAGGATAGCATCCCTGTCATGGGACTCCACTTCCTTGCCCTATGTCCCCACACGGGGAAGAGCCAGTCAGTGTTTGCTCACCTGGTCATAGTTGTCCTGTCCGTGAAAGAAGGGCTCCTTTCGAAAGATCATGCTTGCTAACATACAGCCCAAACTCCACATGTCCAAGCTGTAATCATACATCTGGGGAAATAAGGTCAGCCTGTCAGTGAAGGGTGTTACAAATGCGTTTCTGTGATCTGGATTTCTAGTCTTCAGTTGACCTTTGCACATATTTTAGAATTCAAAGGAAAAAAAAAGTCACTGAGAAAAATCTGAAATTATCGCTCTGAGCTGGGGTTTTGAATGTATCCAAATTGACTGACTAAACAGCAAATGAGGAGAAGCCCTAAGGAAACATACAAAGAAGGCGGAGGTGCTTGGCTAAGAGTTTTACCTGATAGTCCACGAGGAGCTCCGGGCCCTTGAAGTACCTTGAGGCTACACGGACATTGTACTCCTGAGCAGGATGGTAGAACTCTGCCAGACCCCAGTCTATCAGTCGCAGCTACAAACATGACAGAAATCGAACACGTAAAGGAGTGTTTCTAGACGCCCGTGCCTTAGAACAAGGCCACATCACATTAGCTAACAATTACATGGGCCACAAAAAATGTTAGCAAGTGCACTGGCAAAAACTACTCTTTCAGCAACTGTGGAGGAGGTCACTTCTAGAGCAGAGCCCTCAGAATCTTATTTGCGTTTTCTTTTTTAAAATTTAAATGATCCTGGCTTATCATTCTCTTCAGATCAATCAAGCTTAAGCTTTTTACTCTGCGTCCGTACCCCTGGCATGTGGAACACACTCCCCCATCATTAACAGCTTCCATTACAAGCTCTAGCCACACTGAGGGGGTTGGGCATGCAGGCCCCAGTCCAGGACTGAAGCACTGCTCCAGCTTTTCATTCACCTCCTAGTAGCTGATGCGTTTACTCACCAACCAGGACAACCAGGACTGGATAGCAAAAATACGAGGGACCCAAGTGTACTTTTAAGGCCAGGCAGATTGATTGTCTGAGGGCCATTAGAAGAAGCAGAAACCATCAGCTAGAGTTTCTTTGTGAGGCCCTCTGGAAAACCACGACCAGAATAAACAAGGGACTACAGTGAGGCTCGGCTGTCTACTTTCCTTGTGTACCATGCTTCTGCAAAGAAGAAAGCAACACCGGAGACTGAAGAGGTAACATTAACACAAGTCTGCCAAAGAAAGTAGTACGGGTCTGCAGTACCACCTAGGTACTGGCCAGCGCTGTGGTCTGCCCTAGGCCTTCCACAGAAAGCCTTGTTGCTGCCTGGCTGCAATGGTACCTTTTTCTGTTGGTGATCTATCATGACATTGTGAGGTTTCACATCCCTGTGCATGATTCCCTTGCTGTGGCAGTAATCCAGAGCCTATTAGATAAGAAAGCACAGAGAAAAGTAAGCAAACCGTCTACCAACCCCCAATGCAAGCATATTATTATTTGTGACAGCTTGACTTGGATAGTCTCCCAAGGGGCAGCTTCCTGTCTGTAACAGAGGAGAAGAGACGTGCTTCAGAAGGAACCCCTTGCTCTCTGTGCACACTATGCTGGCTGGTGGGAAGGGGGCTATGTTAGGGAGGGGATATGGACACTCTTCCTACTGAGGTGTTAAGTAGGTTACACTTCACCAGCCACCTAGATTTAGAAATCCTACATTAATCTATTGGTCTAACTCGATGGGTTTAAAACCAGATCTGGGAAACTCGCTGGAGTCCCCTCTCATAGTGGTTCAAATGGCACGCAAGAGTCACCGTGGGGATGAAGAATGACATCCCAACATGTTGTTCAACGTGGCTTGTCTTTAAGCCCAATGCCCCCCCACCCCACCATGGACTTTGGAGATTACCAAGTATTCTAGTATTAGTATTCTCTTTTAAAAACAACCCCTGAACGAGTTTAAGAATTCAATTTTTACTCTAAGGGAAGATATTGCTTCCTACAAGATAGATGATATACAGAATAAGATTTTAAGCATATAAGTCAGTGATTTCTTTTAGCACATTCAGAGTTGTGTGACCAGCACCACAGTCCAGTCTTGGAACTTGCCACCATCCTAAGAATTCCCCTTTAGCTTGCCTGTGATCAGTCTCCATTCCCCTTTGCTCCCTACCTCAGCCATAGCCACAAATCTGCTGTTACTACCGATCTGCGTTTTCTGGGCATTCATAAAGTGAAACAATATAATATACAGTACTGTCTTCTTTCCCTCAGCATAATGTTGCCGAGACTCAGCTTGTTCCTTCTTTCTTCCTGAGTAGTACTCCACTGCACAGCTGTACTAGCTGACGGACATCTGGGGATTTCTAATTTGGGGCTATTATGAATAATACTGCTTATAAATATCTGTGTACAGGTCTCTGAGAGGACACAGGCTTTCATTTCTCTCACGCAGACTCCAGAGGGTTGAAGTGCTGAGCTGTTGGCTAGTTTACATCACCCTTTTTAAGAGTCTGCCTTATTGTTTTCCAAAGTGCCTGCTCCATTTTACATGCCCAGGAGTCACATATGAAGGTTCCAGTTTCGCCACATCTTGTCACTAGCTCTTCCTTGGGATTATCTCCGTTCTGGTGGGTCTGAAGTGGGACCTCACTGTGGATTTGAATTGTATTTCCTTACTGGGTGATCAAGTTGACATCCTGTATCTTCTCTGGACAAGCACTGATTCAAACCTTTTTTTTTTTTTTTTTAAATTCTTAGCCATTTTTATCTTTCACCATTTTTTCCTTTGGGTATTTGCTTCTAATTCTCCCTTTTTGAACACAGTAACTATTAACATACATTTCAAATTAGGCTCTCTGGCTTGCCTTCAAAAGCACTGCAGCCTACCTGAGTGCCATGATTTCCTCCTTAGGTAATAATCACAGCAACCGTCATCTTGTGCTTCCTACTATGTGCTTGGCACTGAGTGCTTCTAGGGGAGTTTTCCACAGGAAAAAATTAGGGTTTTTCCACCTTGGCACTGCTGACATTTTGGACCAGATAATTCTTTGTTGTGGGGAACTGAAGGATGTTTAATAGAATCCCTGGCCTCTTCCCACCAGATGCCAATAGCACTCTTCCCAATTGTGACAACCAAAAATGGTTCCAGATTTTGCCAAACTGACCTGGTTGAGAACCACTGGACTAGGTCAGAGAATGATCCCTAGGATCAGCATTCCAGGAATAAACAAATTTTGCTTTCCCCAGACACAAAAGAGTAGACAGTGTATGATGCTTTATATATGAAGGTTTAAAAAAACAGCCAAAACTAAACTATGGTGGTAGGAGTGAGAATAGTATCTTCAGAAAAGGAGATCCTGAAGAGAAGGGGCATATGAGAGCCTTCTGGGGTATTCATAATATTCTCTACCAGCCCTGTCCAGCAGAACTTTCTGCAATGACAGGAATATTCTAGATCTGCACTGTCTAATATGGTAGGTACTAGTCACATGAGGCCATTGAAATGTGGCTACTGTGATTAAGGAAAGGAATTTTAAATTTTAATTAAAATTTACATAGCTACCTGTGGTCAACAGCTACTGTATTGGGCAGCATAGTACTATATAGATCTGGGTGAAGGTTTCACTTACGTAAAACCCCAAAAATCTGTACACTTAACATTTATTCATTTATGCAAGTTCTACTTCAATTTAATTTTTCTCTTTATTTTGTTTCACAACAAGAGGTGTAGCGAGATTCCACAATGGCTTTGTGGCAGTGTCTTATGAAACCAGAGCTCCTGAGGACAGACCTCCCCGGATCTGAATCAGGAGACCGCACTGTGTACTCAGCAACCACTCCACAGCCCTAGCCTCAGTTTCTTCTACATTTTCTGTGAAGCTGAAGATCTCCTCTTCTTCATTCCCACTTTGTCCCCCCAAAGAGAAAATGTAGCAAGTGTTGATTCTGTTATTTTGCCTAGTCTTTGCCCAAAGGAATGAACTAATTAGGACCATAATACCTGGGATGTGAGAAATACCTGAGGAGAGCAGAGGCTGAACAAGTACAGGAAGGGAATTAATTCTTTTGCCAAGTTCACTAGTCAGACATCCTGTGGAGTCGCTGACATGCTTTTAAATTCCTTGGGGGAGTTATTTCAGTTTCAAAATCTGGTATTATCTGACCATTAAGCATGAAAGATATTTTTCAAGCTTCATGTGGAGTTCTGTGCCTCATTAGCAGAAAGCATGCCCTTACTGTCTGCCACTGCCTACAGAAAGCAGAAGGGATATCAGACACATGGTACCATCTGAATGACCAGCCCGTGAAGACCTGCGTCATCGGGATGTCTTTACCTGACCTAAGCACAACTGTGCTACGTTACAAATCTTCATCTTTGGTGTGCTAAGTGAAAACCACAAAACCTTAACACTTTACTTAAAAAAAAAAAAATCGATTGTGAGATTTGGATTGCAGTTCTCAGTGGGAGGATGCATGGGGTTCTCCGGAAAGCACCTCCAGGGAGCCTGATAGCTCGTAAGGCCACAACACTGCAAACCTCTTCCCCACGATGCCTTCAAATCTTGAGAACACGCAGAAAGGTGTGATAAACCAAGGTCTACCTTCACATGTTTCTGATCTTACTGACAAAAGAAAGACCCATTAGTTCTAAGAGTGGACCCTTAAATCCACCACCTTGGTACTAATGACAAGTGGTCTGTTATAAGCGCTTCTAAGAAAACACATTTACCTCACACAGCTAGTTCTTCAAACCCCCATTCCCTAAACCTTAGCCTTAATTAAACATGGGATTTTGTTCAAGTAACTGCTCACAATCCCATCAAAACTCCATCTTGGCAATTTTCTTCAATAATGCCAATAACTTAGTCATCTCTATCTTTCAGAGGTTCTTAAATTGAGATCCACACCCCCCATAAAACTTTATGTAATACTGTATATTTATACATGCATTTTGGGGGGGCTTTATACGTTCTCATTAGATTCTTAATGATCCATGACTCAAAACAAATTAGGAGCATTGGTCTATTACCATTTTACAAGCCATTTTTGGAATTCCTTATCTAAGTGTTTACCTAGACAAACTAAAAAAAGATCATTTCTCCATCAACCAGTAATGCTTCAAAATTTGTGTCTGGGAGATTACTAAATCTCCTAGAAGGACCACCCATCACCTCTCCCTGCGTGTCCAGGTCAGTCAAGGCTGCAGAGTGGGCTGGGAAGGGGATTATGAGTGATGGCGAGAGAAAGATGGCCACAAATGCCTGCCCTCCCAGTACGCATGTCCCTCCACACTGTGACATCAATGCTCTGCCCGTCAAAAGGTGAAGTCTATTTCCCCACACTTTGAATCTAGGTTTGGCCAGGATTTGCTTTGGCCAACAGGCATTAAGAGACAATGATACAAGCAGAGGCTTGAAAAGTACTTACACATCAAACTTTGCCCCCTCGTGCTGTTAGGAACCCTGAGGCCAACATGGGAAGAAGCAGCTTAGACTAACCCCCTGCAGAAGGAGCCTTCAGCTATTTCAGCTATCATCCCAGATACGTGAATGAGGCCATCCTAGACCAATGTGCCCCAGTCAAGTTGCCCCCGGCAAAAGGCTCAACCAGGAACCCACAGAATTAGAAGAAGTAATAAATAATTTTTAAAAAAATTGTTAAGTTCTGGGTGATGTGTTATGCAGTGAAAACTAACAGTATTAATTATGCAGCAAAAAGAAAATCCAAGGACCAATACAAGCTATGAAGAAGGAAGTTCTGATTTCTGGCATAATGTTCCTGATATCTCTTGACGCGGCCATCTTTCTCAGTTCCACTGAAAGTTTCTATGTAAAGATCCCATGACAGAGATCTCCATGTAAGTTAAAACAAAACCCCCCTGGGGTGCCTGGCTGGCTCAGTCAGTAGAGCCTGTGACTCCAGATCTCAGGGTCGTGATTTCAAGCCCCACGCTGGGTGTGGAGCCTACTTATAAATAATTAAAAGACAGAAATAAAAACCTCACTAAATTCTCTAAGAAGCAAGAAAGAGTCTGCCTGAGTTCTCTTCGTTCTCTCAAGAACTTCTCCTTCAACGAATATACCTGAAAAAGGTCACTGCTTATGAATGTCACTTACCTTAAGTAGCTCATACATATAAAACCGGATATCGAAGTCTGTCAGGATCTGGTAAAGTTGCTGAAACAGATTTCAGAAAAGAAAAAGTTACTTTAGTCTCATTGCCTCTTGTCATCCTAAACACTGGTCATCATTCTCTGTAAACTTACTGCTTAAGTCACTAAAGAACTCCAGGACTTTTTACCACCTGATCTGGAAAAAATGGCGACAAAGACCAAGGAGGAGGGTGTAATACTTCTTTCTTTGTTGGGGTCGGGGGAAGGAATTCCAAGGTAGAGAAACATTTAATTCAATGCAGATCTTTTAAAAACTTGTTCAATGCTCCATGATTTCAACACCCCAAATTACATTATTATGAGATGAAGTCCAAGTTGTCCAATCGTCCTCATATCCTTACTACCCTTCAAACAAACTAACCCCACTAGAGCAGCACAGTGTCCGTTAGAGAACAAAGTTCCGAGTGGAGAGCAGAACTTGAAGAACTTCATCGGCCCATGTGGTAAAAAGTGGCAACACAGCCCATCTGCTCATCAAAGAAACAGGAGGAAAGTGACAGCTCTAGCCCTTAGAGATGGTAAGAGACTTAACAGAGCAGTAGGGGAGTGAGAGAGAGAGAAAAGAAGAGAGACCGCTACTGAAAATGATTCCAGGCCAAAAAGACACACACAGAGTTCTCATACTGGGACAAAGACACACCCACTGGGAGTCTTTTTTTTTTTTTTTTTTCCATTTCTAGGAGACAGAGTAGCATTAATACATCCAGGTTCATTAAAATCATCAGAAACTATACTAATACTACTATTTTTGGTAATCAATTCCAAGTAGATCTGTTTCCCCATAAGTCCCAAGCAGCGCTTTCTGTAATATTAGTCAGCACAACTTTATTAAACACACTTTGTTTCTTTACTGGAAGACTCCGGCAATAGAGGAGAGTTCTCTAAGGAGCACTGACCGGCCTATACAATGTGTCTGTGTGAGGCGGGGGAAGCAAAACTACACATCCCTATTTGTTTGTAGTTATAAGAATGATATAAAGACATAAATAAAACATGGCTTCATATATATGCGTGTGGGGGATGGACAGCTGGAGCACAGGGAAATAAAGGAGATTTTTTTCATTGCATACCGTTTTATATTTTAGATCCATGTAAATACATTACCTGTTCAAAAAGATAAACAATTTGCCAAGTATCAAATTTAATATCTTCTAAGAACACTAGGATGTAGCTTCCTTCTCAAATTTCCCCTGTTGAATAAAAGTAATTCTCCCTCTAGCTTAGTAAAAATATTTGCCTTCATCGACCTCAGGCAGCAGCCAACTCAGGGCAGCAGAGGGAATGAGACCATACAGACCAGTCCACTGGTGGTGCCTGGGCTGGGAACTACACTGGGAACAGCAGCACACACACGCTACCACTTCTGCTCAGGAGGAATTCGACTGCGTAACAGCCAAACACCCAACTGTTCTGTTCTCCTCCAGCTCTGCACAGCAAGGAAGACTTCCCAGCCAGTATACCAACAACCCGTACGTACAGACCCAGGCTGAAGACACTATTTCTTTGGTTGTCAAACTAGCTCCTCCTCTGAGAATTAAGGAGATCACTCCCAGAGACTGTGCCAAGTTGAACCTCAAGTCAATAAACAGGCCACGAAAGTGAAGCGAGCATCTTCTAACCCTCAGAGGGTTGGACTATTTTATTACCAGAAAACAAATATGGGCTATTTTATCTTTTGGACTTTTATCTGTGGAAGGCTTTCCTCTCCTATCGTGTGGTATCTATACGAAGCATCTGTGTAAATGGTGTTAAGGCATAACAATAAATGTCCTTGGACTGCCAATATAATATTTCTGGCTACTCCAACCAATATCAATTTTATGTAACATAAAACACTAAATGAATATAGTGGTTAGGCCTAATACATTATGAAGTCCCAAATGACCAAACTACATCTGTAACATTTTACCACCTGGGCCTAAAATTCAGGACTCACCAGGGTCCACAGTCTGGCTTCTTCTGACTTCTGCAGCTCTGTCTCCATTGCTGCCCCGGGGAGTCCCCAACTCCATTCTTCCTTCTCCAGTGTCCCAACTTCCCACGATTCTAGAAGACCCCGCCCCTCTCCCTTAGCCAACAGTGGTCCCTTACTTCTCTGAACCCCCGGCTATTTATTGTCCTTTGGGGTGTTCAGCGGACACAGACAGCAGTCGTGTCCCCAGAGTTAATGTTCCCCACTCAGGTACTTGCAGTGACCTGAGGTTCTCAAGATAACCTCACTTGGCTGTGAGCAACGAGGGGCTGCTCCACTCTGCCCGCACACCAAGTCCCATGCCAGCATCCCCACATATCAGGCCACACACGACGGGGGAGAAATGGGTGCTGTGGCTGGTGGTAGTCACCAACTTGCTGACTCAAGATCTTTGCTTTCCTTCCCCCAAGTATACAAGGGGCCACCACACAACCTGGTCCATATTCTAAGTGCTCGGATAACAACAGCGGAGAAGCATGTGTGGTATACACCCACCCCATCAATGGTGGTTCTAAGCTTGCACCCAGAAGGCAATTGATTAATATTTGTCTTTGATAATGTTCACCAGTCAATGGAACAATTTTAAAACTGTCTTCCAGGAAACACAAGTGTGAAGAGTCCATGACAAGTTATAAAGGGAAATTTCACAAGAACCACACTTTCCTCCATTCTTCTTGGCCAGCTATGTGGAGAACACTGCTAACCAACCAACTGCAAAGTGTTGGCAGGAAGTTAGCTTTGCTTATATTTTCATGAAATAAGTGACTTATCGAAAGCAAAACAAGCCTATGCTTCCCAGAAGATTACAAAGGTGTTGAGGAAGAAACTATTCACCAATCCTAGTTTGGTTCCAAAGCCTCAAAACACACTGGCCTTTTCTCAGAAATCAGGCCTACTCCAGGACTGCTCAAAAGGCCCAAGGTGGAAATATCCTGGGACTTTTTACTAACCTCAGAAAGTCTGACGAGGACAATGGAAAAAAGGCAATTTGCTCAACAGCCTCAGAACCTCCTTGGTCTAAGACCACCACCCAGAACGGAAGGGCCCCACGTGGGCCTCGCTCTTGCTGTGTACTCGTTGCTCTTCACAGACTGTGCGTGCACTTCGGCTGCAATCACGATCAACTACAGGCTGCAGGGCCCCATCTCTGAGGACTGTCATTCAGCAGGACCACAGGGCTCAGGAAGGTTGCCGGCCACACATGGGAATCACTGACACAGCAAACTCTCACCCTGCACACAGAGCTTGCGGAGTCCCTCACACACACAGCTCAGTCTGTGTCCAGAAATCCCAGTAGTCCCCATGTAGGGAGAAGAAAAAGCGGGGCAAGTGGGATATAAAGTGAAAGGTGCTTCATGCAGTCGTCACCAGTACTGGCATTAACACAGAACCCCAAGATCCAGAATAAAAACCAAGGTCAATATTTATAGAAATTTAAGGAAGCAGAGCAAATTACTAATCAAAGCTATTACTAATCATTTGAACATGTCTTATAAAGAAGATCTTCCCACCCTCACCTCTCAGGGAGTGATTGAGAAATTCTCCACAGAGCAATATGGGTCTACTGTCTTCTCAAATGGAGTCTACTCAGGATGCCTTACCAATCTTTAACATGTCCAGGTGATACATTTTGCTTAAAATGTGTATTCATTTTTATTTATACCCTTACAAAAGCATAGAAAACTGAGGAGCATGTCTCAGTAGAAACTTTTTCTATCACAAACTATACTTGAGCTTCCTTGAGACAATGTCATGTTTGAGAGTGTTCTCTCAATGAACTGTTCATTTCAACTAATAGAGACGGGCTTTTCCTACGCCTTTGTTTGGAAGTTTTGTCTTTTTGTCTTTTTTTTTTTTTTTTAAAGATTTAATTTATTTATTTGACAGAGATAGAGACAGCCAGCGAGAGAGGGAACACAAGCAGGGGGAGGGGGAGAGGAAGAAGCAGGCTCATAGTGGAGGAGCCTGATGCGGGGCTCGATCCCAGAACACCGGGATCACACCCTGAGCCGAAGGCAGACGCTTAACCGCTGTGCCACCCAGGCGCCCCAGTTTTGTCTTTTTTTCTAAGTGTCACGATGTATCTTTTAATCGTTTTGACA
Organism: Ailuropoda melanoleuca; assembly: GCF_002007445.2. Classification (NCBI taxonomy): domain Eukaryota; kingdom Metazoa; phylum Chordata; class Mammalia; order Carnivora; family Ursidae; genus Ailuropoda; species Ailuropoda melanoleuca. The sequence continues at coordinate 55,688,008 of NC_048229.1, forward strand.
CATATGAAACATAACTGATGATTTCAAGGAGAAATTGGCCAAACCAGTAAGGCCATAGATGATCTGAACTAAATTAACAAGTTTGATATAAAAAATGGCCGTGCACTGAAGTCACAAAGCAATCGTCAACACAGTCCAAATAACCAACATTATATAGGTCATGCTCCTCTGGACACAGCACAGCCAAATTAGGAATCAACAATAAAAGAGTATTTTTGTTGAAAAACCACGTGGCTCCTCCATTGCATTATTCACAAACATACAGCTATGCAGGATATTCCTAGGACAATAACTACCAGGAAACTCTTGACTATGAACTCTGTACTGTGTATGAGATGGCATTATTATAGAAGTATTAAATGTCTTAAGTGTACTGATAGTATTGGCAGGTAGCAAAAGGTCCTACCTAGTTCCAGGGCTAGTATATTTAGGAGTGAAGTATCATGATGCCTACAATTTACTTTGAGATGATTTCAACAAAAAGACAGAGATAAAGAGGGGAGGGAGGGAAAGGGAGGGAAGAGAACAAACAGTAAATGTGGTAAGTATTAGCAACTGGTAAATCTAGGGGGAAAACATGAGGGTATTAATTGCACTATTCTTTCCAATTTTCAGTAGGTTTAAAATATTTCAAAGTACAAAATCTGGGGAGAAAAACCCAAATCCACGAGTTTGGAATTTGTACTTCTTCTTTTTTAAAATAAAGACTTTATTTGAGAGAGTGCGCATGTGCCCACGTTTGCCCACGTGCAGGGGAGGAGCAGGGAGGGAGGGAGGGAGGGGAAGGATGAGCAGACTCCGAGCTGAGTGCCGAGCCTGACACAGGGCTCCATCCCACGACTCTGAGATCATGACCTGAGCTGAAACCAAGAGTCAACCGACTGAGCCACCCAGGTGCCCCTGGAATTTGTACCTCTAATCTGAAAACTATACAGAAGTGAGTTCCATAACCATGGAACGTAGTTAAGGCAGTGCTTGGGGTTGCACAGACTTAAATCCCACCTACCACCAATCAAGAAAGATAGAAACACATGAAATGAGCATACTCTGACTCAAGAAGTTAGGGGGAAAACAATGAAAACCGAACAAAAAAAACAGGAACAAAGAAGAGAGGAAAAAAGAAAATAATTAAGATAGGAGCAGAAACAAGGAAATAGAAAAAACAAAAACATCTGAGCAATAAAGCCAAAAGCTCGTTCTTTGAAAGTATTAATAAGAGAGCTCTCTAGCAATACCAGTAATTTTTAACAAGAGAGAAAAGGCACAAATAATGTTGAAAATGTAAAAGAAAACATAATCACAAACATATTAAAGTTTCTAAGCCCTAAGAGGATTCTATTAATAACTTTACGTAAATAAAATTTAAAGTGGATGACTTTAGAAATAGATATCATCCAAACAAATTCACGAAGAGATGAAAGACCAGGATAAAACTTTCACTTATACGTATGTACACTGTGAAAAGGAAAGTATAGTCCAAAGTCTCCCTTCCCTCCCAAAAGACAAGTAGATAATCCTTATTTCATATAAACTTTCAGAGACTAGAAAGGAAAAGCTGCCCAACTTATTTTATGAAGTTAGGAATAATCAGAAGTCGACAATAAAAGGAAATTATGAATAAAAATTTATTATCAATTACATCCATACAAAATTCTGAAAAGAACAGAATACAGGTTGGATCACTGCTGATTCACCTCTGATAATTAAACCTGGGACAAACCTCCTCTGAGCGGTTACCTTAAATCCAGCTACTCATACACTTAATCAGTAAAATGAAAAAAATAAAAACAACGTTTCTAATAAATTAGACAGACAAAAGGCACAATAAAAAGCCTGAAGGGCACGAGGACATTAAACTAGCTGATTTCCCTATTTGTGGCCTGTTATACTATCAGGAGCAGAAAACGATCTTGTCAGGATTTGCTCTTCCAAAACCCGCATCTGCTCCCTGGTATTTAACAATCCTGTAACCTAACTGAAACGGCAGGGCTTGCCTGACCATGCACTCTGCTCCCTAGTATTTAACAATCCTGTGAGCTAACTGAAACGGCAGGACTTGCCTGACCATGCGCAGGCCTCCAGATACGGCAGAGCACACACCCCCTACCCCCACTTCCTCCTGAAGCTTCTCTAACGTACGGTAAAAGGAGTGGGGCTTGGGGGACTCACTCACAATAACTAAGAGAATGGGAGAGACGACATTTTGAAGCAAGATAAAAATGTCCAACTGACAGAGCAGACCAAAAAAAGTTGAAACTTCTGCCAAGAGCAGAGGGGGTCCAGAAGCAGACAACCGCACACGGAAGAACTACAGAAAGGCTCAGGAATCAGTGACCCCAGGGATCAATGAAAGAGAGTCACCAGATTCAGCTGAAAACAGGAAAACAAGTTTAAAACATCACACTGAAAATGGGGAATTACGTGAAAGCGCACGTAATATTCCCCACGGGCTCCTCCGCTGGAGGCCGGGAGGCCCGCAGCCAGGCTTGTATCCTCCAGGAACTGACAAGAGGTCATCAGTAATTTCATGACTCTAAAAAGTAGATAGTCAAAAACCATAACATTTCAGACAATTGTAACAGAGACAAAAAACAAGAACACACACAAAAAAGAATTTGAAAGAAAAACCGAGAAAAGAACACGAAGAAGAAAACATCACATTTTCTCAGTGAGAAAATAAAAGATATTACATAAAAGAACAGATACTACTTTTAAAAGTTCTGAGAACAGAAGAGAGCTAAGAGATGAAGTCTAACATTTGAATGAGTTCTAGAGAGTGAGAACAAAGAAGGGAAGAAAATCAAAGAATGTTAAAAATATTGTTCTAAAACGGAAGGACATGAGTTTCTGGATTGAAAACGCCCAGCAAGTGTCCAGAACAAAAGATGAAAGTGACCCATCCGAAGGAACATCATTGTGAAATTTCACAGACTGTGACTGAAGAGAAAATCCTAAAAGCTTTCCAAAGAAAAAACCAAAACCAAAACCAGATCACATAAGCTGAAACCAGATGGCTTCAGTGGTAAAACTGGAAAAAGCTCCTCAAAATTCTGAGAAACTTATTAGTTACAACCCAAAATTCTATGCCATGGTGAGTACATTAATTGGAAAGATAAAATAAAAACGTTTTCAGATATGCAAGCCTCAAAAAACATGAATTTTCCATGACCTCTTTCAAGGAAGCTCCTAGAGAATGTGTGCCATTAAAACATCCCTTTGAGAGTTATGATGCAAAAGAAGTAAGATTTCTCCAGGGAATTCAAAATTCCTGCTAACTGATCTTCTGCAGGCTGTTAAATCCACAGGGCAGCTGTCAATTTAAGAAACACAAAATGCTGACAAGAAAATTTTATGTGTGTGGCCAGACAACTGGTAAAAACTCATTAAGGAAGCGGAAGCATTTAAAACTAAGGCATTTCACTATGAAGTCTCATTAAGACCAGCTTTTAAACTTTTGGTATTTCGGAAAATGTTTGGTTTCATTAAGAAATGCACACACATTCCCACTCGTGTATGTACACCTTGATAAGCTTGGGTCATTCACAGCAAAAGTGGGATCAGCCATGTGTCTCAGCAGAGAACTCTACTAGCTAAGCGCTGTGAGGCTGATGTAAACATTTACATCCTAGTTCAGAGCTCCCTGTGACTTCACCTTTAAGGAGTCACACTAACAAGGAAACTTGTTACACATGGAAAAGCTACACTGTATATAAAATTTGCGTATTGTTTCATAAATTAGAATATCCACCTTTACTTATTTTCCACTAATTAACCTTATCTCAGAGTTGTTTTAGAGTGATTACCTAAGAAAAATTAAATGTGAGATAAAGCTCTTTTCTTTTCACCCAAAAGCTTCACTCCTGATACCGGCATCTTTGAACTGCTGATGTGGTTTTGGCCCTAACTTCCATCACAACAAAATCACAACCCTTTTATTCACTCACCGTATTATAATCACCTAAAAGTTCTCCAAACACCCCTCAAAATCAACACCAATATCTTGTTCTTATATTGGTTTTCATATTATGTTTTACCATGTTCAGAATAACTGGCCCCAAAAACCTTACCAGAAGTTAAAGTTGCAGTTTCTGAACAACAATAAAAACAAACTCATGAAACACCAGCTTAAAACCATGCTTTTAGAAGAACACTTCAAGTCTAAACTAATTTGCATTATAAATATAAGAAATGTAAATAACCTAAGATAGGGCTTTTCTAAAGCGCAGGGACACTTAACTAGCTTTTCCGTGTCATTTGCTTTGTCTACAGTGTTCGTGAATACACACACTCTGACAGCTTGAATCCCATGCCCTGCTTTTCACAGGAGCCCTGTATCTGTTTTATCACTTCCTACCAGCAAGGAAAGATTCCTATGCAAATCAAATATGTACCTGAAACGATGTTGTCTGAAATAGGAGTGCTATAGATGAGGCATTAGCTTAGACCCAGCCCAGCAGCTATTCCCAGAGTAAGCAAACGGTGATGAGTAATTTCACCAAATACAAGAACCCTACCCACTTTCTGCATCCTATACTCATGCGGTAAGGAATCCGATTTGTTACTTCCCACTCTCACCAATGACTTTTCCTGGCCCCCTCCTGTTCTGCAGTATCAACAGTACTTATCGCCACCTGCCCATCCCCCATTAACCCCATGCCAGAAAGAAAAAGCATATACGCACCTTAAAATCTGTATTATTGATATATTCAAATACCAAAGCTGGTGTCTTTGACTGCAAGAGAGAATAGTAATGCCTTATAAGTATTCAAACAATAAATGTGCTTTCCTTCTGTCGTACTGATCCATCCCCAAATCCCACTTAAATGAAAAAGAGATTCACTCATCAGGGAGAGCCTATTAAGAAAGTATCCTCTTGAGACTATGTGTCTGGAATTTGCTTCGAAATAAGTGGGGTTGGTGGGTGGTGGGAAAGTGGGTGTCAGGGAGATGAAACAAAGTTGGCCATGAGTTGCAGCACTGCTAAAGTTGAGTGATGTGTGCACGAAGGTTCGTTATCTTACTCACTTTACTTTCGTAAATGGTTGACATTTTTCGTAAGGTTTTTCTTTTCTTTTTTTTTTAAAGGAGATGTATTCTCTGACCAACCTGTCAGTGGGCCTGGCGCATTATGTGAAGAATTATACTCTGCAGTGTTCCAGTCTGCCAACTACAAAAGGAGTGACGTTTTCATCTTGGTTTAGCAAGCCAGATGCATTTTACAGAATTATCATACGTCTTTGGAATCTATCATAGGCCTTTTCAGAATCCAAAAGGAAAATATCTATGATTATCAGTAGGCTATAATGTGAAATTATTGCCTTGGCCAGAGACACTAGAGAATGTCTCAATTTACTAAGTAGATGTGTTCCTCCCCGCAAAAAAAAAAAAAAAACCAAAGAAAAACCAAAACAAAACAAAAACCCAAAAACATACATAACCAAGTATTTCTAAAGTGCTCTAATATTTAATGTAATGGAGTATAAAATGTCTAATATTTCCTTGTATAAATTTTTCAAATGTCAGATTTACTTAAGTAAGGTAAAATAATGCTCATTAGCAGTAATAAGCTTTCAAAATTGGGAGAAAAGCAGGGGCTTAAAGGGTTATAGAAAGAAAATCACCTTGGAAATCTTTATGGCTGGGAAGTTTTGCTCAAGGAAGCAGGTGAAAGTTACCTAGGAAACAGGGCCCAGTACGTGTGCACGGGGCTTTGTCAGAATGAGCAGCAGTCTGGGCAGCGCTGGTCAGATGGTTCCTCACTAGCCCCAAGGGGGCGGGGCTTCGTCAAGACCACTAGATCTCTCTACTGCCTGGGAGTGAGCCCATTTCCCTACAGGTTAGAGGAGAAGGGCTCCCCTCCTTGGTTTTCATCCAATTTTAATTTACTTGTGTTCCATATTATATAAAACACACACATGCCTTAAGCAACACATTACGGTATCAGTAAGACAAGTATCACTAAGTTCTGTTAACTTAAAAAAAAAAGACAAAACGCAGAGGCCCCTGGTACAACAGTAACATGTACTGGCTCACACTGCAGCCCATTTTCAAAGATGATGGAGTCCAGAGTTAGTCCTTCTAAAATCGATCTGAGCTCCTCAGGCTGGGATATATTTTTAATGCCAATTAGCTAGAAGCTAGCATACAAGCATTCTTCTCAGTCTTTTTAGAGTCCCAAAGGCAAAACTTTCCTGATTCTTTAGTTCAATGATACCGTGTAATCTTGAGCAAATTACTGAACCTCCCACAGCCTTCAGTTTTCCTATGTGTACAATGTAACAATGTGGCCAATTACAGCACCTACTCCAGCGGCTTGCTGAGGACTGCCCTGAGGTCCAGAACAGTGCCAGCACATGGTAAGCAGTCAATGCATGCTCGCTGGCATGTCACTTCTCTGTGATGTTTTCAGCAGACAGGAGCAAAGACCTACCTCTTCATAGAAAAGCTAGCATGGGATGATAGCAAAATAGGTGAGGTAGCACAGAGGAAGACCAGAAATGCCATGGGAGGTGGGTACATGAAAACTTTAGCTAATCGTAAACACTTAAGTTACTCCCCAAGAAGAGAAAACAAAATTAAACAGCACATCTAAAACGACTACAAAGTAAGCATTTTTAACAAAAATAGTTTAGTTGTATCAGCATCTACAGTGGTGAGCCCCAGGGGTAGACTGAATTAAAGCCTAGTATGAGAAACAGCAAGATGCTTTCCTCAAAGGGTCTGTGGGGCTGTGATCTCTATGCCAGGTGTCCACATGCAGATATTTGGTACTTCCTTCGGTAAGGCCAGACTTTCAGATGTCAGGCTTACTTAAGTGAAGCAAAGTAAGGCAAATTGGTGGTAATAAGCTTTCAAAATTGGGAGAAAAGCAGGGGCTTAAAGAAGACATTCGACAAACATTTATAGGCTGAATCAAAACAAGGTGATAAACCTGGGATAGGGATTTTTCTATACACACTTTAAGGTTCCATAAAAGTGGTGGCGGCTACTTCATCTTTGGGCCACCATGATTTTTTCTGGTTTTCAAAACTACTTGGTAGTAAAGATGAACACAATCATTCCCACTATGTCATAATGCTTCTCATTATTTTGACATTCTGTGTCACACCACACACACATTCATGCACTCACTCACTTTCTCCTTCTCCCCCAACCATCAGGCACCTACCACAGGGTCCTTCACAGTGTCAATCAGCTTAATGATATTTGTTCCACCACGAAGGTTCTCCAGAATCTTAACCTCTCGTTTTATCTTCTTTTTCTTCACTGGCTTAAATACACAAGAGTAATCGGAAGTGAGGTTCCTTTTGAAGTTAATAAATAAAACCTTAAAACAACGTCAGCTAACCAAGTGGCTAATGTGCTATCTTAAACACCGTGTCACGTTAGAGGGAGTGTCCAAATTAGAAAAGAGAAATCAAGATAAAAATGGGGTCTGCCCTTGAGAACGTTTAAGATCAAGTTAAATACAGACTCATATAGCATATGTGTCAGATCTTTAGGTAGTTACATTTAGGGCACTTACAGATTTCAAACACCCATGTCATACTTTAAAAATAAAATGCTTTCTAGATAACTGCCAAATGGAACGTGTGTTATAGCTCTGAACAGCTGTATATCATGCACTTGCAAATGGAAAAACTGAAACAAAATGGTGAGACACCTGCTCTTCCAAAGCGTTACATGTAATTTTGTCTTCCAGGAGCGAAGACCAGTTCACTGACATCAAGTTACAAACTTGTTTCCCAGCTGCTGGCTCCCATTTCCTGTTGCCACTCCCATTTCCTCAACATCTAGAATCTGAAATCAGCACAGAGCCACTAAAACTCCCCAACACATCCCACTCCTAAAGAAAGAGATGATGGACTAGCAAAGAAGAAAACGGATCTCTGATCCAGTACTGACTGGAAACCTCAGCTACTTGCTAACCTTTCCATCTGCTGGATAGAAAAACTAAAGATGGCTATCAGAAATACTAGCATTACATGTGCTATTTACATGTGAATTTAAAGAATGTAAGTAGTTCTGGAACAAAAGTCACATCCCAATCAATTACGTTTTATAAAGTACTTAGAACACGTGACTGGCATGTAGGAAGCACCCAATAAATGAAAATTTATTATTTATTATTTCATGTTTTTAGTTAGTAACAAACCACAAAATTCCTATGTAGTGGACTCAGTCTAGTTGAACCATTTGCCCAAGGTCCCACAGCTGACAGTGAAAAGTGGGGGCAGGACTGGGATCTAGACAGTGACTCTGTAGGCCTCCGTCTCGGCCATGGTGCTCTCATTTCCCAAGTATAGCTATGAGACAAAGGGAACTAAGGAAAAGGAGTATTCTATCACTAAGGCGCTGGACACTTTTCTGATAGCACAGGCAGAGTCCAATGGGTTTTCGATGAAGTAAGATTTTAAAAGCCTGTGTGTGTGTGGTGGTGGGAGGGGAGAGATATATACATAGGCCAGAGACACCGTCGTCTTTTGTTGGTCACTAAGCTACAGCTTTGAACACATAACAAAACAGAGGGAGATTATGAAACACAGAGCACCTGCATCACCTCTAACAGGGTGCTTGACTGACAGGCTGGAATCTAGCTGCATTCTTCCAAGCCAGCTGCCACACTCATGTCCACTCCGCTTTGTCAGGGTTCCCAGGAGAGTAGATCTGGCTACTGTGTCTCTCTCCCACTTCCACTTAGGAATCAAACTCACTCCCTTTTTCATAATTAGTGAGCTCAATACTTAGGGGAAATAAAGGACTCAAACATGAAGTACAACTTGATCGAAAACAAAAAACAAAAAATAAAAAACAGCCAGAGAAGGACATACTACAAAATAAGTAAACTTCAAAAATGTCAATGTCAGGAAACAGACTGAACAACTGTTCCAGATTAAAAAGATAGGACAACTGAATGTAACACATGACCTGGGATTTTCTTTTGCTATAAAAACATCATATGGACAATTGGCAAATGAGAACAGAGGCCGTAGATTAGCTAACAGCATTGTATCAATGTTAGTTTCTGATTTTTGATCATGGCACTGTGGGGTTACATAAGAATTGTCCTTGTTTTTAGGAAATGCACACTACAGTAAGGATCACTGTGATTTACTAACACATAATTACATACGTTTATACACACTTATATATGTGTTTATACATAAAAAAGAGAAAAGCATAAAGCATATGTTAACATTTGAGAAATCTGGGTGAAAGATATATGGGAATTCTTGTAACTTTTCTTTAAGTCTGACGTTACGTCAAAAAGTTAAAAGAAAAATAAAAGCTGGCTATTATATCTATAAATTCAGCCAATGCTACCAGTATACTCAATATAAGAAAATTCTAGAGTTGGAAAGCAGTTACATATCTGTGATAGGGGTCACAGAAGAAAAAATACACCACAGCCAGAGATCTGTATACATCAAAAACCTTCCTCTCCCCCTAACAGTGAATTAGTACTGAGGTAACCCACTAACTAAGTTAGCTTTATGACAATGCCTCATATAAAGCCTTGCTTTGCCCTCCTATTAGTCAGCCACAGGTCAAGCAGGCACATGGTTCCCAGACAATGCCACTGAGATTTAGGTATCTCTTATTATGTCCTAAGGTAACTTATGGAGCAAGTGAGCGTATTCTGCTACCCAACTGTGACCTGTCCAACAACTTCCTCACCTAGAGACTGGGGACAGCAGGGCAATTCTGAAGTGGCACAAGGGACTCACACAGCACCTGGAGTCCTCACATCCTGACAAAAGACCAAGAAACTATAAAAAAGGAAAGTGACCTACAGTCCAGGACACTCCTCCAAAGCAGGGACATCTATTCTTTACAGGAACCAGGCCTTGGGGAACTCCCTTCAGCCTCAAGCTTATTCCTCAGAACCTGGGAGATGCGCTAGAAGCTAAAAAACCAATGAGCTCCCTGGGAACGAAAGTCATCATTTTAATGCTGTAAACAGAATTAGAGAGAAAAGGTTAGAATTTATAAAGGAAGACCCTTTGCATCCTATGGAAAACAGATCACGGATTTTATAGAAATAAGAATGCTTTGAGCCTGTAGCCCAATGTTTGCGTTCAGTCACCTGCAGCTACACAAACAGAAAACACACACTTTCATCATAGTCTCATCATTTCATCTAGCTAGACAAAGTCTCTCCCAGTTAAGGTTCATTTATCCCAATTCAGAGAATATCTGTTTAAAAGATCCAAAATGAATCAGCTTAGCTGTTTCCCAATACTCTTTTTTTCTACTCAAAGCCTAGTAGATAAAAATGGCAAAAAGCTAAAAAAGAAAAAAATAAGAAATTCAAGTATTAAATCAAGTTTCATTAATAAATGAATTCTGGTACACATCTAGAGAGAATGTTTAAAAGGATAAAACTCAATTTGAAATTTTCTGTGCATGACCTCAGGAAAGGAAGGAAGGGGGGGAAGGAAGGAAAAAACATGAAAGAGAAAGAAAAAGAGAAACAGAGAGGGGGTGGAAGGAAGGAACTCTCCCAAAGGTTTCTGCCCATGTGGTGGAGAGTCCCAGCTATTCAGGACAACCTTGTTCAACATAATTCCAGAGTTAAGATGCTACTTCTCTCTCCTTATTGACCAACATTGAAAAACTTAAAACAAAAGATAAATTTAGTGATGAGCTGCTTAGTTAATGAAGTCAGTGATTGGTCCCATTTACTTAGGGCTGATTTTTAAAAAGCCAGATCTGAGAATGATTTCAACTACTAGCATTTGATTGTGATTGAATTTGTGAACTAACATATACAAAGGGCTTAAGAATTAGGACCTCAAGAAATCCCAGCAAATGTTAACAGGCAAAGTCCCATTTTCATTTCTTTCTAAGCACAACTAAATTAATAAATTCAACACAGGTGGTTAGGTGGCTCAGAACTTCCAAATCTGGAATTACTTTTATTCCAGCGCCTCGGCGACAACTGAGAGATTAGTGTCGTCACCTACAGTAAACAATCACAATGGACACTGGTTGCCAGGGATGTAGGGCAGAGTCAGGAAGAAAAGTCCAGCCTGGATGACGGTATTTATTTTACTACCTTGGGGGCATCTCTCAAATCCTCTGCAACTGACCCAAATATAAACATTATCTGAGCAATGTTATATCTTCACGGCAACTTTTCCCTTCATCTTTCAAGTCCCATCTTTCCAGTTACGTTATCAACTCCTTGAGACTGTTTATTGTCAGGATGTTTGTGTGTGTTTTAATTTAAAAAAGCAAGGCATACAGTAGGCCTTTTGAATCTCATCAAGAGGATGGTATGGTCCTTTCTACTACCGGTTTTGCCCTCTGAAATCATTCACAGGGCCCAACTGAAATATTGTTACTAGAATTGCTTTCTAAGTGCCAGGCACTGTTTTAAGCACATTTAATCCACTTTTAATAGTATTCTGAGAAGAGTTACTATTGGCACAATTTTACATGAGGATGCTGAGGCAGAGTTTAAATAACTGCTCAAGGTCACAGAGCTGCCGAGTCTTGAGAATGACCATCTGAATGAAGTAGGCAATCTACTTCCAGGGCCACTTTTGGGAAAGAAGGACCATGTAGGTTACTAAAACACTGTCCTCTACCTACGCATCTCTGCAGATCTCATTTAATTCTCCCAACAAGCCTGTGAGTTCCACAAGAAACATATTTCCATTTTATAGATAAGAAAACAGAGTCAAGTGGGTATAAATGAGGAAGCTGGTTCTAGAACCCAAGCCTTCTGCCCTCCATTTACAGCACTTCTTAACACTACACTGTCCTCATCGTGAGGTGGCAGATCCTAAAATCAGGCTCAAGAAACTATCTACAGCCATGCCGTACACATGAAAGTGGGTCCTCTACGTCACAATATTCTTTTTACACGTGGCTTACTCTCCAACAAACCCTAATATATTAGAGGGATAAAGCTGTTAGCTTTATCTGGCAAGTCATCATGATGAGGGAACTGTATGGGTTAAAAAAAAAGTGTAAAAACACCGGTTATTGTGGCTTCAAACCAAGAGAGCAAAGTAACATTTCACTTACACATTCACAGCCTGCTGCAGACCCAAACCACACAGCCCCTGGCTGGGTCCCTAGAGCCCTCTGGATATTCATCTATTCCGCACTCCATCTAGTACCGGTCCAAGTCAAGCATTTCCTTACAGAAGAACTCTCCAAAACCATTAGAAACAAATTCATTTGACTTCCAGTGAGTGTTTATCCATCTTTCCAGTACAGTTCAACACCTCGAGAAATCAAACATCCTGCAAATGTCCTAACTGCTCCTCACATCTGTGAGATCCATCAAAGGGACAGAGGACCAGGACCCTAGTGCTTCCACCCCCTAACCATGTGACTCTGAGCAAACTACCGAGCTCTGGGTCTCAGTTTATCTGTAAAAAGGTTTTGGGTTCTAAGGTTTCTCTGCTCCCTCACATCATGATTCTGTTTCACTGTACTCTCCAGCTCAGACCCTACAACCACAGTATTGGAAAGAGCAATGACTAGGGGCCCTGGGTGGCTCAGTTGGTTGGGCATCCAACTCTTGGTTTCAGTTCAGGTCATTAACATGGGGTGGTGAGATGGAGCTCCACATGGGGTTCCGTACTCAGCGAGGAGTCTGCTTGCTATTCTCTCTGCCCCTCCCCCACCCTGCTCAAGCTTGCACACGCGTGCTCTCTCTCAAATAAAATAAAATCTTAAGAGAAAAAAGAAACAGCATTGACTAGTTCACACATGAGTTTTAAAATTTATATTATTTTTGATGTTAGTAATACTTTAATAATACCATTTTAACTACTTTTAAACCATAAGACATTTGCGGGAACTAAAAATCACAAAAACTTTAGATAAATTAATACTAATGTCTTGCTTCAGGAAGATGATGTCTTGGTACACTTGCCTAACAAAGTACCTGGAGGGAAAAAACCTACCACCGGAGAAGGCAGAAATAAGGCAGAAAGCCCTGCACCAGCATGAGCAAACACCACTTTGATATAACCTAGACAGTTGTCTGCTCGCTCTAGAGGAACCCCACATGATGGGTCATCAGCAGGCCTCCCATCCTTCTTTTACCACCATCTCCTCATAGCACAACATTTTAGAAACATCTACAAACATGCTAAGCAGACTTAAAAAGTAAACTTGCATTACCACCATTCTTTGTTTTAATCTTGAGAATTAACCTCTGGGGAAAAATGGATTTGCCCAACTCTTTATAAAATAAGACCACCAACAGACGACCAATTTATTCTCTTATATGATAATTTCCAACTCAGGGCAGCATGGGTTCAAAACGCCGTACACGTTTATTTAAAAATGGTATTGTTCTTAACTTCTATTTAGGAAATAGCAGTTTTAACTTGAAGGATCCCAAGAACGGCTGAAATCCATACACAGATGGTGCCCATGAAATGCTACAAGTTGTCCAAAATGGCCAAATGCTTTTATCTCTGTGTATACCTTCCTAAGAGGTACTACAAAGGAACTGCGCAATGGATTTTTCAGAATCAAAAGATGAAACTTTCAGCACAAAAGTGGCTTTCTGCCCTCCTGTGCTAACCCTTCCCACCCACCCTCTCCCCTTCTTTTTCTCCTCAAAATAATTTTGGCCAAAAAAGATATAACCTTCCTATTGACTGGAACATTTTAAGATTTCAACTTCAGAATTTCACTTCTAAATAGACAGCAAAATTTTGCTCACCAACTTCTAAATTTCTAAAACCTTTGAAGAGCTCCAATATATTTTGACCAAAAAAATACTAAAAAAATCTACGGATACAAATTAAATCATAGAATTCCTCTGTGGTCTCTAAGCATATGACCACCCTCATATACAGGAAAGAATGGAAGGAAAATGTTATTGATCAAAAAAGAAGACAGCCCTGTCTTCAAGGAATATACCCTCTATTTTGGTCACTGTGAGTACATGAACACATAAGTTCCTTCCTGCAGTTGAAGTACAGTAGGCCTTTTACGAAGAGGAAGTTTTTTCTAAATTCCTCTAAATTACGAACAGCTGGTACTCTGTTAAGGACCTAATTTCCTATGAACAAACACTGTAACAGCAGATATTAGTCATAACTTATCTGAATAAGGGTGCACAACTTGGGATCAAGACCCTGTCCTTTATTTTTTTTATTTATTTTTTTTTTTTAAAGATTTTTTTATTTATTTATTCGACAGAGATAGAGACAGCCAGCGAGAGAGGGAACACAAGCAGGGGGGAGTGGGAGAGGAAGAAGCAGGCTCCTAGTGGAGGAGCCCGACGTGGGTCGATCCCATAACGCCAGGATCACGCCCTGAGCCGAAGGCAGACGCTTAACCGCTGTGCCACCCAGGCGCCCCAAGACCCTGTCCTTTAAAACAAACAAACAAACAAAATACTTTTAATCCACTTTAATTCAGCCCGGGAAAACGAGAAAACCGCAATGCCATTAGTAGTTTCTTACCCCATCCTTCAGATAGAGCAAAATTTGCATAGAAATGCCACAGGGCTTTGGAAAAGAAAGAAGTGAGGGTGGTTTTCACCAGTGGCAATGAAGTTGGTTCAGGCTGTACCCCAAAAAGAACTTGTACGGAAAAGATACAAGGAACACTTCATTAACTAGAGCATCCAAGGAGCCTCCTGAGTCTTATTCCAGAACACGGGAACTTATCCTGAAGACCTTACAAACCCTTGCTAAAATGAGGAGAGAGGAAGAAAGAGGAAACAGGAGTTTTGGCTATGGGTCATTTCAACATAGGGGTATCAGGTAAGTTTTCCTATGCCTAGGTTTCTCATCTGTAAAAACAACCTTCGGCTTCCATGTTGGGTTCCCTAACACATCCTGTGAATCCTTAGGGGGAAACTATCCAGCAACGGATGCTATGAAGATCTCTAGAAGGAAGACTAAAGAGCAATGCAATGTTCTCTTGCATGAATGTACTGTCACTTACACATATACCTAAAGGCCATTCCTCCAAAAAAGACACCACAGGAAGTTACACACTTATTCTAAAAATGCTGCTATTGCATAAAAGTTTAGTTATTTTTCTGAAATTGTTCCAGAGTCAGCAATTCATTCTTCCAAATGCACAGCAGTGGAATATGGACATTCCTCGGTTCAATTTATGCCTTGCTCACTTCCTAGAAAGATTTTAAGCAGCTTATATTAAAAATATTTATGCTTATGTATAAAGGAAAAAATCATATGGCTTACCCAGGTGACTTCCCTGAAGGGAACATTTCTTTAAATATTTATGCTTGTAAAGAAAAAAAAAAGACCATGTGACTTTTCAAGTCCAACTCACATTTGAGGAAGAGGGGAGTCGAACTCCTCATCTTCAAGTATCAATTTCTCACTTCTCACCCCCAGTGCCTCCGATGGCACAGGTAACTTTGCCTGCTTCTCTCTACTGCAGCTCTGCTTCTTCATCACTAGGCTTGGATGGTAGTGAGTAACAGAGCTGATCACTATTCTGAAAACTGATTTGCAGACAGGGTAAGCCTGACCCCTCATACTAAGGGACACAGCTGCCCAACTCGATCCACAAGACACAAAAACAGCTTTCCAATTCCTTATCCTTATTCACGGAGCCCCTGCAAAATGGCCACATCGGAAATCTTGTACATGCAAAAGTGCTTATATTAATCATTCTTTAGTCTTTTCGATATTTCACTAAATGACACGCACACACATTAAATGATCTGGCAACAATGAGGACCCTTCACAAATTCTAAGAATTACCCTTTTTTTAGTACACCCTACAAAACATTATTAAACCTATCCAACCAGTTACTTAAAGGAGAATTAGCCAACTCTTCATGTTCATTAAGATCATGTCTTCACCGAAGAGACAATAAAAGGTGTATCTTTATCAAACCTAGGCGACTAAACCAGACATTAAGACTGTTTGTTCCAACCACTAATTTTAGTCATTGCAAGTGTACTCTTCTACTGCTCCCAAATTCACTTTTTACTATTTGATAAGCAACAATGAACCTCTGGGCACTACTGGTTTGCTGTATCCAATCCCACCTGACACACTTTACTGCCAAAGGAGACGAAACAACTGATCACCCACTGAGGTGTTTCTACGCAAGCTTCAAACTCATCTTTGGAGCTGCTCTATTCTTTCAACTTTTTTTCTGGAATAATTTTGAGCACCAAGTGTAACAAAGTCCATGTTCAAGGAGCCCTCGAATTGATGGGATTTTCTGGAAAAGCTTTTCTTTCATCTGAATCCCTACTTCTTTTGTAACAAATGGACCCCTTTGGAATTTTCACTTTGGGAGCCCACAGAGACATTTCAGGACAAGTATGTTCCTGAATGATACCGTTCAGATTTGAAACAGGTCTACATACTTCCTTCAAAGTTCACAGGAAAACGGGTGGGAGAAGGAGTAGTGACATCAGACAGAAGATGTGTGAAATGAGTTTGCACTGCTCATTCTACAATGTGGCTGGAATTTACGTCTGGACCGGTGAACCAAATTTTTAATGCCACTCATAAGACACTCACCTTGAGAATTTTTACAACCACTCTCTCATTGTTGGTGATGTTAATGGCCTCAAATACTTCACTATACTTTCCCCGACCAAGTTTTCGAACCAGTTGGTAATCATCTTGATTACTGTGAAAGGCAAGAGTGACACATAAATGCCAGGATTTGGGATTAACCAAGCCTATGCCCACTATACACCCCTCATCCAGCCACTCCATTAATCAAGTGTTGGAAGTGTCTATACATCAGGACACAACTCATTCCCTAAATGAAAGCCCCAACATAAACTTGGCTCCTTTCACTCTGCGCACAGCACCTAACCTAACTGGTCCATCACAACTTGGGGAGCAGAGATAGGAAGGCAGGGCTCCGAGCCAATCTAGAAGGGTAAGCAGAGCATCCATCCTGGAGGCTCGGAGGGTGCCCCTCTGACTGGGGCTCCACAGCAACTGCCTTATACTTCACACCCCAAAGGTAGCCAGCGCCTGCTTTGAGAATGTGGATGTCTTTAAAAGATTTCCTCCCACCCAGCCTCATTTCAAAAAACTAAAAAGGCAGAGAATTTTAATAGCTCCAGAGGACAGCTGCTGACTGCCCACCCCAAATAGAAACCCAGAAGTGTAAGAAGGAAGGGCTGCTCCCTCATTTCCACCAGGCTCCAGTCCCTGGACCCTACACTTCTCAGTAAGAAAGCATTCCTTGGGGTAAGGGCGAGAGAGGGGTGCACAAGGCGGGGAGAAGGGGGGGACAGGGAGACAAGCACATGTGCGGCGGGAGGAGGGGGCTCTGCCTCCCACCCCAGACCCGAGAAAGCGCCGGCCAGCGCCGGAGCGGCGGGGGAGGCAAACCGCGGGGTGGGAGGCCAGTGCGGTTTGCGCCGGGGGGATGGTCGGGCGGGGGGTGGGGGCGGCGGCGGCGGCTTTACCCCCAGCTCGGG
>NC_048229.1:55706064-55715948 GCF_002007445.2 Ailuropoda melanoleuca
CCCGCCCCCGGCCCCGCCCCCGGCTGCTCGCCACCCCGAGTCCCCTCCCAAAGCTGCCCGGCCGAGGGGCGGCGTTGTGCGCCCGCAATGGGGCTTCCCCAACCCGCTCACCGCTGCCTTTGGGCCTTGCCCCTAGCGGGCCTTTTCAGGACGGTCCTGGCGACCCCTACCTCAAGCCCTCCACCCTCTCGTCATCCAGAGTTTACCCACCCCATACTGACCCCGTTCTGACCCTCCTGTCAATCAACTCGTCCCCATCAAGTCCCTCCCCGATGACTCACTCTTACCACTGAGAACATCCCCAGGCTCAAGATTTCTCCCCCCCTTCCGGAGACACCCCCTCTTTCTCGAATGGACCCTGCCCTATCACCCATGGATTCCTCCTCCGTTAACCAGAGTCTTCCTCACAAAACCCTTCTCTTACACTAACCCCTAATTCCTTTCCAGAGCCTTCCCTGAGAACACGCTGAATGCTCTCTTCTTCGCTTGGTTAAGCTGGAGTGGGCCAGGTAGCTCGTTGTGAAGTTCTTATCCCCCCCCCCCTTTTTTTAAAAGATTTTATTTATTTATTTGACAGAGAGAGACAGCCAGCGAGAGAGGGAACACAAGCAGGGGGAGTGGGAGAGGAAGAAGCAGGCTCCCAGCAGAGGAGCCTGATGTGGGGCTCCATCCCAGGACCCTGGGATCAGACCCTGAGCGGAAGGCAGACGCTTAACTACTGAGCCGCCCAGGCGCCCCTTCCCTTTGTAATTAATAAGCAGTCTGTGGGGAGACCCTTTGAGACTGTGAAAATGTCCTGTTTTGTGCGCGAGGACAAAGCAGAAGAAGAATAGTGAGTCCTGCCTGAAGGGACAGGAGAGGGGTTGGGCGTGGATTGAAGGTGAGGCGGCCAACTAAACTTTGTCCTATTTTATTATGTTGCTTTTTAGCTCCAAACACTACTGTCTTTGATCTTCTGGGCCTTTTGTCTTGCTTTCCCATTCCACATCCTTTATCAACAGCACTTCCCACTCAGCCCCGGTTGCTCTGACTCCAGTCTTTTTTTATATTCTGTTTTCTAGGTGAGACCCTGCTTCTCCTTCTTGATATAGTTAAGAGCATAGACTGTTGAGTCAGATCCATCCAGGTTGACTCCTAGCTGTGCTATTTATAAACTGTGTGACCTTGGGCCAATAACTCTGTGCTGCAGAATTTACAGCATAAAAACAGTAATGGCCTTCTTCACAGGGCTATGGGGAGACTTAGACAAGGTAAACCACTTAAAACAGTGTTCAGCAGTTATGAGGTGCTCAGTACCATTAGTAGCAGATCCAGAGCCTTTTCCTATCACTGTTCCCTTCCTGAGACCACCACGTGCCCAGCTTTTGGTTCCTTTCACCCTCCAAGCTTGGCCGTGGCTGCCTCCTCTTCCTCCATCCCTACCTTCCCATGCCTGCCTTCTTTCTCCTCAAGTCTCACCTTTAAGGCTCATTTTATTCACTTGGATGTAGATTATATCTAGTTTTAACATGGAACGGCGTGAGCTCAAGGTCCTCTTACTCCACCATCTTCCCAAGCTCTCTTTCAGTTCCTCTTTTTGTTTTTTTAAATTTTTATTATTTTTAATGGATTTTTTAAAATTTAGGGGCACCTGGCTGGCTCAGTTGGAAGAGCATGCCACTCAATCTCAGGATTGTGAGTTCGAGCCCCATTCTGGGTGTAGAGATTACAAAAAAAAAAAATTTAAAAACAACATTAAAAAAAAGATTTATTTTTTTATTTGAAGGGGGGAAGGGGCAGAGGGAGAGGGAGCGGAAGAAAATAAAGCAGATTCCTGGCTGAGCACGGAGCCCGATACGGGGCCCCATCTCACAACCCTGAGACCATGACCTGAGCTGAAACCAGGAGTTGGATGCTCAAGGGACTGGGCCACCCAGGCACCCCATATTAAAAAAAAATTAATGGATTTTCTATTTAAATCTGTACTTTTTTTTAAAAAAAGTAACTCTACACCTAATGTGGGGCTTCAACTCACATCCCCACATTCAAGAGTCATATCTCTATGGACTGAGCCAGCCAGCCAGGCACCCCTTTAAGTTCACTTTAAATGGTAGAGTTGATACTTCTCTATCTCAGCACTCTATCCTTCAGAAAACTGCATATTTTGTAATTGTAATTCTCTCTCCTCCAGTGTAAAAACAGCATGAGAGCAAGGACTGACTCTGGATGCTCGCCACTGGCTCACCCAGCATTCGCCACATTTAGAGGCTTTCAACGAATACAGTGTTACCCCACAGATCACTAACTAATTAGAAAGTGGAGATCACTGCTTTAACCACTAGTCGAATTTAACATCATCAATAAGGGACCAACAGACCCTGTGATGTGATGCACCAAGAAGGAACATGGCATATGCCCAAAATGCTTACCTTGAATCTCAGTATGAGGACAGAATCAGACAAGTCCAAACTGGGAAACATTCTGCAAAACAGCAAAGTCTGGGACTCTTCAAAACTGTCAGTGTCACAAGAGAAAACAACACAAAAGAAAACAAAACTCTGAAGCAGTGTTCTTGATTAAAGGAGCCTGAGAGAGAGAACCGTAATTCTGGATTTGATCCCAAATGAGAAAGGTAGGAAGAAAAAGAGGGAGGGAAGGAGAAATACAGCAAAAAGGACCCTAATGAATGGGACTACTGGGGCAATTTGAATATAGGATGTACATTACATAATAGTATTGCATCAGTGTTAAATTTTGTGAACGTGAGGATTATCTTGTGGTTATGCAGGAGAGTCTCTTGATCTTAGGAGTTACATGTCATGTGTTTAGGATGAAGTATCATAATATCTGCAACTTATTCTCAAATGGTTCTCCAGAAAAACGTGGGTTCCCTAGAGCACAAGCATACATGGGGAAAGGGGAGCAATTAGGCAGAAATGTTGACAATTGTAGAATATAGTTGAAGACTACATGAGCTCACAACTTTTTGGTAGATTTGAAAATTTTCAAAACAAAAGCTAGAAGAAGATAAATAAAGCATTTATGTAGTAAGTGGACTTTGGAATTGAAGTCCAAAACCTGCAAACCTCTCTAAAGGTCTTCCACACAAGAAGGCACAAACATTCTCCAGCTCTTAACGCAGTGTTTGGATTTTTTTTTCTGACAAGTCCCTGTGAACTAGTCTGGGCCAGAGGTTCTTAATCCTGAGCCCTTGGATGAGCTTGCTGGGTTCCAAGAATCCCTGACACAGTAGGCAATGTGTGTGTGTGTGTGTGTGTGTGTGTGTGTGTGTGTGTGTGTGCATTCTTTCCTTAGCATCCATCAGATTCTCAAAGGAGGCTGTGACCCAAAAATGGTTCCAAACCCCTGGTCTGACTACTAGGTCCAACCCCAGTGGGGCCCCATTCCTCGCCTCCACCCCCTCCTACCTCTGACCCCACACACCCTCTCTGCACCTTCTACTCATCCCTCACCACCTAACCCACACCCATCTCACGTAACCGGCTTTCACACCTGCTGGGATGCCGAGGATTCACCCACACATCACTCTGGTGCAACATGCTCCTGGATTTGGCTGACACTTCCCTAACTCAGCCCTGCAGCCTGTAGCCGGTCCTCCCACGGCCACACTGAATGTGTTTTTATGATGTGTTGCTGAGTAGGTTGGGTTCCCCATGGCATTGGTGAAGACCCACCGACTCTCCTTCCTGCCAGCCCACCATACGGTGTGCTTGGTGTGAATTAAGAGTGGCAGTTGGAGATGGTACCAATGCAGTCCTCACTGGAGTTAGTCTCACTAGGATATGGTGAGGGACAGGTCAGTGGCTCTGCAGGGTTGGGTGACAGGGAACCATAATCGACTTCTCCTAGTTACTGTGTGTGTGTGGGTTTAGGGGTGAGTACAATTCAGGATTACACAAGGGAGAATGAAAGAGAGCATCTTGGGTCAAATAGGCCAACAGTTTCATACCAACTCCTCTGCTCCCAGACACACACATACACCCCTGCCCAAATGTCAAACCCTCAGAAGAACACCTTCTATCTTCACAAGGTCCCTTTCTTTCTTGCTTTCTTTCTTTCTTTCTTTTTTAAGATTTTATTCATTCATTTGACAGAGAGAGAGACAGCCAGCGAGAGAGGGAACACAAGCAGGGGCAGTGGGAGAGGAAGAAGGGGGCTCCCAGTGGAGCAGGGAGCCTGATGTGGGGCTCGATCCCAGGACTCTGGGATCACACCATGAGCCGAAGGCAGACGCTTAACGACTGAGCCACCCAGGTGCCCCCACGAGGTCTATTTCTAAAACATTTGAGAGAGTTATAGGCTTTTATCTCATATGGCTGGTTCTAAGAACTTAGCTTAAGAAAATAATATAAATTACAATCAAAGTATTATTAAGAGTGATGACAATTCATGTGTTTAATATCACTGAATCCTGCAAAAACCCTGAGGCTAAAACCCACTGAATTTGTACTTTAAATGGGTGAATTATATGGTATGTGAATTATAGCTCAAGAAAGCTGTTAAAAAATGCTGACGCTGGAGTTCTAACGATCCTGTTTTTGCAGTTGAGGAAACCAAGACTCTAATGACTTGGAGAATTGAGACAGAGCCTGGATTTGAACGAAGGCCTTTCTGACCACCAACTCCATTTCTGTAGCTCTTTTCTAATTCTACATATCCCCCTCCCAAAAGACCCAAAGACATTCATCATGAATATCATGGAAGATAAAACAACCCAAATACCCCAAATTGCAGGACCATTTAAATAAATTGTGGTATATCCCTAAATACAATATTAGACACCATGAAAAATTATGATTATCCTGAAATTTTAGTGTTGAGAAAAATTTTATCATATAAGGTTTTAATAAGGGTTATTTATTTACTTTTAAAAAGATTTTATTTATTTAAGAGAGAGAGCACGTGTGAGTGCAAGTGGGAGGAGGAGTAGAAGGAGAAGGACAAGGAGACTCCATGCTGAGCTCGGAGCCTGACTTGGGGCTCGATCCCACAACCCCAAGATCATGACCTGAGCTGAAATCCAGAGTTGGATGCTTAACCGACTGAGCCACCCAGGTGCCCCAGAAAGAGTTTTCTAAAAGTTACATAAGTAATGATGGTAAGCAGAATAATGCTACCATCCCTCCCTTGTTCCCCAAAGATAATCTACTTCCTAGTCTCTGTAGTCCGTGAATATGTGACTACGTTGCCTTACTCAGAAAAAGAGATTTTGCAGATGTGATTAAATGCAGGATTTTGAGTTGGAGAAATTATCCTGCGTTATATCCAGGTGGGTTTAATGTTGTAGGGGTCCTTAAGGGGTAGAGGGAGGCAGGAACGTCAGAGGTAGATGTGGTGATGGAAACGGAGGTCAAGAGGTTATGATTGCTGGCTTTAAAGAAGGAAGGGGGCCATTGGCCAAGGATTGTGGGCAGCCTCTAGAAGCTGGGAGAAGGCAAAGAAATGAATAATCTCACCTAGAGCTTCCAGAAAGAATCCAGCCCTGCCAACACGTTGATTTTAGTCTAGCGAGACTCATTTCGGACATCTGAGGTATTGAACTATAAGATTATAAATATGTGTTGTTTTATGCCACTAAGTCTGCCCTGATTTGTCATGACAGCAGTAGGAAACTCACTCAGTAGTGTATGGTTCCTAAACATTTACCGGGAAATGCACAAATCTGTGAGGCGAAAAGTGAAAGTTGCTCTTCTTTGCTGCCTTTCACATCACCACAAATTGGCATGTATCCTTCAAGGCCCTTTGCTATGCAGTAAGGACATAGACTACAACCCATGTTCTTTTGTATTGCTTCGCTTGGTTTCAAAGCAGGATACCGAGTGCATGTATAGATTTAGCCGGTAAGTTCTCGGGCACGTAACAATTGCATAGGAAAAGAACTGGAAGGAAATACACTGAGTGCGTTTGAGTCTTTTATTATAAGAAAAAATAACCAATGTTTACAGGTAGTTGACTATCCTAGTCCTTCCCCCAACAACGTGTGAGTTAATGGGGCTTTTTGCCAGTTGGGAAGGCAATAGAGGGTAGGGCAGTGGGGTCTTAAATTCCTTCTGTAAGGAAGGAGTCTACAGGAAATGCTGGATCATCTGTCAAGGTGTCTTTGAGGCTCCAGACGGGTGAATAAAATATGTTAATTAGGCCCCCACTGGCTGCACTTCACCTGCATACATTTATATGCAACTTGCTTAGGGCTATCACATTTTGATTCTTTTTTTTTTCCAGTTATCCTTAAAGTGTGACCCACTCTGCCCTCCACCCAGAAGGTGCCTCTGAGAGGACTGGGGTTGGGGGAAGGATGGGGCTCAGCCTGCCCAGGCTAGAAGTGATAGAAACAGAAATTTTCAGCTGGTGCTCCAGTGAGGTCCCCTTTTATTCAAGGTTGCCTGACTGGGAAAGGGGGCACACTCTTAGCCCCCCTGCCTCAATACCCGCCTATTCTTTTTTTTTTTTCTAAGATTTTATTTATCTGACAGAGAGAGCAAGAGAGCACAAGCAGGGGGAGTGGCAGAGGGAGAGGGAGAAGCAGGCTCCCCACTGAGGAGGGAGCCTGTTGTGGGGCTCAATCCCAGGACCTTGGGATCATGACCTGAGCAGAAGGCAGTTGTTTAACCAACTGAGCCACTCAGGCGCCCCAATACCCACCTATACTCAGAAGCTCAGTGAACTCAAAGTCTCCTAATAACTCTCAGGGAAGGATGGATAAACTCATTTGGGCTAAGATGTGAATAACACCTCTCTGAAAGGGATTTGTATTTCAAGGAGGGTCAGGACTAAGAGGTCTTGCAGAATGGGTCCTTAACCCTGGATGGGGGAGGAGTATTTTGGAGGGTAGAATGTACTTTTCTGGGAGCCACACCCACTCCGGGAGGTTATGGGAGGCTTTTGGAGGGAAGTGCGCTAACCTCTTAAGTAGCAGGCACCGTGCCCATGGTAAGGCCATTGTATTTCGCAGACATTCATCTGCTTCCTGCCCAACTGCTCTCCCAAATTGTCCAGAATCACCATCACCTTTCATGCCCCATCTGTCACCAAGCCAGCTGGCTTTCTGTCTGGATGACGGCTCACTTCTAGCCTCCTGTCTGGGCGCCCATAGCCTTTGCCCTGATTTAAGCCCACATCATCTCTTCATTGGGCATCCTGAAGATCCTTTTCTGAAGTGATTTCTGGGTTGTTAGACTCACCATGTGATAACTCAGGGTCCTTAACCTGGGTCGGTGGTGAGGACTAAGTATGTTCATAAACTTGGATGAAAATAATTACATCCTTATTCACAAGCCTTTTAATGATATTTAGCATTTCCTTCCATGATGGATACAGTAAATGTTCAAAAACAAAAATAAAAACCAAGCACATGAGCTGTACCTGAGAGTTTGTCACCACTAGAAATCACAGATATTTGCTTATCACTTTGCATTTGGTGTAATTTTAAAGTAGAAAAGTTTGCTCTCCAAAAGGACCAGCTGCTCTAATTGTTGGAGGCAAAAGAATATGAAGGAACGTCCTGACATTGGGCTTTTCCCCCTAGGTTCTAGCCCCCACTCTTCCTCATCTTAGGGGATCTGCTTAGAAGATTCTGAGCCTGAGATTTCATAGCTTTTTATTTCCTCCAAGAGATACTAGTGACTATACCAAGAAATTAAAAAAAAAACCACAAAACAATGACAACAACAAAACTAAAAGATGTTGCACCTGCAAGCTCTACTTTTTGTTTTAGGAAACACATCACTTCTGGGTACNCCATAGCTTTTTATCTCCTCCAAGAGATACTAGTGACTACACCAAGAAATTAAAAAAAAAAAAACACAAAACAATGACGACAACAAAACTAAAAGATGTTGCACCTGCAAGCTCTACTTTTTGTTTTAGGAAACACATCACTTCTGGGTACTTGCAGAAGTCTTCCTGTTTGACTGGAAGATGACCTGGGAAGCCCGGATGCTAGTGATGGGCCCTGGGACTGTGCAAGCCTGGCAGCTCGGCTGCGCACGTGGGCACAGAGGACAACAGAATGGTCATCCACATGGATGAACTGCCAGCCCCAGAAAGCACAACCCAAGCCCAAGAAGAGAATCCAAACTCCACACTCCTAAGGTGGGGATCAATCTCTTCACTGAGAAAGTGGAGGAGGGGACACAGGCAACGGTGGCAGAGATGGTTGGGATAAGGTGGTCCTGGTCACAAGCACACTAGACATCGGTGGCATTGGTTGAACCACCGTGGAGGTGAGGAGGGACTAGCCCTAATTTGAGCAAGAATCGTGTAATTCTGCAACACCGGAATCCTTAGGCCCCATTCTAATTTTGCCATTTGCCCCAATAATGTCCTTTAGAGCCAAAAATCCCCTCCAGAACCACAGAACCACGTTTAGTTGTCATTTTTTTAAATTGAGATATGTTGACATATAATGTTTTAGTTTTAGGTGTATGACATAATGATTCAATACATGTATGTACCGTGAAACAATGACCGTCTTAAGTCTAATTAACATCCAATGCCACACATAGCTATGGAGTCATATATCGTTCATCTCTCTTGGTTTAGAGCAGATCCTCCATTTCTTTTCAAAGATTATTATCAGTTATTTTGTAATCTGTTCCTTGATTTGGGATTATTTGATGTTTCTTCATGACTTGATTTAGGTTATATATCTTTGGCAGAAACCATAGAAGTAATACATATCACAGGAAAAAATATATAATCACTGAAAAAATATATATTATAGAAAAATACATATACATATGTATATAATCACAGAAATAATGCTGTGTACTTCTCATCGCTTCCTGTCAGATGATGGACAATTTCTGTTTGTCTCGTTACTTCAGGTATTAACTTCAATCACTTGACTAGCACCTGCCAGATTTCTCCACTGTAAAGTTACTCTTTTTATCTCTTTAAGAACTATTTTTTGCAGAGGTATTTTGAAAACTGTAATTATCAGGGTCCTCATCAAACTATTTTATTTATTTATGTTGCCAAGGACTCACAGATTCCTAGTTTATTCAGTGAGTTATAATCGATTCTTGTCATTAGTTATTTTGGTGTTCAAGCTGTCCAGTATTTGGCTAGTGGGAGACGCTTCAAGCTAGTTCCTGTATCCTTTTGATGTGTCACACCATCCTTTGAGCACTTTCTTAGTTTTTTTTTTTTAAAGATTTCATTTATTTGTTTGAGAGAGAAGGAGAGAGCATGAATGGAGAGAGGGAGAAGCAGACTCCCTGCTGAGCAGGGAGCCTGATGTGGGGCTCGATCCCAGAACCTTGGGATGATGACTCGAGCTAAAGGTAGACTCCCAACTGACTGAGCCACCCAGGAACCCCAGCACTTTTTTAGTTTTTAGCACAAAAATGTTTTAGGCTCTTCTTGAACTTTTCCTGCCCCAGGCCTGGAATCCACCATTTCTCCAAGAGGTCCTGATTCCTTTTAGTAGGGAATAATATTGGGAAGTCAAGATCTGGGCATGAGATGTGTTCATTGTTATTGGACTCTTGCTCCCAGGCCTTCTCCAGTGGCCTGAGCTGGAGAATATATGTATGTACACACATACACACACACACACACACACACACACACACACATTTCCATCTGTATTTATTTCTATATATATCTGTGTCTATTGAAAACCATGAGTTCATTCCATATCTCTGATTCCAATCTATCACCCTAGAATTCATTCTGGTCTCCTTTTCTGTATTCATAACCCTCTTTTCTGACAGTGAGCAATCTGGCACATGCAGGGCCTCTTCTAGGANGAGGAGGGAGTGCTAAGAAAGGTCTCTCTGAGGAGGTGACATTTAAGCTGAGACTCGAAGGAATTGAGGGCAGAAGCCATGCAGGTTCTGGGAGAACGGTGCTCTAGGCAGAGCACTGCAGTCATTGCGGGG
>NC_048229.1:55716501-55786501 GCF_002007445.2 Ailuropoda melanoleuca
ACAACAAAACTAAAAGATGTTGCACCTGCAAGCTCTACTTTTTGTTTTAGGAAACACATCACTTCTGGGTACTTGCAGAAGTCTTCCTGTTTGACTGGAAGATGACCTGGGAAGCCCGGATGCTAGTGATGGGCCCTGGGACTGTGCAAGCCTGGCAGCTCGGCTGCGCACGTGGGCACAGAGGACAACAGAATGGTCATCCACATGGATGAACTGCCAGCCCCAGAAAGCACAACCCAAGCCCAAGAAGAGAATCCAAACTCCACACTCCTAAGGTGGGGATCAATCTCTTCACTGAGAAAGTGGAGGAGGGGACACAGGCAACGGTGGCAGAGATGGTTGGGATAAGGTGGTCCTGGTCACAAGCACACTAGACATCGGTGGCATTGGTTGAACCACCGTGGAGGTGAGGAGGGACTAGCCCTAATTTGAGCAAGAATCGTGTAATTCTGCAACACCGGAATCCTTAGGCCCCATTCTAATTTTGCCATTTGCCCCAATAATGTCCTTTAGAGCCAAAAATCCCCTCCAGAACCACAGAACCACGTTTAGTTGTCATTTTTTTAAATTGAGATATGTTGACATATAATGTTTTAGTTTTAGGTGTATGACATAATGATTCAATACATGTATGTACCGTGAAACAATGACCGTCTTAAGTCTAATTAACATCCAATGCCACACATAGCTATGGAGTCATATATCGTTCATCTCTCTTGGTTTAGAGCAGATCCTCCATTTCTTTTCAAAGATTATTATCAGTTATTTTGTAATCTGTTCCTTGATTTGGGATTATTTGATGTTTCTTCATGACTTGATTTAGGTTATATATCTTTGGCAGAAACCATAGAAGTAATACATATCACAGGAAAAAATATATAATCACTGAAAAAATATATATTATAGAAAAATACATATACATATGTATATAATCACAGAAATAATGCTGTGTACTTCTCATCGCTTCCTGTCAGATGATGGACAATTTCTGTTTGTCTCGTTACTTCAGGTATTAACTTCAATCACTTGACTAGCACCTGCCAGATTTCTCCACTGTAAAGTTACTCTTTTTATCTCTTTAAGAACTATTTTTTGCAGAGGTATTTTGAAAACTGTAATTATCAGGGTCCTCATCAAACTATTTTATTTATTTATGTTGCCAAGGACTCACAGATTCCTAGTTTATTCAGTGAGTTATAATCGATTCTTGTCATTAGTTATTTTGGTGTTCAAGCTGTCCAGTATTTGGCTAGTGGGAGACGCTTCAAGCTAGTTCCTGTATCCTTTTGATGTGTCACACCATCCTTTGAGCACTTTCTTAGTTTTTTTTTTTTAAAGATTTCATTTATTTGTTTGAGAGAGAAGGAGAGAGCATGAATGGAGAGAGGGAGAAGCAGACTCCCTGCTGAGCAGGGAGCCTGATGTGGGGCTCGATCCCAGAACCTTGGGATGATGACTCGAGCTAAAGGTAGACTCCCAACTGACTGAGCCACCCAGGAACCCCAGCACTTTTTTAGTTTTTAGCACAAAAATGTTTTAGGCTCTTCTTGAACTTTTCCTGCCCCAGGCCTGGAATCCACCATTTCTCCAAGAGGTCCTGATTCCTTTTAGTAGGGAATAATATTGGGAAGTCAAGATCTGGGCATGAGATGTGTTCATTGTTATTGGACTCTTGCTCCCAGGCCTTCTCCAGTGGCCTGAGCTGGAGAATATATGTATGTACACACATACACACACACACACACACACACACACACACACATTTCCATCTGTATTTATTTCTATATATATCTGTGTCTATTGAAAACCATGAGTTCATTCCATATCTCTGATTCCAATCTATCACCCTGGAATTCATTCTGGTCTTCTCCTTTTCTGTATTCATAACCCTCTTTTCTGACAGTGAGCAATCTGGCACATGCAGGGCCTCTTCTAGGAGGAGGAGGGAGTGCTAAGAAAGGTCTCTCTGAGGAGGTGACATTTAAGCTGAGACTCGAAGGAATTGAGGGCAGAAGCCATGCAGGTTCTGGGAGAACGGTGCTCTAGGCAGAGCACTGCAGTCATTGCGGGGTTCCTGAGCAGAAACACGCTGGTGTGGCTGAGGAGCAGCCGGATTCCTGCGGCTGAGCCAGTGGGCAGATGACGCTAGCCAGGTAAGAGAAGGTAGTTCAGGTAACACTTTGGACCATCGTAAGGACTTTGGTTTTTATAGTGACAAAGATAGGAAGCCAATGGAGCATTTCAAATACAGGAGGGCCACTCTTTGGTGAAGGATTGCTCTGAATGCAAAATGGGGAAGCAGGGAGACCAGCTTGGGAGCTGCAGTAAGACTGAGAGGAGGCGTTGGCTGGGAAGGTGGTGAGAAATAGCCAGATTGGGGAATCATTTTATAGGGGAAGCCAACAGGATCTGTGTTAGCTTATAGATGTGGCACGTGGAGCGTGAGAGATGGGTGGCAGTACGTGGAGCTCTGTAAGTGCTTGTTACGTAAATAAAACAGGAAAATTGTATGCAAAGCACTTAGTACACCACGTGGCATGCCATAAACTAATCATGATCCCTGTGTATCATTGATGAATGAAGGTGAACACTTTCCTTGCAGATCCAGTGCTGGCCCCGTTCTGGCATCCCGGAATGTTACCTCTTGAGCAGAGCTACCCCTTTTCCACTAGAGCTCCCTCCCATCCCTCCCCACCCTGTCCAGTGAGTCAAAACGCCCACTTGCTCCGAGCCCTGTCTTGGCAGGGTGTGGGTCGGCATCTGATAAGCTCATTCACAACCAGCTATTGACTTCTTGCAAGATGCCTACCCCTCCCAGAGGTATTCACATTTTCAAAAGGCGGCAACTTATTTACTGAGTTTGGAGATGTGGTGGAATCTCTGACCCTGACTCTGAGTGGTGAAGGAGGTGGTGAAGGAGGTCATTGTATTGTGGGCAGCACACAAATGACCCCTGGTAGAGACTGGGGACATTCTTGAAGGGGCCCAGCCCAGGGCCAGCCTGCATTTCTCCTCTCCCTTGCCTCACACAACAATCCTGGGCATTTACCACCTCCTTTTACCAAGAGGATGATGCGGACCATGTTTGGCCAGAAGATCATGCATTCTAGATGTTTCCTCGGAGGAGGGTAGGGTTTGGTCTAGGCCTCCTGCCCCTGCAGGAGCTCTCATCTTTGGGGTGGCTCAGCAGGGCAGTCTTCACTCATCCCTCAGACTCAACCCATACTAGAGGCTTAGAACCATGAGGCCACTATGTTCTGTTCCTCGATTGTGTGCAAAATTGTTTTCTGTGCAAGACTGATTTAAGAAGCAAGACCTTGAAAGCATCATGATGTGACTTCACACCCATTAGGACGGCTAAAATCAAGAAGGCAAATAATAACAAGTGTTGACAAGGATGTGGAGAAACTGGGACCCCTCCTGCACTGCAGGTGGGAATATAAAATGGTAAAGCCACTTTGGAGAACAGCTTGGCAGCTCCTAAAAAGGTTAGGTATTCATTACCAGTATGGCTAAGAAATTCCACTCTTAGGTAGATAAGCAATGAAAACATAGGTCCTCACAAAAACATGTAACTCAGCTTTATAACAGCATTTTTCCTAACAGACAAAAATGGAAACAACTCATATGTTCATCAACTGATTAAAATGGGGTATATATCTATCCAGTGGCATATTATTTAGCAATAGAAAGGAATGAAGCAGTGACCATGCTACAGCATGGATGGACCTTGAAAATATTGTGCTAAATGAAAGAAACGAGACACAAAAGACCCACACGTTGTATGATTCCATTTGTAGAAAAGGTCGTTCAGGAAAGACTAATACATAGAGCCAGGATGTAGATTACCGGTTGCCAGGGCCTGGGAGGAAATGGGGAGCGACTACTAACGGGTAGAGGATTTCTTTTTGGGGTGAAGAAAATGTTCCAAAACTGATTGCACAACTGTGAATACACCAGGAACCATGGGATCATACACTTTAAATAAGTGTACAGTATGTGAGTTGTGTCTGGCCAGGTACAGTGACTAACTGGAAATACCCTGGTCTGTGGGGACTGATCTCACCTTCCTAGAATGTAGGTAGAGGGGAGGAAGCTGAGGGATGCCAAGGNCCTGCTGAGCAGGGAGCCTGATGTGGGGCTCGATCCCAGAACCTTGGGATGATGACTCGAGCTAAAGGTAGACTCCCAACTGACTGAGCCACCCAGGAACCCCAGCACTTTTTTAGTTTTTAGCACAAAAATGTTTTAGGCTCTTCTTGAACTTTTCCTGCCCCAGGCCTGGAATCCACCATTTCTCCAAGAGGTCCTGATTCCTTTTAGTAGGGAATAATATTGGGAAGTCAAGATCTGGGCATGAGATGTGTTCATTGTTATTGGACTCTTGCTCCCAGGCCTTCTCCAGTGGCCTGAGCTGGAGAATATATGTATGTACACACATACACACACACACACACACACACACACACACACATTTCCATCTGTATTTATTTCTATATATATCTGTGTCTATTGAAAACCATGAGTTCATTCCATATCTCTGATTCCAATCTATCACCCTGGAATTCATTCTGGTCTTCTCCTTTTCTGTATTCATAACCCTCTTTTCTGACAGTGAGCAATCTGGCACATGCAGGGCCTCTTCTAGGAGGAGGAGGGAGTGCTAAGAAAGGTCTCTCTGAGGAGGTGACATTTAAGCTGAGACTCGAAGGAATTGAGGGCAGAAGCCATGCAGGTTCTGGGAGAACGGTGCTCTAGGCAGAGCACTGCAGTCATTGCGGGGTTCCTGAGCAGAAACACGCTGGTGTGGCTGAGGAGCAGCCGGATTCCTGCGGCTGAGCCAGTGGGCAGATGACGCTAGCCAGGTAAGAGAAGGTAGTTCAGGTAACACTTTGGACCATTGTAAGGACTTTGGTTTTTATAGTGACAAAGATAGGAAGCCAATGGAGCATTTCAAATACAGGAGGGCCACTCTTTGGTGAAGGATTGCTCTGAATGCAAAATGGGGAAGCAGGGAGACCAGCTTGGGAGCTGCAGTAAGACTGAGAGGAGGCGTTGGCTGGGAAGGTGGTGAGAAATAGCCAGATTGGGGAATCATTTTATAGGGGAAGCCAACAGGATCTGTGTTAGCTTATAGATGTGGCACGTGGAGCGTGAGAGATGGGTGGCAGTACGTGGAGCTCTGTAAGTGCTTGTTACGTAAATAAAACAGGAAAATTGTATGCAAAGCACTTAGTACACCACGTGGCATGCCATAAACTAATCATGATCCCTGTGTATCATTGATGAATGAAGGTGAACACTTTCCTTGCAGATCCAGTGCTGGCCCCGTCCTGGCATCCCGGAATGTTACCTCTTGAGCAGAGCTACCCCTTTTCCACTAGAGCTCCCTCCCATCCCTCCCCACCCTGTCCAGTGAGTCAAAACGCCCACTTGCTCCGAGCCCTGTCTTGGCAGGGTGTGGGTCGGCATCTGATAAGCTCATTCACAACCAGCTATTGACTTCTTGCAAGATGCCTACCCCTCCCAGAGGTATTCACATTTTCAAAAGGCGGCAACTTATTTACTGAGTTTGGAGATGTGGTGGAATCTCTGACCCTGACTCTGAGTGGTGAAGGAGGTGGTGAAGGAGGTCATTGTATTGTGGGCAGCACACAAATGACCCCTGGTAGAGACTGGGGACATTCTTGAAGGGGCCCAGCCCAGGGCCAGCCTGCATTTCTCCTCTCCCTTGCCTCACACAACAATCCTGGGCATTTACCACCTCCTTTTACCAAGAGGATGATGCGGACCATGTTTGGCCAGAAGATCATGCATTCTAGATGTTTCCTCGGAGGAGGGTAGGGTTTGGTCTAGGCCTCCTGCCCCTGCAGGAGCTCTCATCTTTGGGGTGGCTCAGCAGGGCAGTCTTCACTCATCCCTCAGACTCAACCCATACTAGAGGCTTAGAACCATGAGGCCGCTATGTTCTGTTCCTCGATTGTGTGCAAAATTGTTTTCTGTGCAAGACTGATTTAAGAAGCAAGACCTTGAAAGCATCATGATGTGACTTCACACCCATTAGGACGGCTAAAATCAAGAAGGCAAATAATAACAAGTGTTGACAAGGATGTGGAGAAACTGGGACCCCTCCTGCACTGCAGGTGGGAATATAAAATGGTAAAGCCACTTTGGAGAACAGCTTGGCAGCTCCTAAAAAGGTTAGGTATTCATTACCAGTATGGCTAAGAAATTCCACTCTTAGGTAGATAAGCAATGAAAACATAGGTCCTCACAAAAACATGTAACTCAGCTTTATAACAGCATTTTTCCTAACAGAAAAAATGGAAACAACTCATATGTTCATCAACTGATTAAAATGGGGTATATATCTATCCAGTGGCATATTATTTAGCAATAGAAAGGAATGAAGCAGTGACCATGCTACAGCATGGATGGACCTTGAAAATATTGTGCTAAATGAAAGAAACGAGACACAAAAGACCCACACGTTGTATGATTCCATTTGTAGAAAAGGTCATTCAGGAAAGACTAATACATAGAGCCAGGATGTAGATTACCGGTTGCCAGGGCCTGGGAGGAAATGGGGAGCGACTACTAACGGGTAGAGGATTTCTTTTTGGGGTGAAGAAAATGTTCCAAAACTGATTGCACAACTGTGAATACACCAGGAACCATGGGATCATACACTTTAAATAAGTGTGCAGTATGTGAGTTGTGTCTGGCCAGGTACAGTGACTAACTGGAAATACCCTGGTCTGTGGGGACTGATCTCACCTTCCTAGAATGTAGGTAGAGGGGAGGAAGCTGAGGGATGCCAAGGGCACCGCAGAAACTACGGCCACTTTCCCTGAGAAAATCTTGCAAAGAATTTGTTTGGGGAACCAAGGTAAAGAAAGAGAATATTAAGAAAAATTATCCCAAACTTGGAAATAAGGCGAAAAGAGGACTGCACATCCTTTCAGTGCAGACTGGAACACTGTCTCACAAACATACCATCCTGGGATTATTTCATTATCCGGGGGATAGACTTCTGTTTAACTTGAACTTTCCTCTTGACTGGGGCCCCGCTTCTGGAGGGCTGTGTGCTAAGTTGTGGAATTTTGTTTGCTGGAGATGCAAATGATTTTTGTTTGGAAGGATAACCTGAAAGGTTATGGTTCTATTGCCCTGTGGGATATGAGTCCGTTTTGCCTCTAACCTAGCACACTGATTTTCGTATGCCTTTCCTGATGGACTATGATACCGCTTTCTCTCTACTTCTCCTTTGTATCAGTTTTTACCATCCTGCTTGCTTCCCTCATTAACAAGGTAACTCTATCTGAGGTGGATGCTCATTCGTCTGAGGGTGCCATGCTTTTAATATTCTTCAGGCTATACTTGGACAGGCAACAGGGGTCATTTGCAGTATTTCGACAATGGTACAGGCAAGGGATCTCCTTATCAGTGCCATCAGAATGCGAGCAGTAAGGTAGAGCCCTCTAGATGCACAAATTAGGAGTGATTACAGAGGACTCTGGTGCTTAAAGCAGGAAGAGCTATTACAGTATTATCATATATATATTTTTTAAAGATTTTATTTATTTATTCGAAAGAGATAGAGACAGCCAGGGAGAGAGGGAACACAAGCAGGGGGAGTGGGAGAGGAAGAAGCAGGCTCATAGCGGAAGAGCCTGATGTGGGTCAATCCCATAATGCCGGGATCACGCCCTGAGCCGAAGGCAGATGCTTAACCGCTGTGCCACCCAGGCGCCCCAGTATTATCATATATTTTTAAAAGATTTTATTTATTTATTTGAGAGAGAGCGAAAGCAAGAGAGATCACAGAGGGAGAGGGAGAGGGAAAAGCAGACTCCCCGTTGAGCCCAAGGTGGGACTTGATTCCAGGACAATGAGATCATGACCTGAGCCAAAGGCAGACGCTTAACCGACTGAGCCACCCGGGCGCCCCTATCATATTTTTTTTTAAAAGGAGATTTTGCTTAAAATTTTATGCACACACATAGGTGTATATATACAGATATACATTCTACACAGGGGAAGAGAGAGAAAAAAAGACCAGAAGGCTGTCTAAATAATCACCAAAATTATGTTATCAGTGATTATCTGGAAGGTGTCCAGAGGGAAAATTTTACTTTTCTTTTTCTTTTTTTTTAAGATTTTTATTTATTTGACAGAGAGACTGCTAAAGAGGGAACATAAGCAGGGGGAGTAGGAGAGGGAGAAGCAGATCCCCGCTGAGCAGGAAGCCCAAAACGGGGCTCATCCCATGACCCTGGGATCATGACCTAAGTCAAAGGCAGATGCTTAACAACTAAGCCACCCAGGTGCCCCTTAATTTTCTATTTATAGAAATTTCTCTCTCTGTATATATATTTGTGTGTATATATATTTCTCTCTCTCTCTCTCTCTCTCTCTCTCTCTATATATATATATAGTGTGATCCATTTTTGTATAAGTGAACTATACAAAGAGGTACTAATGCTTGCTTATGTGTGTAATGAGGCATTATTGTAGCAATTTTTATTAGGGAAAAAAAAGGAAACATGGCACTTTAAGTTAAAATAATAGATTGAGGATCTGTATTTTCCTTTGCCCCTTCCCCAAAGCCCGAGCAAAATCAGAGTAAATCAACCAAACATGTATTAGCTCACAAAAGAACCAAAAAGAACAGGAGGGAGGACAATAGCAGATGAGAGGTGTTGACAAATTTGGGGGTGAGGGGTGGAGAGCAGAGGAGTGAGTGGAGCTGAAAATGGCTAGAGAAGGTGGTGCCAGCAAGGAGCTGGGCCACCCACTAGCCTTAGGCTAGCCGTGCGCCACCCAGCTTGCACGTCTGCACATGGGGGCCCCCACAAGAAGCAGGAAGATTCATGGACCAAAACTCAAAAATGCCAGGAATTGAATCAGAATGATGTGTCAGGGGATTGCCATCAGAAGCATGGCTAGGACCCTGTGTGAGAAGCCATGAGACCGCTGTGACAGGTAGGATTTTCCAGAGATGACCACTGCCGTATCTTCCATTGCACATGATGTGTTCCACAATGTGGCTGTGACACCCCTCCTATTGAGAGATGGGGTCTATGTCCCCTCCCCTTGAATGGGGCAGGCTTGTGACTCACTCGTGACAACAGAACACAGGGGGCAGTGACACTGTGTAATTTCTGAAGCTGGGACTCGGCTAGAACCCTAAGCCTCCGTGTAAGCAGTGGGACTGTCCTGAGACCTTGATGTTGTGAGGAAGCCCCAATGAAAGAACCCATGGAGTGACCCTGAAATGAGAGAGAGAGGGAGAGAGAGGGAGGGATTGAGAGAGACATACAGAGACAGAAGAGAGCGGTAGATGCCTGGCCTCTATTATTCCAGCTTCAGTCATCCCATGAGAGATCCCAAACCCAGAAATACCCATTCCGAGCGTTTCCCAAATTCTTCAGCCACAGAAACTATAAGAGACTAAAACAAATGAACATATTGTTGTTTTGATTAGTTTCGGGTGATTTCTTACTTATCAGTTATAACAGGAATAACCACCTACCCAGGCCCCTTTCAGAGAAATTACCCCTTCCCGACCTTGGCAGAAGTATGTTCTACAGAAAAATGGGACCAGGGAGGCTGCAGACCTAAGAACACCAGGCACAGCAGAAGGCAGGACACGACACGAAGAACAGGGATGTCATGTGAAAGTCTGGTGCGGACCAGGAAGAGCCCTGCCCCTCCAGCCCCCTAGCTCTAAGGATGCTGCCAGTCTGAGACATGTCCTCACCACAGTTGGAACCTGGAAGTTATCTGTGGAGAAACCCCAGAAAACTAACCTGTAGGTATTATGAGCCAAGCTAAGTCTCCATATAACAGCAGGAGTAAACTTTATAAACAAATGTTAGATCTCACTGTAAGTAATATCACCAGAGAGATAATAAGCTATTGTATCCATGAAACACAAGATTCTATTTAAAAAGGAAAAAAAAAGGGAGTGTTTTGGTTTGGGTTTCCCCAGATGCCCATTTCTGAAATAATGATTCCAGTGCAAGTGATTTTTGGCAGGTAACCCCAGAAAATATGGGTTGAGGAGTTGGGGAGTGAGGCAGGGAAGGGAAGGAAGCCAGCAAAAGGTGTGTTATCCTAGGCAGTTACTACTGGGGGTCCCCGGAGCTTGATATTTCTGGAGAACCCTGGGAGTAGAACCAGTTCTGCCTCAGAGGCAGCAAGCAGTGCCCAAGGATCCACGAACTGCTTCTGGGGGGGTGACCTTCTTACTTCCAGCTTGTCCTGCTCTCAGGCTGAGGATGCTGTTGGGAAGAAAACAGCCCTCGGGTAGAGCGTCACAGATCTTCGCACTAAACGGCCTCGGACAGCACTCAGGGGTGAATGCCCAGGGCCTATGCCTACCATGTCTGCTGCAAGATGCAATCAGAAAGCAAGAAGGAGTTCTTGTAAATTAAAAATGTAAGAGCAGAAATAAAACATTCAGTGGAAGGTCGTCAGGGAAAAGGTTGAAGATAGCCTGACTTAATCGATCTGGGGTGCAAACTGGGCTTCAGGATTATTTAAAGCTCCCTGGGTGATTTAAAAGCTCCCTGGGGGCAGTTAACATTAAGAAAAAAGAAAATCTGCTTGGCAGGAAGAAATAAAATCACAATAACATAAACAGGGAATACTGATTTAACCAGAACATTGTGATGTAGTTATATAGGAAGAACGGAGAGAGGGGAAGCAAGTGGGTGGGTGTGGTGTGTATAAAGCATGCCTACCTCAGTAGGAAAGCAGGAGATCGTGTCTCAGGTGGGTCAATCAAGAAATAGCATATAAGCATCTGATTCACAGATATGGAGGTCAATGCCAGAAGAAACAGCTGGAAGAGTAGAAAGTCATTTTCTCAGAGGAGCAGGACTCAGGTGTGTGTGTATGTGTGTGTGTGTGTGTGTGTTGCATTACTGATATTTGCTAGAAACCTTATCACACAATTTGATTTTTTCAATACCATGAACATGCATGAATTTGATCAAAATTTTAAAAGATCATTTTTATAAAGGGACTGAAGAAAAAAATCGGGAGCCACCTAAGCATCCATCAACAGGGAAAGGCTAAATACGTTGTAATATGTTCATTTAATGGACTACAATGCTATGCTTAAAATGAGGTTGCTGTTTATGTGCTGACATCGATGAATTTTTGAGACTCAGTATGACTGTAATTGGCAAATAATAGGTGCGATATGCCAGCATTTATGTAAACCACGTGCACACAAAATAGAGCTACTTATTCCCCATGGAAATAGAAATATGTACAAATAAAAACACGTGGAGAAAGGTGAGGAAGAATACACTCAGGGGAGATAATAGGCATAACCCATGGGCTGTAGTGAGAATGGACTCGGAGGATAAACGTCAAGGCAGATTTTGTACTGTTTCACTTTTTTTCCCCACAGACAGTACATTTCTGTATTACTTGTAAAATCAAATTATAATTTTAAAACTGAATATTCACCAAGAAACCGAGAAGATAGCCACAGATTGGGAGAAAATATTTGCAAAAAGGCATACGTGATAAAGTACTATTATCCAAAATATACAAAGAACACTTAAAATTCAACAATAAGAAAGCAAACAACCCAATTAGAAAATGGGCCAAAGACCTTCACAGACATCTCACCAAAGAAGATAGTCAGGTGGCAGAGGAACATATAAAAGATGTTCCATGTACTACGTATCAGGGAAATGCAAACTAAAACAACAAGATACCATCACACATATTTTAAAGAGGCCAAATTCTAGAACACCGACCGTACCGACTGCTGGAGGTGATGTGGGGCAGGAGGAAACTCATTCGTTGCTAGCAGGAATACAAAATGGCACAGCTACTCTGGAAGACAGTTTGGCTATTTCTTACAGAACAGTATACTCTTACCATATGACCCAGCAATCACACTCCTTGATATGTACGCAAAACAACTGAAAGCTTATGATCACACCAAAATCTGCACATGGATGTCTCTAGCCGCTTTATTCATAATTGCCAAAACTGGGGAGCGACCAAGATGTCCTTCAGCAAGGGAGCGGATAAATTGTGGTACTTCCAGACAATGTTATATCACTCAGAGCTAAAAAGAAATGGGCACAGAGCCATGAAAAGACATGCAAGAACCTTACACGCATATTCGTAAACAACTTGAAGCAATCTTGAAAGGCCGCATACTGTATGATTCCAGCTATGTGACATTCTGGAAAAGGCAAAACAGTGGAGACAGTAGAAAAGTCAGTGGTTGCCAGGGGTTGGGAGTGAAGAGGGGGGTGAAGAGGCGGAGCACAGAGGATTTTTAGAGCAGTGAAAATACTCCACGTAGTACCAGGATGGTAGATATGGGTCACTACACATGCGTCCAAACCCATAGAATGTACAGCACCAAGAGTGAACTGTAATGTCAACTATGAACTTTGGGTGATTACGCTGTGTAAACGCTGGCTCATCAGTTCTAACAAACGTACCGCTGTGGAGGGGGATATTGGTAATGGAGGAGGCTGGGCATATGTGGGGGCAGGATGGTTATGGTAAATCTCTACACCTTCCCTTCAGTTTTGCTGTGATCCTAAAACTGCTCTTGAAAAAAAAAATGAGGTCCTAATAAAGAAAATTGAATATGTATTATACAGAATGTGGAATGTTCCACACGAAGCTATTAATAATGGTTTCCTCTAGGGCATGGATTGAGATGGAGGGCAGAGAGGAANATGAGGTCCTAATAAAGAAAATTGAATATGTATTATACAGAATGTGGAATGTTCCACACGAAGCTATTAATAATGGTTTCCTCTAGGGCATGGATTGAGATGGAGGGCAGAGAGGAAGGGAAAGCTTTCTCTTTCCTCTATGTCAGTCAGTAAGAATTGTTTGACAAAAACTATTATAGTATGAAAGACTTTTCAATTGAATGGGGTTCTGGGGTCCTGGTAGTTCTGGCTGGCACATGTCTCTTGCTTTTGGCGGAGGACGTGGGTGAGCTTTCTGGCTTGGCAGGGGTGGGGCCCAGCTCCAGGGGGATCTGGTAGAACCAGCTGTGACCTCAGAAGGGCATGTTGACAGGGTGACTCATTTTTCAGGAGG
This sequence comes from Ailuropoda melanoleuca, assembly GCF_002007445.2. Taxonomy (NCBI): domain Eukaryota; kingdom Metazoa; phylum Chordata; class Mammalia; order Carnivora; family Ursidae; genus Ailuropoda; species Ailuropoda melanoleuca. The sequence continues at coordinate 55,729,600 of NC_048229.1, forward strand.
GGTGGAGATGGCTCCCTCCTCTTCTCCATGTGAGCTGCCCCTGGGGCCGGAGCCTACAGAGCACCCTGTTTCGGCAATCCTAAAGGAGGAGTTCTTTCCAAATCAATAGAAACAGGGGACCGTTCCAATCCAGGCCTTCACACAAAGATCCCTTGGAGCCAGCCTGGGATGGTGGGGTATACATTGCTCCGTCAGGGTTCATTGCTTAGAGCAAAGGAAAAAGAGGAGGGATGGAGGGGGGCTGGGGACGAGTCTTGAAAATGGAGATCTGAACACCCTTGGGCCTGTAGGTGTGTGTATTGGGGGGTTGGGGATAGCAAAAGCTTCTCATCATCGTTGAGCCTCATTAGTGAGCTTTTATTTAAAAGAGCTTTGTGTTAGCTGAGCAGCTGGTGCCGGGCTAGCAGGAGCAGAGGGACCCTCAGACAAGCGCTGGCCTCTGAGTGGGTCATTGCTCCTGCATCCACCTAGGGTTGATGGAACCCCTGCTCTGGGCTGGGCACAGCGCCGAGCACCCTACATGCATGATCTCACGTCAGTCTAACAACAAGCCTACAATATAGGTGCTCCCATAGCTATGAGGGCAATTTTTATAACCCCGTTTCTATGCTTCTTCATTTTGCTTTTTAACATACAGGAGTCAAACAAGAGTTGGTCTTTCTTGATGCCTGTTTGCCTGTGTTCATTCAGCATGTACTTACTGAGCACTTGATCTATGCTGGTTCCTCTTAGACGTGGGCAGATGACAGGGGACAAAGTATGATGTCCCCGCCTTCAAGGAGATTACAGTCTCCCCCTGGTGGGGTGGCCCAGAGAGATCATAAACAGACATTATCGTGCTCGATCTTCATAGCATGCTGGTGATGGGGGCTTGGGGGTGAAGATTATCTTTAAGTTCATGCAGAAAGTGGCTGACAGAGGACTGGGATCTTCTGTGGTCAAAATGGAAACAAACGGAACCACAATGATACTTATAGGAAAATGGTACTTACGAGACAGTGGTACTAATGGGTGCCCCATAAGTCCTGAGGCCCCGCAACACACAGTCGACAGAGAACTCCAGACATCAGCCATCCCTCCCCATAGCCAATGTTATCCAATTCTACTAGCAGCCCTTTAGGGGGGCAGGCAAGGTTTCTTCACTTAAGGGAGGCTTGGAGAAGCTGAGTCCCTTGTTCAGGTCACACAATCAGTGGGAGATATAAAAGAGAGGGGGTGGTTGGCCTGGGACTCCAAATCCAGTTCCCTTTCTCACCCTGCCACACAGTGGAACTTAGAGGAAGGAGGATGAAAGTAAGACCAAGAGGGACCCTGGCTTTCCAGACTGATGCCCTCATCACAGTCCCATGCTTCTAGATTGACAAAGTGCTCTGACATTCACATCTTTGTCGCACTGTCTGTTCCTTCTTTTGTGGTCACTGAAGACCTCATGTGTGCTCCAGAGGTGAGTGTGGGCATCAGCAGGACATAGGCGGTATGCTCAACTGGGTCACTGAGGAAAGTATAATGAAGGGTCTTTTGCAAAGGTGAAGGCAGGATCCAGGGAAACCAATAAGAACTGGTAGTACCCTGGGGCCTCCAGTGGCTAGCAGCCATCATCACCTTAGCCTGGAGAGTTAAGAAGAGGGACTGATTACAGGGTCCAGGAGGAAGTGTGGTGTATGGAGAAGGTCCTTTGGCGGGAGCTGGGACCTTCAGTGGAAACACACAGCCCCAACTCAGAGCAACATGGAAGGGAAAGAGCTGGAAAATCCACACCCTGATTGTAACCTCTTTCTATCTTCCAGGCTCTTGCATGTGCCTCCCATTTGCTAAGCCCAATCTCAACACAGAAGGCAAGGGAATCTGTTTTTGTAGTCTGCATGGGTCAGTCTCCCAAGGCACAGAGGAGGGTGGAAAGGGTAGACAGTGGCCACGGCAGGGCAAATAGGAGAGATCTAGCATCACATGACCCAAACAGACCAATAGACATCAGCCTTAGGACCAGTGCTAAAGCTACTAGGAGAGACACATTCTCTCTCTTTTCTGGGGTTACTCAGCTGGTAGGATGTGAGGCTGGGGCCATTGATCATCATAACCACCTTCCTTACCCCACTGCTCTAAAACGTTCCCAAATAAAACTGAGTAAAATCTCAATCTATCAATATATAAAACAAATATTAGCACAGCTGTTCTGGGGGTGAGAGGGTCAAGTTCAGGGTTCAGAGAAGAAAGACCTGAGCTCCCTGAGAGTCACCATCACACTGTGGGTTTCCCTCCCCCTCCCCATTTAAGCACTGCTGGCATAGGGCTATTATGGGGTGTGCTGGGGAGGCAGGGAGGTGATTTGGACCCATATTCAGGAAAAACCTCAAATGTAGACTTGGTGTAACTATCTTAGGAAGAGCACCATTATATTTGCATCATACATTTTGTTTTAAAACCATTATCTGTTGGGGCACCTGGGTGGCTCAGTGAGCTGGGCATCTGACTCTTGATTTCAGTTCAGGTCATGATCTCAGGGTTGTGAGATGGAGCCTCGAGTCAGGCTCCCTGCTGAATGGGGAGTCGGCTTGGGATTATCTCTATCCCTCTCTGTCTGTCCCTCCCCCTGCTTGCACATGTGCACATACTTTCTCTCTCAAATAAATAAAAACTTAAAAAAATTGATTTATTAAAACACATACTATAATATCTGTAAACCTCCCTGCCCCCCTTTTGGGTATTTCTCCTCCTCCTCCTCCTTTTCCTTCCTCTCCTTCATTGTTTTTTTAAAGTTGAGGTATAAATTCTCCATTAAAAGAAACTAAGGCTGTTTGGAGAAATGACTGATTCCAGATTTGTGTAAGGGAAATATAGATGAACGTCTAGTTTGCCAGAAAGTAAGCAAACACATAGANAAAGTTGAGGTATAAATTCTCCATTAAAAGAAACTAAGGCTGTTTGGAGAAATAACTGATTCCAGATTTGTGTAAGGGAAATATAGATGAACGTCTAGTTTGCCAGAAAGTAAGCAAACACATAGAAAATGGTGGAAACATGTCAAAAGGACAAAGGAACCAGCTTTAAGGAGTTCCCGTTGGCCAAATTTGGTATAAACTGAATGTCAAATTAAATAATGATAGTAAAGGATTACAACTCATAGAATACAATAAGAATCCATGAGTCCATATTGATATAAGTAACTCAAGTAGAATCCCAACATAAACATAAAAGGCATGGTGGAATTAGAAAAATCACCATTTGGCAGCTGTCATAGTAATAATATACTCAGGCAAGAGTCAACAATGAATACTAAAACTGGTGGGTGAAGGTATGGTGGGAAACGGGATATTTACACAGACTTAAAGTATCTCCCTACAAGCTACTTAAAAACAACAAAGAGAAAAACAGTAACTTTACAGCCGAGAACCCTGGCAGACAGCACCTTAACCAAGTGATCAAAGTTAAAACCATGTGATAGCACATGCCTCCTGACACGTTGCCCTGAGAATGACACATCACTTCTGCGATATTCCTGCCCAAGATGCAGAAGCTGAACGCAATCATGAGATAACGTAGAATGTCACGAGGTGGCACAGGGCAAGTCCCAACTGCGGAGCACGGTTCAAAATAACCAGCCTTTATTCTTCACAAATGTCGAGGTCATGAAAGACAAAGTCTAAGGAACCGTTTCAGATCAAAGGAAACTAAAGACGCAATTCTGGACCAGAAATACTCATGTTGTTACTTTGCTATAAAAGGCAGTAGAGGCACAATTGAGAAAACGTAGGTAAGATCTCTATGTTAGATAACAATATTAAATCGATGTTTCTATCTTGATTTTTATACTCTTGTAAGAAAACATTCTTGCTTTTAGGAAATACACACTGAGATATTTAGGGATGAAGGGGACATATCAGATCTGCAACTAGTCTCGAATGTTTCAGAAAAAAGGAACCATTTGGGTACGGGATGTATACCAACATCTAGTTTTACATGGATATATATAGATCTATATCTCTATATATAAAATATATAATTGTATATATAGACACGTATATATAGATATATATACACATGTATTAGATATATAGGTGTATAGATACATAAATACATATACAAATATATTATTATATTTATGTATTTGTATATATAATGTACATATTTAATAATGAATATAATAATGATATATAATATAATGTTATAAGTTTTATATATTATCTATTTATATATAAATAACAAATATATAAAATAAATACAATAGTATATTTGTATATATAAGTATATACATATGTAGTATATACAAAGTATATACAAATATGTATACATATAAATATATATAAGAGAGAGAATGATTAAACAAAGGTAGTAAAATGTTAACCTAAAGGTAATGTGGAAAATCTGTGTGAAGGGTGTATGACAATTCTTTATTACATTTTGCAACTGAAATTATTTCAAAATAAAAAATTTAAGGGAAGACAGTATTAAAAATACACCTCTTGGATTGGAATTATTAATGTGACCCCAAAAGGGGTAATTTATGATCTGAGGCTAGTGCCTGGGGTAACATAGGCAAATTCATTATATATATTATTTTATCAGATAAAGTAAGTTAATTATTCGTTTGTTAAATCTGAAGGTCATAACTTATTTACAGGCCATTACTAATCATAAATGAGTATATGACTGCAAAATCCTGAATTGTAACATATACGCAGTAAAGTGTAATTTTGCATTATATATCATATGTATATATAAGCATACATGTTTAATTTTGAAAGCTCTACTACCATTGATGCTCGCCCATTACCTAATCTGCTCAGGAATCAGGGGAGGTGGGCATCATTAACCTTATTTTACAGAAAAGAAACTGAGGAAAATCACACACAAACAAGGGACAGGATCCAGATTCAAACCATCATCTTTTGAATTCATTTTATTTTATTTTTTTAAAAAGTTGTTATTTATTTATTTATTTATTTATTTATTTATTTATTTGAGGGAGAAAGAGAGAGAGAGTGCACGCGCGAGCACATGCAGGAGAAGGGAAAGGAGCAGAGCTAGAGGGAGAGGCAGAAAATCTGAAGCCGACTCCCTGTTGAGTGCAAAGCCTGACATGGGGGCTCGATCTCATGACCCTGAGATCATGACCTGAGCTGAAACCAAGAGCTGGACACTTCACTGACTGAAACACCCAGGCTCCCCCAAACCATTGTCTTTGGAATTCCAAGGCCAGCATTTTTAAGCCCTCTGCTACACTAATTAGTGATACTATTGTTGTCAACAAACAGCGATTGAATATCAGTTACTTTAGTTCCTTCCTATGCTTCAATTCCTATCTGTAAAATGGGATCACAATACCACATGCTTACTGAGTTAAGACCTGTCCAGTGCGCAGACCCGTGCCTGCACATAGTCAATGCTCATGTGGGAATTATTAGTATTCACTGTGCATAAGGCACTGGGGAACCCCATAAAATCTAAGATGCCATTCTCCACTCCAGGGACCGCTCCCCACAGAGGTAGGCAGTCATACAGGCAACTCTTGCTGAGGATCAGTCTGCAGCTCTCTGGTCCATAGAACCAGACAGGAGAATGCCTTGGAAGGAGCAGCCTCGGCCAGTAGGGCACTGAGGTGGGCATCCCAACACTGCTTCTTGGACTGGGAGGAGCAAATGCCCCTATTTGATGGAGGTGCTCCTGGTGACCCCTACCCAGGCAACCTAGAACAGGTGCAACTGGCCACCCCCCACCTACATGTCTCATCTGCTACCATCAGTGCAAGGGGCTTGGTAAATAAGACTTCTCCTTTTCTCTAAAGATCTCCCCACTGGCCCTGGAGGTTTCTGCCAGGATCAGTCAGGGTCCAACCTGGAAAAGAGAAATCATTCTGAAGCAACTAAAGAGGGTATAATGATAGGGAATTGATTGGATGTACAGGTGGTGGAAGAGGGGAGGAGCCTAAGAGCCACCAAGTGTAAAAAGCCACTGCTCCTCATCAGCTGAGGGTCAAGGGAGCAGGTGGTATCACTGGACCTCAAGGGCCAGGGTCGCCTGGGGAAGCTGGAAACACAACAGGCCTGTCTTTGGGAGCTGGAGCCATGGAAGACGTGCAACCCCAAACAGAAACACTGCCCCCAGCAGGAAGAGGGAGGAACCCCCTTACCCCCAGCTTTTTCCTTTCTCCTGTCTGCTGAGCTCCAGCCAGTGCCCACCAGCTGACCCAGGAGCCAGGGAAATGCAGCTTGAAGGGCTCCCTAGGCTACCCCTCCCCTGCCCTCACATACACATTCAAGGGGAAGAAGAAAAGAGAGGGGTAGGGGGAGGAGATAGATCTCAGGGCACACAGGGCCAGACTAGCCCATGGCACTTCCCTGTGGCCTTCGAGAGCTCATTCAGTGCCTGGCACACAGATCCAGGTTTCATAAATGTGTGTGAAGAAATGATTGGTTGTGGGGAAGGAGGGCACAGTGCCCCGTGTCACAGACTGTTTTAAAAAGTGAACACCTGGTGTAATCTCTCTGGAAAACCATTTGGCAGTATCACCTAAAGTTGAAATACCATGACCTAGCAATTGCACTCCAAAGGGCGTATGTAACAGAAATGTGTACCTATGTTTGCCAGAAGACGTTTACTAGAATATTCATAGTTACCCTTATTACAATAGCCTCATACTGGTAACTCCCCAAAAGCTCATCAACAGTGGAATGGATAAACACAGTGGACTACTGTACAGCCGAGAGAACGAACGACCTATGATTACCCACGTCAATGTAAATGACTCGTCAAAATGGAGGTGAGTGTAGGAAGCCAGATGTGAAAGAGTATGAGCTGCATGATTCCATTTGTATAAATAGAAAAAGAGGCAATACTAAGATCTGCTTCAGAAGTCAGGGTCATGGTTACCCTGGGAGGTGGTGGTGAGAGTTAAGGAGTATTTGGAGGGTCCTTGGGGTACTGGTAATGCACTGTTTCTTCAACAACATGCTGGTTACACAAGTGGGTTCAGTTTTTGAAATTTTGTCAAGCTGTGCATTTATGATTTATGCACAGTTTCCTGTACAATGGTCTTTAATAAAGAGCTTACTTTAAAAAAGTGATCCAGTGAACAAACACTGATTTGAAAAGATATATGCATCTGATGTTTATTGCAGCATTACTTACAATAGCCAAACTATGGAAGCAACCCAAGTGTCCATTGATAACCATTGATAACTGAATGGATAAAGATGTGTATATGTGTGTGTGTGTGTATGTATATGTGTGTGTGTATATATATAAATATATATAAATAAATACATATATTAATATTACTCAGCCATAAAAAAGAATGAAATCTTGCCATTTGCAACAACATGGCTGGAGCTAGAGAATATAATGCTAAATGAAATAGGTCAGTCAGAGAAAGAAAAATACTGTTTGATTTCTCTCATAAATGGAATTTAAGAAACAAAACAAATGAACAAAGAAAAAAAAGAGACAAATTAAAGAACTTATAGAGAACTTAACTATAGAGAACAAACTGGTGGTTACCAGAGGGGAGGCTTCCACTCACCTCTGGGATGGGTGAAATAGTTGAAGGGGAATAAGAGTACATTTATCGGGGTGCCTGGGTGGCTCAGTCGTTGAGTGTCTGCCTTCGGCCCAGGGCATGATCCCTGAGTCCTGGGATCGAGTCCCACGTCAGGCTCCTCCACTGGGAGCCTGCTTCTTCCTCTCCCACTCCCCCTGCTTGTGTTCCTTCTCTCGCTGGCTGCCTCTCTCTCTGTCAAATAGATGAATAAAATCTTAAAAAAAAAAAAAGAGTACATTTATCATGATGAGCACTGAGTAATGTATAGAATTGCTGAATCACTATATTGTACACCCGAAACTAATATAGCACTGCGTGTTAATTATACTAGAATATTTTTTAAAGCTGATGGAAGGACTGTTTTCTTTTTCCTGCTTCCTCCATCTTAGACCAGGGAGCTTTCCTGGAAACTAGGTGAAGGAGGAGGGTGGGCCTGGGTTCATGGTCAAAGATGAGAAAGAAACAAAGCCAAAGGCCTGGGCACTTTTTGGGTGCCAAGTCTTGTGCTGATCTTTTACTGGAGTGGTCTTATGAGCCCCTCAATTGCGCACACACACACACACACACACACACACACTCCTCTAGGGGGCAGCACTATGATAATGAGAAAGGACACAACTAGGAATGGTCTGGGGCTGGATTTGAACTCAGGTCATTGGCTCCAGAGCCTAGGCTTTTAACTTCTTTGCTCCTCCATGATCTAGAGAGAGCAGGAGACACAGTGATATTGACTGTGGGTCCTGGTCCTTAGCTACGTGCCTCTGATTCTGATTTTCAAAGTGGGGGCTACCTTGTGAGTGAACTAGCCCCAACTCTGATGCTTACCCAGGACTATCTGCCTCTGCCTCACTGTGGCTGGGACAGAGCAATTTCTACACATTGTATAAGACACCAAAGATATATGGTCATGCCTGATGTTCCCTTCTGCTTCTGTATGAGATCAAAAGCCTTCATCCTGGCCAGAGGATCAGACCTAGATGGGGGTCCTTGAAACTGAGAAGGGAGTTGAGTTCACCATGGACACCAGGAGAAAGCATCCAATAGCAGCTCACATTAGAAAGGGAGGTCAAAGGGAATCCTTGGAGGACAAAGAGGAAAACCAGAAGGTGGACTTTAGCAATGACCTTTTTTGCTTTGTTCTTCTGCAGGAGAGAAGCCTAGACTGACCTTCCTTCAATTCCCCAAATGTGCTTGCTTTCCCTTCTGGGTCTTTGCACAAGCTCTCTCTCCTCTTCCAATCCTACTCTTCCCTTGGTCTTTGCTTCAGGACTAAAGTTGTGGTTGACTTTGGACTAATGAGCCTGACCCACCTGCATCTGAATCTTACTCAGTCTTCAAATCTCAGCTTAGACCTTACTTGCTCCAGAAAACCCTTTATGACCCCTTGAAATCTGAGCACCTTGGATTTCCCTCCTATAGCACTTACCACAGTGGACTGTAAGTGTTTATATCAGACTGGAAGGTTTCATGTGAGCAGGCACACCAGCCTTGCTGCTCACTACTGCATCCCCAGCGCTAAGCACATAGTAGGTGCTCAACATATATGTGTTGAAAGAATGGAGGAAAGTGCCCTGGCAGCCATCAGATGATGGTCCACCTCGCAGGGCTGGTCCCTTTCCCATAACTTGCAAATAGTCACTTGTCCACAAGCTCGAGTTCCTTTCTCTGGTTTTTGAGTATCTTCCCTTTTGGGAAAGACGAAGCCAGGCATTCTTATTTGTGATTGAAGCTTAATACTTTGGGTGGATCTGACCGTATCATTCTTTTTTTTTTAAGATTTTATTTATTTGAGAGACAGAAAACGAGAGAGAGAGAGAGAGAGAGAGAGAGCATCAGAGGGAGAAGCAGACTCCCAGCTGAGCAGGGAGCCCAATGAGGAACTCAATCCTCAGGGGACTTCAGGGTCATGACCTGAGCTGAAGGCAGTCGCTTAACCAACTGAGCCTCCCAGGCGCCCCTGACCATATCATTCTTTTTTTTTTTTTAATTTTATTTATTTATTTGACAGAGATAGAGACAGCCAGCGAGAGAGGGAAACACAAGCAGGGGGAGTGGGAGAGGAAGAAGCAGGCTCATAGCGGAAGAGCCTGATGTGGGGCTCGATCCCATAACGCCAGGATCACGCCCTGAGCCGAAGGCAGACGCTTAACTGCTGTGCCACCCAGGCGCCCCTGACCATATCATTCTTAAGTCGAAATGCAAAGTGCTGTAAAAATGCTGGGCAAGGGGCAGCATCCACATGGAGAGACTGTAGGCTATCAAAAAAAGAAGTCATCCCAGAAAAGTGGAAGGAGAGGTGACCTCCGAACTTTAAGGCACACTGAGACTGGGTAGCACAGTCGTTAAGCGTCTGCCTTCGGCTCAGGGCGTGATCCCGTTGTTCCAGGATCGAGCCCCACATCGGGCTCCTCAGCTATGAGCCTGCTTCTTCCTCTCCCACTCCTCTGCTGTGCTCCCTCTCTCGCTGGCTGTCTCTCTGTCACATAAATAAAAATAAAAAAATCTTTAAAAAAATTAAAAAAAAAAAAAAGAACCTTTCTGTTTGGAGCTGTGTGGATTGACAGAGGCACATTCTCCTTGCTTCCCAGAGAAGAAATGCCTCCCTCTAAAGCAGTTTCTCAACCTCAGCACTATTGACATTTTGAACCAGATAATTTTTTGTTGTGGGGGGCTGTCCTGTGCTTTGGAGGGTTAGTGCATTGAATAGTGTCTCCCCAGATTCATGGCCACATAGAATTTCATACTGTGACCTTGTTTGAAGTAAGGATCTTTGCAGATGTAATTAGTTAAGGACAGTGAGATGAAATCATCTTGGATTTAGGGTTGGCCACGAATCTAACAACTGTTGTTCTCATAAGAAAAGGGGAGAATACACAAAGACAAAAGGAAGAAGGTTGTGTGAAGATGGAGGCAGAGAGTGGAGGGATAGAGATACAGGCCAAGGAAGGCCAAGGATTGCTGGGAGACACCTGAACCTAGGAAGGATTCTTCCCTCGAGCCTTCAGAAGGAGTCTGACCTTGCTAACACCTTGATTTTGGACTTCTAGCCTCCAGAACCACTAGATAATAAATTTTTGCTATTTCCAGCTACGTATGCATGGTAATTTGTTACGGCAGTCCTGGGGAAAAAATCCAAGCACCACCACTGCCTTCTGTCCTCTCAATGCCAATAGCAACCCCCCTCAGGGAAACAAAAGTATCCCTGGACATTACCAAATGTCCCCTGGGGGTGCTATTGCTTCCCCCCCCCAACTGCGATCCACCACTCTAACAGGTGGATATGATGAGAGAACAGAGCAGAGTAGGATGAACTCACGTTTGAATTTCAACCCCAGGACAACCACGTAATTTGGGGAAAGTTACTTAATTTCTCTGAACATCAGTTTCCTCACAAGTAAAATGGGAGTGAAGAAGGAACCCGTATCTCTCAGAACCATCAAACTGATGCAATGAGAGAATGTGTGGAACGTGCTTAGCCCGATGTCCGGCACATAGCTAGCAGTCAATAAATAGTAACTGAAACTATAATTGTTATAAGTGTTTTCATTAAGCAATAATAATATTACCTAATTGGTAATAAATATATTAAGAAATAATAATGGCAATTATCATCCCTATTATTTCAAGCCTGCAAGGTGAGTCAGTTTTTCACTTAGTAATCTACTACAGATCGTTGTCAAACTGGGGTCATGGCTCCTTCCAGGTGGAGGAGGTGCTGGGTCCCCATCTTGGTATCATACTTTCCAAACTACTGCTTTTTCTTCCACCAGCTCATTTCAGCCTGAAAATAAACTTGCAAGATGCACAGGGTAGTCACTTAAAATATATCATCCACATTTTATAGAGGTGGAAATTGAGGGACAAAAACACTGAGTGATTTATCCAAGTTTAGTGGCCAGCAGCCAAGCCAGCCTGGAATCCTAGACCACTAAACCACTCTGCTCCTGAGTCCCCCACCTCTAAGTTTCTGCCTTTCCCACTTCTTTTAGATATCTGATACTACCTCACTAACAAGACTGACTCTTAGAAAGGGAGCCAATGGCCTACAGTTTTGAGTGTCTTCTTATTTAACAGTTGTCTCTCCCAAGGGTATCTGCACCGCAAATGTCTGTGGCTACCGGGCAGATAGTTTTTGGAGCTGAGATGAACTCTTCAGGCAGTTGGAGTCCAGTTGTATTTATTAGTCAGGGTCCTGTGGGAAAGAGAATTCCACGCAGTTCAATTGAATAGACCTTAGTGAAGGGACTATTTACACTCAAGTGGGCAGAGCTAAGGAACCAGCAAGGATGGTGAGGCATCCAGGGACCAGCAGCATTCTAGGTTTGAAGGGAAGGAGAGGGATGGTGAAACCAGTGTCTATCTATGGCTGGTACTGTGAGTTAGGGGATGCTAGACAGAAGGTGTGGTCACAGAGGGGTTATGCCCCACCAGGACTGTGGTGCCCAAGCAGGGAAGTAGCAGGGAAGAAATCCCCTGGATGCTCTCTCTTCCCACCCTCCTGTCTTCTGTGGGTGCCTCTCATTGGCTGAAGCCAGCAGGAAGTCATCCAGCAAGGGAGGCTGGGAAATGGAGTCCACAGGGAGTAATCTCCCAGGGCGTAGAGGATGGAGGGATAGGGTTGCAGGAGTGCGAGATACACCAGCACAAAGATGGAGCGGTGGTGATGTGAAGGGGGCAGAAGTAGAATCAGCAAGCAGCGCAGGCGAGGAGTTGATGTGATGGTGGGCAATATTCCTGTGAACTCTTTGGCTATGCACAGGAAGCCCAAACATATTGATTCTGCCTTTTGTATCCTAACTGCTTATTTCAAAACCAACCAATTTTGCTTGCTAAGTTGCCAGGACTCAATAGGGAACAAGAAGAAGGAAATATCCTTGAAAGATAATTGAACCTAGTAATTTATGTCCTCTGAAAACAAGCTGTCCAGTTAACTGGTGCTCACAAGGGGTGTGATGAGAGCAGAGATTATGTGTTTAATTGGCTTTTTGAAGGGCATAGATGTTGGAGGTGGGGGTGGGGTGGGTGTGCAGGGAGAACCAGTGAAGCTGGCAGTCGGATGGCTAAGTCTGGCTGGGCTCTTGGGAAGAAGCAAATGCTTTTTTTTTTTTTTAAAGATTTTATATTTATCTGACAGAGAGACAGCCAGCGAGAGAGGGAACACAAGCAGGGGGAGTGGGAGAGGAAGAAGCAGGCTCCAAGCAGAGGAGCCCGATGCAGGGCTCGATCCCAGAACACCGTGATCACGCACTGAGCCGAAGGCAGATGCTTAATGACTGAGCCACCCAGGCGCCCCGAAGCACATGCTTTCTGAGACCAGCTACACCCACCCAACCTGGGGAGAGGATCTTATTGTCATCTACCTGGCAAGGCTGGATTCTGGATTACAAATGGAAGGAAGTAAAGGGGGCAGTGCATGGGAGGTTATCTTGGGGAGCAGTCTCCACCTTTCCTTCCTTACCAGCCCACCTCCGGGGAGGATTCAATGTCTGGTTTAAGCCCAGAAGAGTGAAGCATGTCCAGTTGACTTAGCTTTCCTCCCTAGTGTCTGGAAAGTCTCAATTTGGTGCTAGCTCAATGGCCTCCCTGCTGGTCCCCAAGGTTTACCGTCCCCTCCCAGGTGGGAGTGAAGACAGTGGCAATGTAGTGGCAGAATCAGATCAAGAATGACATCTCCTGTCACCTCTCTTCTATACCTCCCCCTTGCCTTAGTGAATCTTCCTGGCTGCCCATGAGATAGGAATTTATCCCATTAATTCACCTTTCTCTGAAGGAAGAAACCTTGGGACAGGGGGTGAGGGACTTGCCCAGAGTCACTCATACAACAGAATAGCAACTGTGCCCAGATTCCAACCTGAATCTGTTTGATCCCAGAACTTGAGCTCTTTCTTAAACCCCGTCATAGTCCTGCCTTCACATTCCTGCATTTATTTAACAAATATCTGTGGGCCATCTACTATATCCCAGATGCTGTTTTAGGTACTGGGGATAAAGCTGTGTGCAAAACAAAATTCCCTGCCCTCGTGGAGCTTATATTTTAGTTGCTAGGGGTAGGGTGGGACTGGGGAGGAAAGACGGATAAACAAATCAATAAGTGGGGCACCTGCGTGGCTCAGTCTTTTTAGTGATCTGACTCTTGGTTTTGTCTCAGGTCATGATCTCAGGTCGTGAGATGGAGCCCGAGTTGGGTTCCACACTCAGCATGGAGTCTGCTTGGGGTTTTTTCCCTCTTCCTCTCCCTCCCCACTGCTCATGCACATGCTCTCTCTCTCTCTCAAATAAATAAATAAGTAAAATCTTTAAAAACATCAGTAGGTAAGGGGTGCCTGGGTCAGTTGGTTAAGCGTCCAACTCTTGATTTCGGCTCAGGTCATGATCGCGGGGCTGTTGTGGGCTTGAGCTCCGAGTCATGCTCGGTGCTCAATAGGGAGTCTGCTTCAGATTCTCTCTCCCTCTGCCCCTCCCCCCACTTGCACTCTCTCTCTCTCTCTCTCTTTCTCTCTCTCTCAAAATAATAAATAAAATCTTTTTAAGAAATGAATAAGTAAAATATACGGTAATTTATTTATGATAAGCATTATGAGAAAAATAAAGGATAGAGAATACCAACAGTGGGGTGGAAAGGGGAGTAAGAAGGGGTCTAAATTTTACCTAGAGAGATGAAGAAAGGCTCATTGTAAAGATACTAATTTAAACAAAGACCCGAAGGAGGGGAAGTACAAAAGGGGTAAAAATTTGGCAAATAGGCAGTGTTTTCTCCTCCCCACCCTAGGTTTTATTGGAAGTATAACTAACATGTAACAAACTGCACAGTGAGGGGTCGACTACAATAATTCAGGCACAAGACAATGGTAGGTAGGACCAGGGTGTTCATAGCAATGAGCAGAGTTCTAGATTTATTCTGAATGCATAGCCAGTGGGATCTGCTCACAGATCTGATGTAGGGGCGAGAAAAAGAGGGGAGTCAAGGGTTAGTCAGGGATTACTCCCCGTTTCCTGGCCTGAGTCCCTGGGAGGATGGAGTCGCCAGTTACTGAGCTGGAGAAGAATGGGTGAAAAGCAGATTTGGAGGGAGGAGAAAAATGATGAGTTTGGTGGCCATATGTCAAGTTTGACATACTATACATTTGAGTGCAGCTGCTAAGCCGGTGCTTTGTTTATAGGGCTGGGGTGGAGAAGAGAGCGTGCGTGCTTGCTTGCTTTACAGCTTTACTAGGGTATAATTGACATACAGTACACTGCACATATTTAAATATTGAACAGAGTACTACTCAATAAGTTTTGAAATTTTGTGTTTAAAATGTAAAGCACGGGGGCACCCGGGTGGCACAGCGGTTAAGCATCTGCCTTCGGCTCAGGGCGTGATCCTGGCATTATGGGATCGAGCCCCACATCAGGCTCCTCTGCTGTGAGCCTGCTTCTTCCTCTCCCACTCCCCCTGCTTGTGTTCCCTCTCTCGCTGGCTGTCTCTCTGTCGAATAAATAAATAAAATCTTTAAAAAAAAAAATGTAAAGCACGGATGAATACAACCCAAGTGTCCATTGACAGATGAAGGGAGAAGCAAAATGTGGTATGTACATACAATGGAATATTACCCAGCCTTTAATAGGAAGGAAACTGACACATGCTACGTATGAATGAACCTTGAGAACATCATGCTAAGTGAAAAAGCCAGTCACAAAAAGACAAATACTTTCTGACTGAGTTTATACGAGGAATTTAAAGCAGTCACAAAGGGCTTGGAGAAAGTAGAATGGTGGTTGGCAGAAGCTGGGGGGAGGGGGGAATGGAGAGCTATTGTTTAATGGGTATAGAGTTTCAGCTTTGCAACATAAAAAAAGCTCTGGCGATGGTTGCACAACAATGTGGATATACTAAACACTGCTGAACTGTACACTTAGAAGTGGTTAAGATGTTAAGTTTTATGTTATGTGTTTTTTACCACAATTTAAAAAGTGCAATGCAGTGAAACAGAGTGCGAATGACAAGGTATTTTTGTTTGCATGTACTATGTCGTTAGCCCAATTCAAAGAATATCTTTATGGTGGAAATTTATTATTTGTGTTAGTTCAGGGCCTTGAAGCCAAGATGGAATTAGACGTGAAGAGATTTATTTAATGGAAGAAATGCCTGTGGTGGACAAAGGAGATGAAGCCAGAGTAGCCAGTGAGAGAGCTCAGACCATGATACAGGTCACACACTTAGGAAAGAGAAGAGGGAGGATTGGAGAGGAAACGTCTCAGACGATAGCATCTAACAGCATTTTTGCCAGCGCGATGGGGAGTCCCTACGCCACAGTTGCCCATTAGATGAGTCTCTGTAACCACTTCTCACCTGAGATCACTACTCCTTCCATACAAAATAGATGACCAGATGCACCACTCACAGCTCTGCCCCTGGAAAAGATTCTCCTGCTCTACTGTCTTTCAGGGCCTCCCACGAATGTGGTTGTGATGCAGCCACCCTCCGTGTCTGGCTTGTACCCACATTCTAAGCCAGGCCATGTTTAAAGCAAGCTCAGGCTTTTCCCTCCTTTTTAGCTGGTCGAGACCCTGTCCCCTCCCTTAATATGGTCATGAGTGTAAGCTGGTGCGAGCGTGGTGGATGGCGAGCTGGTCTGGGCTTCCTGCTCATGCAGCATACTCATGCTCTCTGGTCCTGCTGGAACCCAATCCTGGACAGAACATTTCCATTTTAAAATGGTCTGAAGCTGGGCCTGTGCAACTTTATGTCTTGGTCAGTCCAACAGAATCCAGGTCACGATGAGTGGGGCTGGATGCTTGCTTAAGCATCCCGTTTCTACCAGGGTCTAGTAACTGGCCAGGAGCTGTTTTTCAAAAGGCGTGAAATTTCTTCTTGTGGACGGTGTGGTCTTTTTCCCAAACCCCAAGTCGTGAATTGTTGTCCCTCTACTGGATCTTGCTTTAAGCTTCACACTGCATCTTTTCCCACCACTGATACCTCCACCACCATAGGGTCTGCTCTATCATATAGTGCAGTTGACAGGGCTGTTTGCACCAGAGCCTGGATCTGTGGCAGAGTCCTTTCTTGCCCCAGGCCCTCTTGGGGCTGGCATCTATTTGTAACACTTGGTATACAAGCATATTAAGTATTTCTAAATGTGGTCTGCATTGCTCCTAGAGAGGCCTACCAATAGAGAGAAGGTGATGGCAGGGCCCGGCCTCTTTGCTGTCATCTCTAGTAATTCCACTCTGGCCCCCAATTTGTGTACCCTATGCAAAAAAACAAAAACCTTTCTTTGGAGTTTAGTGACTATATGTTGATGCTAAGGCATGTCCCTTGGTGGAAGAAGGTGGCTGACCTTCACTCCAAGCAGTTTATCATAGCTTGCTAACTAACCACATCCAGTGCCCACCTCCACCTCAGAGAAGATTGCCCATTCTGTTCTTTGCCCTCTTCCATCCCAGTGGGAGTGGATAGAAAGCTGTCCTGCTGCCTTGCCTCTCCTTGCCATGACACACATCAGGGTAGATGTTAACAGCATGGATTTTGGGTTCTGCCAGAGCTTGATTCCATTCCTGTGTGACCATGGACAACTCACCTAAGCTACTCTATTGCTCAGTTCCTGATCTGTAAAATGAAGACAGTAATACCAATTTCATAAGACCGTTTTGAAGATTAAATGAGACGATGACTATAAAAAGTGCGAGGCGGGACAGTGTTGCTATCCTCACTCCACTTGCAACAGCGGGTTTAGGGACTCTTTTCCTAATTTAACTGGAAGTGAGAGCCGGAATTATCTGTTCCATACATTCCCCCAGGATGTAATCTCTATTTAGGTTTGTCTTTTGAATTTATACCATTTAATAATCAACCAGGTTTTTTCCTTCTAGGAATGCAGCACATCGGTATCTGAGAGAAACTGCTGTTAGAATGCATGAAGCACTACAGGGTGAATGGAGTAGAGGCCTCACAGTGAGATAGGGGAAGGAAGACACTCCGACAAATCGAGTTAACTTTCTGCGTCTGTTTCCTCTATTTGGAGAATAAACAGAATGATAGATAATATTACAAGGTTGTCGCAAGGATTTGCATAAACTATGCTTAACACGTTGCCAAGCGCATAGTAAGTGCGGCGCAAACAGTAGCTGCTAGTATTATTGTGTTAAGAATGATTGTTGAAGCGTAGATGTCTGCGCTCCGGTAAGCACGGGGGAGGGCGGAGCGGCGCCGGGCGGAGCTTCTGGGAGTCCCGCCCCTCACGCACGCGTCCGGTCACTCAGGCAACGCACGGCTAGGTCGCAGTCCGCTTGACGCTCGGCCGCTAGCGCCCTGCGCTCTTGGCCTCACAGAGCATTGGCAAGGGTCACTTTTGGGGTGCGTGATGACTGACGAGGACTCTGACACCCCTGTCAGCGAGTTGCAGGGCGGGGAGGAGAACGACCTGCCTGCTATCCAGCTTTGTGGGCTGGTGGAAGAGCTCAGGTACGGGCCGGCTTCTGGAGGTTCGGAGGTCAATTGTACAACTTCTTGGTCTCACGGCGCATCCCGCTCTAGCAGTTGAACAGATGTACCTTCTATATGTCTATACATAGTTGAGGTCAGAACTGAGGTAATATTATTAATAGCTACAACTTTTTTGAATGCCTGTTACGTGCCAATTATTTTGCACGTAGGACCTTCTATAATGGCACAGTAGCCCTAGAAAGTGAGTGAGGAACCAAGACACAGAGGTTAATGCACTTCCTAGTCAGTGGTGGTGCCGGAATTCAGACTCAGGTGCGACTCCACAGCCGACGCTGGGAACATGACATGCTGAAAAAAAAAAAAAGGGCTTTGATTTCTCGGGCTTTCCATTGAGTCTTTTCCATTGATCCTAAAATTCAGCCTACAGGAATTCACTCAGTAGTATATGAAAATATCCAAGCTGTTGAGATATATATATGCGCATAACCTGTGTGTTATATATATGAAAATGCTAAAAAGGTCAAAATCTTGGCAGGCATATACAGGATAAACTCTAATTGTCATCTCTAGTTGTTTAAAAACCATCTGTTCAAAGCTTTTCCACCATTTATAATACACTTCTTGTGGATACTTCATCTCTCCGGTACTGGAGAGAACAGCTGAGAAACATAAACCAAAGGAAACAGCCAAAGATCGTGGCTATGTAATAACTTTCAAGCATGTAGTAATTCAGAAGGAATTTCACAAATGGGTTAGAGGATACTGGAAGGTGGAACTTGTAGCTTCATCTCAGCAACAATTTTCAAAATGATCCCAGGTCTTTCAACTTTGTGGCTTATTAGACATTAAAAAAAAATCAAATACTTAAACAGCACTTAGTGTGTGCCAGGCACTGTTGTAAAGGCTCTGTTTGCATTCGTTATTGCAACCCCGGATAATGGGTACTATTATTTCCATTTTACAGAAGAGGAAAATGAGGTGCCAAGAGGTTAAGTGTATTGCAGAAGGTCATATGTAATAGCTATTAAGTGTTAAATACTAGTTATTTGGGGTTTAAACTTACTCAGGTACCCTCTGTCTTGCAGCTATGGAAACTCTGCTCTGAAAGCTGAGACAGAGATGTTTGAGAAATATTATAATAAACTGGAGCCCAGGGATCAGCGACATCCACGATTATCAGAAATTAAAATGTCAGGAGCAGAATTTGCACAGGTACACTGTGGAGACCTAAGAATTCTTTTATTCTGTTTGTCCCTTTAGATGCAAGGGGTATTTGGTCTCTGCCTTTGGTGTGCCCTCTTCGGCCAAGTGGCATATGATTTTCTCCCTGTTCTACTTGTGATTCTTCCTTCCCTCCCAAGTTTCTCTTTCAAGTGAATGTGAAGGGAATCAATTTCAATTAATAGTGGATTGACTGACCCAGAATATCTTTGTTTGAAATAATTCCCCTAAATTGGGGGACTCAAATGTTTACAAGGCCCAGCTAGCCACAGATAGGTGCGAAGTGGGTCTGCTGTGGCCACGGGAGAGTTCCTTGCTCGTCTAAAAGTCCAACCAGGTGACCTGCTATTGCCAGAGCAGCTGATTTTACAAGAGAAGCTGGAAATCTAGATTATTTTGGTGGAACCTCCTGATTTTCAAATGTGGGTACTTAATTTTTGAAAATTTTAAACTGGATGTAGATATGTCTTTTGAAGCCAGTCTCATGTGTCTTCAGGCCCACATGTTCCCTGGGGCCATCTGCTGGTGACCTTTGGCTTAAATGTGTAGAGAATCAAAATATTTTTTCTGGTTTTTTTGCTGAACACTGTGCCCCCAGATGCCATTTCTCTTCTGTGTTCAGTTTAGGAAGCATTGAGATCTGGGCTTCCCCTGACACTGACTTGAATGCTAGTTTATAGCAGGTTCACAGTCCTTCCACACCCTCAAGACACTTTCCCTTATTTATTTCAGTTCATTATCCACCATAGGCCTTTGAATTCTTTAGCACGGGGCCTTAGGCTGACTTGTGAAATAAATATCATCTTGGGCCCAATATCCTGAATCCTTTCACGTTGACTTTGTTCTCTCTGGCTGTCACTTGAGTTGTCATTTTGATGCCCAACTTTAGCATCCATTCCAGCTTGATCAATTCCTACTGGGCTTTGTTTTTCTTGTATTGTAGTTACGAGGCAGGCGTAGATCCAAATCCCGCGTAGGTACGGACCGTGTGATAGTCCTCAGCTGCGACCAAAAATGTGAGCTTGTCCAAAAGGAGCTGGAAGACATGAAGGATGAAATAAGGCACATGAGAGCAAATGCTGAACGAGACCTGCAGCATCATGAGGTATCCCATTTTCTCTGTAGCCCATCCTACCTGGGCTCCCCACTTCCACCTCCTCAAGAAGTACCTGCGTATGTTCATATAATTTTTCTTATTTTGAAAGAAACATAAGTAGGAGAAGACAAATTTAAGGCCTTCTTTTAAGGAACTTCCCACCTGCTGGAGGAGACAACAAATTTTAAACTTTTTTTTTTTTTAAGATTTATTTTATTTATTTGAGAGACACAGACAGAGGGAGGAAGAGCAGGGGGAGAGGGAGAGAGAGAATCTCAAGCAGATTCCACACCAAGCATGGAGCCTGACACGGGCTTGATCTTACAACCCTGAGATCATGACCTGAGCTGAAACCAAGAGTCAGACGCTTAATTGACTGTGCCACGCAGGCACCCCTAAACTTCTTTAAGTGGAAAATTTCAAAAGTGCACACATGTTCAGAGGCTAGCACAATGGACCTCTGTGTACTCAACAGCCACATGCAGCAGTCATGAACATATGGCCACCCTTGTTTCCTCCATATTCCAACTTCTCCCTCATGATAGGCCACTGGGCTATTATGAAGTGACACCTCAATATATCATTTATCTATAAATATTTCAGTATATGTCTCTAAGATATGGATTCTTTTTTTTTTTTTAAGATTTTATTTATTTACTTGAGAGAGCAAGAATGAGAGCACGAGCTGAGTGAGGGGCAGAGGGAGAAGCAGGCTCTCCGCTGAATTGGGAGCCTGATGCAGGGCTCAATCCTGGGACCCTGGGATCATGACCCAAGCTGAAGGCAGATGCCTAACTGAGCCACCCAGGTGCCCCTAAGATATAGATTCTTAAAAAAAAAACAACATAATAACCGTAAATGCCCTTAAAAATGTATGGTAATTCCTTAATAATATAAGGAGTCTGGGGTTTAAGTCACTGAGTTAGATGAAAAATCCTTTAAATCGCCTTCTGTGTGCAGCACGCATGACCATGGTTCATGTTTTGTTGGAGACCAATAATGGTCAGTTTTCCTCCAGAGAAGAAACATCACTGTTAATTCAGTTGCCCATGGAATGTAGTTGTTGGCTTACATTAGAGAGCACTATTGTATGAAGAACAGATATTTCTGTTCTGTTTCTAAATGTTTCTGTTTCTAAACCTGGGCACACAGACTCACACTCATTGTCTCCAGAGGGACAGTTCAGTAGACTCATGTCTTTATTGGTAGAATCATCTATACCACATAAACCTAACCTTCCCCCCATTTGTGCCCTCCCCCCTTGCTAAACATGCATTGTTTTTTTTTTGTTTTTGTTTTAAGATTTTATTTATTTGACAGAGAGATACACAGTGAGAGAGGGAACACAAGCAGAGGGAGAGGGAGAAGCAGGCTTCCCACTGAGCAGGGAGCCTGATGCGGGGCTTGATCTGAGGACCCTGGGATCATGGCATGAGCTGAAGGCAGACACTTAACGACTGAGCCACCCATGCCCCTAAACATGCATTGTTAATTATAGCATGTTAATGCGGGCTAGTGTGGCCAAAGAAGATGTTTTTGAAGAGGTGGGGCTATACATAGGGCTTGACATGGTCTTGAAGAACGATGAGGAATAAAGTAGAGGACTAGGAAAAGAAGGGCCCCCTAGGTCAGGTGAATGACAGGAGCAAGGAAGTGGAGGTGGGAATGAATGTGGCAAGTCCAAGACATCGAGGGGACCAGTGTGATTGGGGGGCTGTATGAGGAAATCCATCTGAGTAGGGCTATGAGGCCTTGAGAGCCAGGCAAGGGCGTTTATCTTTGATGCCTTAGAAAGCAGGACCCTGATAAGGTTGGCTGAGTAGGAGAGTGAGTGATACGTTGAAAGTGGTAGTTATAGTGGATTGATGTTCCGGCACGTGAAGACCATGGGGAGGGCAGGGACTGGCCAGAGAAGTGAGATGCTTTTGCTTCTTGGTGCCCAGGGACAAAGCCAGGACAAAGCTAATTTGCTCTGTAGCTATGGATATCTTTTCATTTTATTCTTTCAAATAATGTGTGCATGTGTTTGTGTTTTCTTATTTAAAGACAATCTCTATGTTGTAGCAAAATTTGAATGTACAGGTAAGATGAACATTTGTAAACATCCACAGTCCACTTAGAGATAATTAGTGTTGACTCTTGTGTGTATCTCCTAGCATTTAGATTATTTTGTAGGCATATTTGAATTTTCTTTATAAAAAGTATTATATTATTTTGTAAATTATATTTTGCACTTACTGTCTTTCCATGTCAATACATATATTCATTTATAGCATCTTTTTTCAAATTACTGAAGTGTATATATAGTAAGAGTGTTGGTCTCCCTAATAATCCGTCTCTCCAGATGTGACTGTGGTGTAATGTTTTGGTATATATCTTTTATCCAGATATTTTTTATATCCTATCACATTATATTAATGTTATAATTTTTAGTGGATAAGTAATATTTCAGATATGGAAATATATATGTGTAGAGATACCTGAGGCCCTGGTTTTGTTTTTCACTCCCTTCTTATGGATACCCCCCTTTTTTTGAGGCCTGCTTTTTTTTTTTAAATTTTATTTATTTATTTGAGAGAGAGACAGCCAGCGAGAGAGGGAACACAGGCAGAGGGAGTGGGAGAGGAAGAAGCAAGCTCCCAGCGGAGGAGCCTGATGTGGGGCTCGATCCCAGAACACCGGGATCATGCCCTGAGCCGAAGGCAGACACTTAACGACTGAGCCACCCAGGCACCCCTGAGGCCTGCTTTTTTAAAAAAATTTTATTAATTTTTTTTAGAGAGAGAGCATGCACCAGCAGGGGGGAGGGGCACAGGGAGAGAGAAGCAGACTCCCTGCTAAGCAGGAAGCCTGACGAAGTGGGGCTTGGTCCCAGGACCTGGAGATCATGAACTGAGCCGAAAGCAGATGCTCAATGGACTGAACCACCCAGGCACCCCAGGGCCTGCTTTTTAATAATAACATTCATATAGTCAAATTTGTATCTTACAGATATATTTCTAAGGCTAAGAAGAAACATTATGTATTAGGACACAAAGAGGCCTGAGAACTTAGGTTTCCTTAGAGGGAGATGTCCCTGAGGATTTTTGGAAACTGTTCTTTCTTTGTGCTGACTCCTCCAGGCTATCATTGAGGAAGCTGAAATTCGATGGGCTGAAGTTCAGAAAGCAGTGCATGAGTTTAAAAAAGATATTCTAAAAACCATATCCAAGAAGAAAGGGAGTATTTTGGCCACTCAGAAAGTGATGAAGTACATTGAGGACATGAACCGCCGGAGGGTGAGTTGGAAGGAGGCTGGAGCTCAGAAAGGGAGAATAGATTCATAGGATGAAGACATAAAAATGATCCATGTGAAGCAGCCCCACTCCATTTGGTCCACCATAAATGCTGTCTACACGTGCAGATTTATTGCATCCCCCCAGGTGCGTGTCTTAAAATGCACATTTATCAAGGCTAGAATCAATCAGTCCAGATGAATATTAATAGTATCTCAGACTGATTTTTTTTTCTTTTTTCTTTTTTCTTTTTAATTGTTGCTGTTTGTTTCAAGATCTGATATGTTTTCCAGAGAAAAGTGGTGCAAGTCCATCTAGTCAGGTGGAGGGGGGCAGGTAAATCTCAAGTTCCTTAAGTTCCATTATTATAACCATTATAACCATGAGACATAAAACATTCCTTCACTTTCAAAGATTTTGTAGCATGTCAAGCTTTGGATCCTGGACATAGTAAGGGTCACTAAATCTAACATGTTATAAGTGATGAAAATTATATAAACCACCAAGAGAGTAAAAGACCGAAGAATCATAAGTTTGTTTTGTCAGGAATATACCCAAATTATCTTGAATTGAAAAGCAGTAGAAAATTTGCATAGAGCAGACCAAGTTACCTCTGCTTCTTGGTCATGAGTGAAGTGTTTTGTTTTTCTTTTTAAAGATTTTATTTATTTGAGAGAGAGAGCACACGGAAGTGGGGGGAGGGACAGAGGGAGAGGGAGAAGCAGACTCTCTGTTCAGCAGGGAGCCCGATGCAGAACTCCATCCTAGGACCCTGAGATCACGACCTGACCCCAAGGCCGACACTTAACCAACTGAGCCACCCAGGTGCCCCTATCATAAGTGAAGTGTTGCGGCAATACCAGCTTGGGTAAATGTAAAAGACCTAAAAGTAAATGACTGAATGTTAGGACTCAAGGTTTGGTTTTCATCCCCAGACCTACCAACTTTTCAAACCAACAGGGAAGATGAAGAGAAGTGGATTAAAATTTACTTGTATTTTTTAGGATAATATGAAGGATAAATTACGTTTGAAAAATGTTTCTCTCAAAGTGCAGAGGAAAAAGATGCTTTTACAATTGAGGCAGGTATGTGGCTCGCTCTTTCTTCCTTTCTCTCTCTCTTTCTTTCTTCCTAAGGTTACCGTGGAAGGTAGAACAGTGCGTTCCCAAAGATGTCCATGTCCTAATCCCTGGAATCTGTGAATCTGTTACCTCACATGGCAAAAGGATTTTGCAGAGGTGATTAAGTCAAGGATCTTGAGATAATCTTAAAATAATCTCCCCTTGACTCAAAGAGAGATTATCTTGGATTATGTGAGTGGCCCCAATATAATCCCAAAGGTCCTTGTAAGAGGGAGGCATGAGAGAGAGAGATGGAATGCTGCAAGCAGAGATCAGAGTGATGAACTTTTAAGGCAGAGGAAGGAATCGTGAACGAAAGAGAGCAGGCAGCCTCTAGAAGCTGGGAAAGGCAAGGAAATAGATTCTCCTCTAGGACCTCCAGGAGAAATGCAGCTCTGCCAGCACCAAGAACCATTTTGGACTTCTGACCTCATGAGCTGTAATGTAATAGGTTTTTGTTTTAAGCCGCTGAGTTTGCGGTGATTTGTCACAACAGCGACAGGAAGCTCCTACATTCACAGTGCCGGCACATCTGTAGATGGAGTTGGCTTGAATTTAAAAGACACTCGTGATGTACTTGTTGACCTTTTTTGGTGAGTGTGGCCTGGGTGGCACAGTTTGAGGGTGCTTTGGTTGCCTGTGCAGCTGCCTAAAGTCTCCTGATTAAAGGCCATAAGCAGACCTGGCCCAGGGCTTCTCGAATGTGATTACATGGTTCCATCCCTCCTAGCTCAATATTTTTTAAATTAACTCGAATGTGGGCACCGACAGCTTGTGCATTAGAGGTGGCCACTGACAACAACACAGAGTTGTGCGGGAGAATTAATGCATCCGGAACTGTTGCCTGATTGACTTGGGATCCTGAAAGATGGCAAGCTGGGACAGCTTCAACAGCACAAAGTGACTGAGGACAAATGTAAGCTCCTCCGTTTTGATCCCCCAAGATGTCTGCACAGGTACCAGGTGGCTTAACTGTAGCGTACCTGATAAAATCAGCTCAGCCGGAGGTGACGTTGTGGCCTGGGCTACACCCAGAGAACCACAGGGCCCCCCCAAGAAAGGGGTGGGCTTGCCCCTCTTGTTCTGAGTAGCCCTACCTGGAGCACCGCATTCTGTGAGAGCTGCACTCTTGAAAGAATTGGTACTGTAGGGCTCACACAGGAGAGGGAGCCGGATAGCGAGTGGAACAGAGCCCGTCAGACAGCCTGGAGCTGATGGGCCCAAGCAGACTCAGGAGGGCCTGCTGCGGGCCCCCAGTGCACAGGCTGTGGGGAGGACAGAACGCACTGCCCTGGAGGTCCCCAGCGGAGTGAAGGCCGGGGTGGCTGTGTCAGCAAAGGAGATTTGAGATTATGAGATAAGTGTAAGAAAGAAGTAGAGAGGAGTTGTCTCCAGATAGAGAGTTCCTGCCACTCCAGGCTTTGTGCAAGCTCACACATCCTGAGGACGGGATTTAAGTGGGAGAGAGGGAGGAGACGGGTGACTTTTAGCCTAAAAGCCATTACTGCACAAAGCCGACACTGAGGTGGTTCTGCTCCGAGGCGCTCATGGACTTGCAGGAAGTGGGGATGGTAGGAAAAGGCAGGATGTATAACTGCTAATCCAGAGGCAACAGCAGCGGGGACCACAGAGCCACAGCGGGGATTTGCCTCATGTGGAAGATGGTTTAGGAGTGCTTGAGCTGGAGGATAGGTCATTACTGGGGCTTAAGGAAATTGTTGTGTTGGTTTAGGGGAAAGGGAAGAAGCCTCCTCAGAGGTAGTATTGCGTGGGTAGAGCGTGGGGCTGAGGAACAGTTCCTGGGTTTGGCTCTTGCCTACCACCAATGTAAGATGGCCTAGACCTGGTGGGGCAGGTAAGACGGGCCAGGTCGGGGAGGGAACCCAGTACCCTGATACAACCACAGGTCAGGAATGTCATGTGATCACAGGAAGGGAATTTACAGGCTACTGGTCCTGGTTTTCCAGGGTAAAAATAACTTTTATATGGTCTCCTTCTTATTCTTCTTTCATAGCCCTGTCTAGACACTACCTCTTGTGGGAAGCCTTCCCTGACCCAGTCTTCCATTCTCCTCTGGCCTGGCTGAGGGGCTTCTGTGTGCCCTCTGCCCCTCCCACTATACCACACTGTGACCTCTGTGAACCCTGGTTCAAAATGCGCTCCTTGAGGCCAGGGAGTATTGTATTTGTTCAGATCTCCACCTCAGAGCCCTGCACCATGCCTGGCACCAAGCAGATCCCCAGTCCATGTTTGTTGAATGACTGAATGATGACTGACTTTCAGAATCTCATCCAGAACTGCAAGGTGTGAGTCAGATTCCAAAGTCACAACCTCACATCATTTCTTTCTTCTTTCGGAGCTATAGAAGGAAGAGGTAGGCGAGGCCCTCCATGATGTTGATTTTCAGCAGCTGAAGATTGAGAATGCTCAGTTTTTAGAGACAATCGAAGCAAAGAATCAAGAACTGATCCAGCTAAAGCTGGCATCTGGAAACACCCTGCAGGTCCTCAGCGCATACAAAGTAAGGTCCGCCCTGATGCCCAGGCCCCCAAGGCCTCCCACACCCCCCTTTCCAGCCACAGTGAGGTTCCTATGCACCACTGCGGTGCTCCACAAAGGCTTGGGGTCCTTCCGTCTACTGTTGCTCCCTGCTTTCTTTTGACAAAGCCATTCTCCTCAAATACTCTGAATGTTCCCACAACCCTAGCTGTGCATTGCAACCACCCAGAGAACTTTTTTTTTTTTTTTTTTTACAAACACCCTAGTCCAGCCATGACCAGTTGAATTAGGGAATGAGGGCCATGCATTTATTTTTTTTAACGCCCCCCCCCATGATTTTTATGCACAGTGAGTTTTGAGAACTAACCACATTTAGGGCCCTGTTTAATTTAGGCCTGTAAGAAACACTTCCCTGCTTAAAACCCTTCAGAAGAAAACTCTCCTAGCTAAAGATCAGAAAACGAATATATAATTCCTCATCTACACAGAACCCTTGTGGGAGAAAAAGAGGTACTAGTAATAATTAAGCAGGGACTATAGCCATGAATACCCAGCCACCCTGCTAGCAACTGTATAATGCAATAGTCAGCTAACTGTGGGCCAGAGTATCCTGCCCACTGGCCTGTGAGCTAAGAATGGTTTTTACAGAAGGATATTTGTAACCAATTCGATAGAGAATGCTACCTTTGAAACCCAATTAAGCAAAATTGATTTCTCCCCCAGAAATTCCATTCTTCTCATTAGTAGACCTGTATTCCAGAATGTACGTTATGATTATATTTTGAATTTCATCAATAAAACGTGTGGAAATTTGTTTTTTTCTTTTGTTAATACAAGTAATTACATAATAGCCTCAATTTTGCCTATTGGCCTGCAAAGCCTAAATATTTGCTATCTGGCCTTTTACAGAGCAAGGTGGCTGACCCCTGGCCTAGTGCCCACAGGATGCTGGTGGCTCCAGGCTTAGGTAACTCACAGGTGGTCTTCATTCGGCCCACACAGTGTCATTTTAAAATGTAAATTTGGAAGTGTTTAGATTAGACCATTATGTTTGTCCAACACTTTCCTTTTAAAAATGAAAAACCTGAAGTCCAAAGAGAGAGGAATTTCCAGCTTCAAGCAACAAGTCTGTGACAGGGCTGAGGCTCCTAGTCCAGTGCGTGTCCCATCTAACCCAACTGACTCCCCTTGGCATAACATTGTGCTGGCATTGTGCTCCCCGTAGACAACATTGTACTGGCATTTTGAAATTTATGTGTCATCCGTCTGCAACAGATCATCCACTTTGATCTTATCTCATCAGTGGTTAGCTTATCTGATCATTGTTGTTTCAAGATGAAGCCAATCCCGGTGACTCCTGAGCCCTTGTTGGCTGGAGAGCTGGGTAGTACGTGGTTACGTATAATCTTGATCATATCCTGTGGAATCAATTTAAGTAGCACAGGGCCTGTCAGGTCTTGTGTAGAAGAGCCAGAGGTTTGGAGTGGAGCTACTGGTTTATAAAAGGAAACTGCCAGGTCCAGGGCCTGAGCTCTTTAGGACAGGTCTAAACGCAGAGGACAGATTGTTTGCGACACACATGCAGCAGCAACACAGGCCACAGTGGGTGGAATGGGAGCTTCTCCAGTCAGAATCCCAGGGATCGTCATGCCTGTAGACCTGTTTCAAAGAATAGTAAGCGGATGGTGGAGCTTGGAAGGAGATGCCCACAGGAGTCTTCCAGTGGACTCAGCGACGGGTTGAGAAAGAAACAGGCTCATTTCTTCCGTGTGTCAGTTCTTAGGTCTTCTGGGAGAAATGGAGGCGGAACAACTATTGAGTTTTGGAGTCAGGCCTCAGCTGGATTTGCATGGAGATTCCACTAGGGACCATGGGTCAGGGGCAGGTTTTTGTGACTTGCCACCAGAACAGAGCTCTGGCTGGTCTGTGCTGTGTTCCTAGCACTGAGGACAGTGCCTAGCCAAAGCAAGTCCTCAGCCAGTATGGTCAAAAGAGCTGCTAGCAATTGAGGTGTGTGTTAGGAGATGGGAAGGTGGCAGGAGGTACCGCTTTCATATAAATATCCAGCACCCACACGTAAGACCTTGTGAAAACATGC
This sequence comes from Ailuropoda melanoleuca, assembly GCF_002007445.2. Classification (NCBI taxonomy): domain Eukaryota; kingdom Metazoa; phylum Chordata; class Mammalia; order Carnivora; family Ursidae; genus Ailuropoda; species Ailuropoda melanoleuca. The sequence goes on from NC_048229.1 coordinate 55,758,870, forward strand.
AGAATAACTACTACCGGTGTGTTCGCTTTGACAGCACATGTACAGAATAACTGTTACCAAATATACAAGGACCTGTCGAGTGCCAGGCACCAGGCTAAGTGCCGAGGGTATAGGTATGAAGGAGACAGATGTGGTCTCTTCTGTCAGTTTGGTGCATGAGCTTCAGTCAAAGGGGCGCCTTTTTTTCTCCAACTTTACGCTGTCAAGCCCTGCCTGGTGGAATCTGGTAGAATATAAGTGTGTGATGACAGCCATGGTGTGTCATTCCTAACTGACTGTAAACTAGTGATCCCCATGTAAACTAGTGCCTTGTGGTAGGTAGAATTCCAGGATATCCCCCAAGATTCCCCACCCCCTGGTGTATATACCCAGTACAGTCTCCAAGGCGGTGGGTATGATGGGTTCTACTATTAGGTTCTGTTCTTTTTTTTTTTTTTAAAGATTTTGTTTATTTATTTGACAGAGATAGAGACAGCCAGTGAGAGAGGGAACACAAGCAGGTGGGGTGGGAGAGGAAGAAGCAGGCTTCCAGCGGAGGAGCCTGATGTGGGGCTCGATCCCGGAACGCTGGGATCACACCCTGAGCTGAAACGACTGAGCCACCCAGGCGCCCCATGGGTTCTGTTCTATGATTATGTAATATGATATGCCATAGTTGACATTAAGATAGGGAGATTATTGGATGGGCCTGACCTAATCTCATGAACCCTTTGAAGGCAGAGAGTTTTGTCTGGAAGAGGAAGTCAGGATTTGAAATATGGAGGGAATTCTCTAGGTGAGAAGTTCTCCACTGCTGGCTTGAAGGTAGAGGGACCGTGAAGAGCTGAGGGCCACCTCCTGCTCACAGCTAGGAAGAAACGGAGACATTGGTTTTACACCTTCAAGGAAATGCATTCTGCCAACAGTCTGTGAGCTTGGAAGAGTACCCCAGCTCCAGAGGAGAGCCAGCTCTAGCCAGCATCCTGATTTCATCCCTAGGGGAACCTACCTGGCAGAGAATCCAGCCGCACAGTGCCTGGACTTCCGACCTGTAGAAACGGAGATAATAATTGGGTGTTGCTTTATGCCACAAAATTTGTGGTAATTTGTTACACAGCGAGAGAAAGCTAAAGTGCCTCTTCAGAAGTAGCCACCTCAAGTGGCCGCTGTCCTGCTTAGAATCACAAATAGCTCTCCTTCTTGAGGGCCCTGCCCCAGCAGAGCCAGGGACTGCCTTGCAGTAGCCTTTGCAGTTCCATTCTTTACTGTCCTGATTCTCTGCATTGTGGGGTTAATGCCTTCCCTCTGCTCTCGTTTCCTCCCACCTGACTTTCTGGTTTGCAGTGGAGGCCTGCACTGCCTCCCCTTCCGCGCAGCCCACCCCCTCGGTCTGGTCTCTTACCCACGGCGCTTTCCTAAACAGAGCGATGTCGTGCAGGATGTGGAGCAGGACGTGAGCCTTAAAGAAGGGAGGATTGATGAGAAGAGGAATGGCGGGGCTGGCCCCCAATGCCCTGACGTCCCCAGGCAGGTGGCTCCAGGCTTTTCTGCCAAGTCTAAGATTTGATACCCTGAGCATATTGCACCAGCAGCCCCCCTCCCAGGCTTTTCTTTAGCTTGGCATGTTCTCCCCTCCCCTCTTCCCTAGACATGCTTGACAGCCTTTCAGCTCCCTTTCCAGTATCCTTTCCCCCAGGGAAACCTCAACCACTGTCCTCATATTCTCAGTGCCAGGCACAGTTGTGGCTTTACAGACTGCGAGCCGGTATCTGTCTGGTAGGACCTAGGTTGTCGTGCTGGTCAGTGCCTGGTGCAGGGTGAGTCGTTCTCAGAGTCTGTGGAGTGATCCCCCTGGAGTCACTGGCTTCTGTCACTTGGCTCACTCTTCAGCCCAGCAGAGCATGTCCCAACTCCTCCAGGCTGACCCTTCCCTGCTGGGAGACAATAGTGCAGCGAAGGGGGCAAATCTGAGAAGCAGGGGCCTGGGGGGGCTGGTGACGGGCAGCAGCAATTGATACAAGGGGAAGTTGCAGGGCAGCTGGTGCAGGAGCCCTCCAGGGCCAGTGGCAGTGGAGCCCGTGGGCCCTGGAGTCAGACTGTCTGGGTTCAAACCCTGCTTAACCTCTTATCTCTATGACCCTTCATTTGCCCATTCGAAGAGTCAGTTCTTCCACCTGTGGGGTGGGATGCCTGTAGCACCTAGCTCACAGGGAGTGTTTCTCTCTCTTTGTCTGGCAATGGCAGCCATTTGTATGAGTGTTTTCCACATGTCTGGGGCTGTGCTCAGCACTTTACCACCATTATCTCCCTGAAGCCTCTCCACAGCCCTATGAGATGACCAGCCCAAGTTTAGAGAGGTTCTGGGACTTGCCCAAAGTTTCTTTTAGTAAATGGTGGGGCAGGATTTGGGTCCTGGTGTGTCCGGCCACTCTGCAGGTTTTTACTTCCCCTACCAAGTAGGTAGGTATCAAGATTCTGAGAAGGGCAGGCTCAAGTTCCTGGATGGTTTTGGCTGTTATCCTGCTTAATAAAGAGCTGTCTGTCCTTCCTGTAGTTCTGAGCTCAAGACTTGTCCTTCCTGTAGTTCTGAGCTCATTTTGCTCAAGACTTGCTGTGTTGTTATATTTCAGAGCAAGCTACACCAAGCAATGGAAATGTCCATCAATCTGGACAAGGAGATCTTGCTGAGAAATGAGTTACTTGAAAAAATTGAAAAAGAAACCCTACAAGTAGAAGAGGTAGGAGAGGGTAAAATATGCTGTTTCTGGTATTTGTCTCCTGTCTACAAAGGCTTGAGCCAGTGTACACCAAAACCCAAGCCATCTTTGTTTTTGTCTAGAAAAGCCTAGGCCATAAAAGTCAAAATAACTCTGGGCCATTGAAAGAGGAAATGGGGGTACCTGGAGACTCATAGTCCAGTAGTATTTTACTTCTGGGTTAGGGTCTAGAGTCAGAAAAATTGTGTAGAAAAGACGAAATCATCTAGAAATCATGTAGAGTCCAAATAACCTTCGAGAATTCCTTAAGTGACCCATAAAGTACCATACTCAAAGTGTCTTGTATACAACATCACAAAAAGCCTATAATGCACGTAATCATCTAATTGGTATGAGAAGTACACATGCCAAAATATAGTGTCTTTTGTAAAGGAGAGTTCTTTAAGTGTGTAATTTTCACTTGGTATGGTGGATGCTGGGATAACAGGCCTGGGACTTCTGTCCTGAGCCCACTGCCAGGCCTGTGGTCACTGTGGGAACAGACAAGTGGCGTGATCTGAGCTCCTTCCATCTCCATTGTGATTTAGTGCTCTCACTGTTTTGCTGAGCACGTACAGTTGAATTCAGCGAGCTAAATACACCAAGCATGTGACTCAGAGGACTTTTTCGAAAGATGGGGGAAAGAGCATAAGCTTTGGTGTTGCCAGGTTTTAGCTTTGAACAAGCCTTTTAATGAGAGAGGCCTCAGTTTCCGCATCTGTGAAGTAGGTGTCACAGGCCTTGTGGTGATCTGTTAGGACCAGGAGAACCGACACCTGCGCAAAAGCAGGTCTCAGTACAGAATCACCAGTAACAAAGTTAAAGCAAAAGTCTGTGCTCTCCCCATGCAGGATTTCTGTGGTATTTGTTTGGGTGGACATTTATTAGATTACAAGTAAAACATAACATCCGTTTTTAAAAGCCTGACAGTCACTGCTTAGTATATTTTAGTTTTCTTGTGAACTTTTTTTTTTTAACAACTCTGTTGGGTTATAATTCACATACCATATTATTCACCCATTTAAAGTATGCATTTTAGTGGTTTATAGTATATTCCCAGAATGGTGTAATCATCAGCACAATATTTTAGAACATTTTTGTCACCCTAGAAAGAAACCCTGTACCTGCAAGAAATCCTTGTCTGTTCCTCACCTCAGGTCACTCCCACCCTCCAGCCCAGTGACCACTAACCCACTCTCTGTCCCTGTGAATTTGCCTGTTCTGGACATTTCATTTAAAAGGGATCATACAGTATGTAGTCTTTCACGACTGGCTTATTTAACAATATTTTCAGAATTCGTGCTGTAGTATGTTCAGGACTTTGCTTCTTTTCATGGCTGAATCATAGTTGCTTGTATGGCTAGACCTCATCTTATCTATTCATCAGTGGAGGGGGTTGTTTCCCATGGGTTGTGTTTGGCTCTTATGAATAATGCTGCTATGAACCTTCACGTACAAGATTTTGTGTACATGTATGTTTTCTTTTCTCTTGGACATACAGCTAAAAGTGGAATTGTGGGTCATATATGGTAATGCTGCGGTTAACATTTAGAGAAACTGCAGCACTGTTTTTGAAAGTGGCTGCACATTTTACATTCCCACCAATGTGTGTGGGTTCTGATTTCTGCACGTCTTTACCAACACTTGTTATTTTTGGGGTTTTTTAATTTGTTTGTTTTTAATGGCTGTCCTCATGGGCATGAAGTGATATACCTCACTGTGGTTTTGATTTGAATTTCCCTAATGACTAATGACATTGAGCAGTCTTTCATTTGCTTATTGGCCATGTGTGTTTTTTTGAGAGTTGTCTGTTCAAACCCTTAGCCCCTGAATAAGTTTTTAATTGAGTTATTTGTCTTTTTATAATTGAGTTGTAAGAACTCTTTATGTATTCTGGATTCAAATACCTTGTCGGATATATGATTTGCAAATATTTTCTCCCATTCTGTGGGTTTCCTTCTCACTTTCTTGAAGATGCTATTTATAGTTTTTAATTTTGGTGAGCCGCAGTTTATTTTTACTTTCGCACTTGAGCTTTTGGTGTTGTATCTAAGAAACCATGACCTCATATCATGAAGATTCAGTCGTACGTCTTCTGTTACAAATTTTATAGATCTTACATTTCAGTTTATGATCCATTTTGAGTTAATATTGTAAATGTTGTGAGGAAGGGGTCCAAAACCTGAGAGAAGAAAGGAGATAAAGTATGGGGTTTTTTTTGTTTGTTTTGTTTAAGTAGGCTCCACGCTCAGTGTGGAGCCCAGTGCAGGGCTTGAACTCATGACCCTGAGATCAAGACCTGAGCTGAGATCAAGAGATCAAGAGTTGGATGCTCAACTGACTGAGCCGCCCATGTGCCCCAGAGATGAAATATGTTCACAGAGTTTGTTGTATTAGCCTTCCTCTTTACCATTGTGTGGTTCTCTCCATTTCTTCCTCTGGACTCAAGTTACCATCTGGTGTTATTTCCTTATTCAAATATAGCTTTGTTTCACCCTGCCTTCTTTTTGCTGTTATTGTCAAATATATTATGTTTTCATATGTCCCAGGTCCACAAAAGAATTATATACACATTGCTTTATGAATTGCTTTTTAAATCAGTTAATAGGAGAATAGGCAATTTTCTTTTGTCCTTTATAATTACTTACCTAATTACGTTTACCTGTGCTATTTGTTTTCTTCACATGGGTTTAAGTAACTTTCTGATGTCACTTGTTTTCAGCCTGAAGAACTTCCTTTAGTATATTTTATAAGGCAGGTCTGCTAGCAAGGAATTCTCTGTGTGTGTGTGTTTATCTGGGAATGTCTTTATCCTTCATTTAAAAAAATAAAGTTTATTTTATAATTGAGAAAATTGTGGAGAGTGCAGAGTTCCCAGAAATCTCACACCCAATTTCCCCCATTATTAACAGCTTACAGTGGAATATTTATTAAAATTGACAAACCAATATTGATTAATATTTATAATTAATATTATTCATGTAGCCTTGGTTTTTACCTGATGTCCTTTTCTGTACCAGGATCCCATCTAGGATAACACATTACATTCAGTGCCACATCTCCTTAGGTTTCTCTTGGCTGTGACAGTTTCTCAGGCTTTCCTTGTTGTTGGTGACCTTGACGATTTTGTTAAGTGGTCAAGTATTTTGTAGAATGTTCCTCTTTTAGGATTTGTCTGCTGTCTTTCCTGTTATTAGACTGAGGTTAAATGGTTTTGGGGGAGGAAAATGGCAGAAGTCAAGTGCCACTTTCATCACATCATATTAAGGGGGAGCATACTGTCAACATGACTTAACCACTTCTGATGTTAACCTTGATCACATCCCTGATGTAATATTATTAGGGTTTCTCTACTGTACAGTTATTCTTTCCTCCAATTATCAGACTCAGCTCTTTGGAAGGATGTTATTATGTGCAGCTCACACTTAAGTGGGGAGTTATAAACTATTTGGAATTCTTCTGTCTGGGACATTTGTCTATTCTCCTCCATCTATTTATTTTTTTAATCATTTATATTAGTAGCAATTCATGGATATTAATTTTAGTATGTGTGCTGTTGAAGCGAGCACTCACATTGTTTCACCTTGGGCTTTGGGAGCTCTTTCAGTTGGCTTCTGTGTCCCTTTGACATATCCCCATTTGTGTATGTGTGTGTGTGCATGTGTATGTGTTAACACTTTTTCTTTTCTGGTACTAGAAAATGCTTGAGACTCATCTATAGTTCCTGCTCCAGCCCTAGAAATAGCCATTTCTCAAAGGAGTCCTAGTTCCTTTTATTTGAGAATAGCATTAGAAACCAACATCTGAGTATTCTCATTGTTTGCTTTCATTTTTGAAAGATAGTTTTGCTGGATATAAGATTCTTGTTTGACAGGTTTTTTCCCCACATTCAACCCTTAGAATATGTCATCCCACTGCCTTCTGGCCTCCATTGTTTCTGATGAGAAGTCAGCTATTGCTCTTATTTTGTTTCCCTTGAATGTGATGAATTGTGTTTCTCACTGCTTTCAATATTCCTCTTTGCCTGTCATTCAGCATTTTGGGTATGATGTGCCTGGGTGTGAATTTCTTTCCAGTTTCCTACTCAGAATTTGTTGAGCTTCTTGGATGTGTGGCTTAATATTTTTCATCAAAATAATATATTTCATCAAATTTTAGAAGTTTTCAGCCATTATTTTCTTGAATATTTCCCCCTTTCTCTTTCTCCTCTCCTTCTGTTATTTCCATTACATGAATGTTGGTACACTTAGTAGTGTTCCACACATTTCTCTGAGTCTGAATTTTTCTTCTTTTTCCTCTGTGTTTTCCATATTGGATGATCTCTATCAATCTTCCTTCAAGTTTACTAATACTTTGTTCTGCTGGCTTAAATCTGTGATCTCCTCCCATGAATTTTTCATTTCAGTTATTGTATTGAAAATATTCCAAATTTTCCATTTGTTTTTTAAAAAAATAATTTCTCTTTATAGATATTTCTTTGATGAAAAATTATCATCATATGTTCCTTTAATTCTTTAAAAATTGTCACCTTGGTTCTTTGAACATGTTTATAATAACTGCTTTGAAGACTTTGCTAAGTCCACCATCTGAACTCCCTCAAAGGTAGTTTTTGTTGCCTGCTTTTTTTCCTGTGTGGGTCACACTTTCCGTTGCTTTGCCTATCTTGTAATTTTTGTTGAAAACTGGACATTTTAGATAATATTATAGCAAGGCTGGATACTAATTCCACCCACCACTTGCTTATTTAGTTATTTGGCTGGACTAATATAGTAAAGTCTATTTCTCCTGCTGCTGGTAGCTTCTGGTGTTGCTCCTTAGAGGGGCAGTCTTAATCATGGATAGTGTCCCTGACAACCAGGAAGGATTGGTGTTTCTGCTCAGTTCTCTTTGACTCTTTTCTTTATCTTCCCACAAAGCTTCTAGCTGGTCTGGTTCTATTGGTATCATACCCAGCTGTTAGGCTTCATTAGTTACTAGCTGATTGTTCTGTTGCATTCAACACCACCCTGGGTTCTGATTTAATCAAAGTCAGGCCTCTTTTCAGGGACCTTTTTGGCAGTCTTTGAGGTTTGCTTCAACCCCAGTGGTCTCTTTCTCTGGTTCTGTTAAACATCTAGCTGGTCCTCTGTTTTGCTTGTTGCTACTAATATTGTGGAATTATGGTCTCTTAATGGTTCTTTCTCTGGTTCTGTTAAACGTCTAGCTGGTCTGCTGTTTTGCTTGTTTCTACTAATATTGTGGAATTATGGTCTCTTAATGGTTCTTTCTCTGGTTCTGTTAAATGTCTAGCTGGTCTGCTGTTTTGGTCTTTTAATGGTCTCATTCTCTTAATGGCCTCTTTCTCTGGTTCTGTTAAACATCTAGCTGGTCTACTGTTTTGCTTGTTGCTACTAATATCGTGGAACTTCCAGCTGCCTCTTAATTGCTCACCCCAAAGATCTCTATAGTTTTCCACAAAGTACTTAGGCATGAACTCCCCACACTTTGTTCCAAATAAAGTCAGTCCTTCCAAGCAGCATTCTAGAGCTCTCTATTTTATAGCCTCTCCTCTTGAGCAAAACTTCTGTACTGCTGCACCGGATCTGGAGATGGGAACAGTGGCCCGCCTGTCTTGTGATAACAGCCCCATTCTACAAGTGGGGTGCCAGGTAGGGATTACAGTTCCTGGTCTTCTCAGCACATCCCTCATAGCTGTAGAACTTTTTTTTTTTTTTAAGATTTTATTTATTTGAGAGAGAGCATGAGCGGCGGTAGGGGTACAAGAGAGAGAGAAGCAGACTCTCTACTGAGCAGGGAGCCCTATGCGGGGCTCAATCCTGGGACCGTGGGATCATGACCTGAGCTGAAGGCAGATACTTAGCCTACTGAGCCACGCAGGTGCCCCAGTAGAACTTATTTTTAATGCCTTGGCTCATGCTCCTTCATTATATTTTATCTTAGGTATTCTTTAATCATTTTCCTCACAAGAGTGTCCACTGATGGTTCCAGGTCCATGTTTAGATCACCCTACAGGAATATGTCTATGCTAGACATAGTAGATATTCACTGAATGCTTCTTGACAAGTTTTTATTGCATTCTGACAACTTAATTAAAAATAATTTTATTGGTTTGCTCCAAAGTGAATTAAAGCAGTGCTTCTCAAACTGAAAGGTGCAAACTAGACATCTGGGGATCTTGTTAAAATCCAGATTCTGATTGGATAGGCACAAGAGTCTTCATTTTTACCAGTTCCCAGGTGATGCCCGTGCCATAGACTGTACTTTGTGAAGCAAGGAATGAAAAGACAGTGCTAGGCTAGGAAGATTCAACATCATAAAAATGTTAGCTCTGTTTAAGTTGAGTTGTGAAATCATGGTATTCCAATTAAGATAACAAGGAGATTAAAAAAAATATTTTGTTTATTTGACAGAGAGAGAGACAGCAAGAGAGGGAACATAGCAGGGGGAGTGGGAGAGGGAGAAGCAGGTTCCCCACTGAGCAAGGAGCCTGAGGTGGGGCTTGATCCCAGGACCCTGAGATCATGACCTGAGCCGAAGGCAGACGCTTAAGGACTGAGCCACCCAGGCACCCTGGAGATTTTTTTTTAAAAGACTTAAATTGGCTCAAAAATTCTTTTGGAAAAATAAATAAGAACATCCCTCAAATTCTTAAGTAGATGAGTGGACTAGCCCTACAGATACTGAAATATGTTATGAAGTTACGGTATTTATTTATTTATTTATTTAAAAAGATTTTATTTATTTATTTGACAGAGAGAGAGACAACCAGTGAGAGAGGGAACACAAGCAGGGGGAGTGGGAGAGGAAGAAGCAGGCCCATAGCGGAGGAGCCTGATGTGGGGCTCAATCCCATAACGCCGGGATCACGCCCTGAGCCGAAGGCAGATGCTTAACCGCTGTGCCACCCAGGCGCCCCTGAAGTTACAGTATTTAAAACAAGCTCATGAATAGACTGGAAGATAAAAGAAAAAATAGAAGTCCTGTGATAAGCCCCAATACAGATCATGTGTATGTCAGGTGTATGATCAAGTATCTGATAAATTTTTGATATTGACATTTAGTTTATGGTAAAGGTATTGCAGTGGGGCACAACCAGATTATTCATTAAGTGATTTGGGATGACTAGGTAGTCATTTAGGAAAAAACAAAGTTGGAGCTATATATATGTTATAGTGAAATTAATCCAGATGTATCAGAGATTTTAATGTAAATGATAAAACCATTAAAGTCCTAAACTTAGGGGTACCTGGGTGACACAGCAGTTGGGCGTCTGCCTTCGGCTCAGGGCATGATCCCAGCGTTATGGGATCGAGCCCCACATCAGGCTCTTCCACTATGAGCCTGCTTCTTCCTCTCCCACTCCCCTGCTTGTTTTCCCTCTCTCGCTGGCTGTCTCTATCTCTGTCAAATAAATAAATAAAATCTTTAAAAAAAAAGTCCTAAACTTAATAGTGGGTACATTTTTCTTATAATCTTCAAATAGGGAGGACTTTTACAGTCTAAAACCCAGAAACCATGAAATCAATAAACTCAGTTATATAAAAGCGAAGTTTTTCTACATAGCAAAAACCATCATATGCAAAGCCAAAAAATAAATAACTGGGAAAATCTGTTGACTAATATCACAAGGAGTTAATTTTCTTAAAACACAAATACCTTTTACAAATTAATAAGAAAAATCTCACAAAAAATAGACAAAATGGGCAAAAGATTAATGCAGTTTATAGAAAAGCTATACAGTTTATAGAAAAGACTTATAGAAAGTCTCAAACTTATGAAAAGTATTCTACCTCACTCATAAGGAACGCAGAATAAAACTGTAGTGAAAGACCGTGTCCCCCTCTCCTAGATTAGCAATGATAGAAAATTTGGTAAGGCTGTTGAGAGAATGGGCAAAAACACAGGCAGTCCCAGGCATTGCTGCAGAGCAGAATTGGCTTGATTGTTAGAGAAGGCAGTTTAACACTCTGTACCAAACACACATGTATGGTCGTGGCAGGGCTTCTTGACCTGGACACCACTGACATTTTGAGTCAGCAAATTCCTTGTTGTGGGGGACTGTCCTGTGCCCTGTAGGGTGTTTAGTGGCATCCCTGGCCTCCCCCTACTAGGTGCCAGTGGCACTCCCTAGTTGTGACAACCAAGAATGTCTCCAGACATTGCCAAATGTCTACTGGGAGCAAGATTGCTCCCCCACCTCCCATCCCCCCACCCCCAGTTGAGAACCACTGTCTTAGAACAGGCATTTTCACTTTCAGTTAGTTCATCCTACTGATGTACTTGCATATTTACAGTATGACCTCCACCCAGAAGGTTAGTAATCCCAGCATTGTTTGTTGTACTAGCTGGAGATTGAGCAGCTGAGTGACTGTTTGTGAGGACTTGTTAATTAGGGTACATCTCCACAATGGAAAATGATGCAGCTGTTAAAAAGAATGAGTAGTTTTTTTATGCGCTGATACAGAAAGATCTTCAGTATTTATTGAGTAAAAAGTTGAAGGAGTCAAATTGAATAGCATTAGCTACTCTTTGGGCAAAAAAGGTAAACATATATGTTTATAAGAGTGTAGTTCTCTAGAAGAATATGCAAAACCTAAAAATAGTGTATGCTTCTGGGAAGAACTGTGTGGCTGGGGACAGGGTGGGATGGGAGATTGTCACTGAATACTTTTATACCATTTAAATTGTATGTATTGCCTGTTCAAAACAATTGTTAAAATAAAAAACAGGGCGCTGTGTGACTCAGTCAGTTAAGCGCCCCACTTCTCGGTTTTAGCTCAGGTCATGATCTCAGGGTTGTGAGATGGTGCCTGGTGACAGGCTCTGCGCTCAGTGGGGAATCTGCTTGAGATTCTCTCTCTCTCCCTCTGCCCCTCCTGCTCGTGTACTCACTCTCTCTCTAAAATAAATAAGTCTTTAAAATAAAATTAAAAAACAAGGACATTGCTAATTCAAAAAATCACTCAATTAAAAGAAAAAGACTAGTTAATTTTACTGTATGATCATTTTAAAAATAAAACTTAAAAAGACAGAGATTCCTCAAAAAATTGAATAACTATTGATCCAGCAATTCTACTTCTAGGTACACACCCAATGTAATTGAAAGCATGAACTTGAAGAGATGTTTGTACACCCATGTTCACAGCAGCATTATTCATGATAGCCAAGGGGTAGAAGCAGCCCAAGTGTCCCTTGGCAGATGAATGGAGAAGCAAACTGTAGTATATACATACAATGGGATATAATTCAGCCCTAAATAGGAAGGAAATTCTGCATATGCTACAACGTGGATAAACACTGAAGACATTATACTGAGTGAAATAAGCCAGTCACCAAAGGATGAGTATTGTATGATTCCACTTATACGAGGTACTTGAGGAGTGAAATTGATAGAGATAGAAAGTAGGTGGGGGGTTGCCAGGGCTTAGGGGCAGGGGTCCTGGAGAGTCCATGGTTCATGGGTACAGGGGTTTAGTTTTGCAAGATGAAGAAAGTTGTAGAGATGGATGGTGATGAAGCTCGGACAGCACTGTGAATGTACTGAATGCCACAGAACTGCACAGTTAAAAATGGTCAAAATGGGAGATGTTATGTTATGTATATTTTACAAAAAGATAGGAAAGTGAGTTGAGACTGATCAAATCAGTGTACTGAAGTACATAGCTTTCCCCCAGAAAACCCACCCAACCTAAGAAATTGCAATAAGGAAAACAAATTCCTTAATAAAGGAAGGATGAAAGGGAAAAAAGTCTCTGTTAGACCACACTTAGTGTTTCCGAGCTGGATGAAAACATCACCATTTGTAAAAAAAAAAAAAAAAAATCATGAGAATCTTGCGATTCTTCCCACTTCATTGAAAATTTCAACATTATTTTGAAAAATACACTGAAGCTGGGGAGAGATGTCAGGGCCATTAAGTCCAGTACGCCAGAACCACCAGGATTCCTGGTTTAATTGGTCCTTCCCAACCCAGGACCGGGCCAAGGCTGAGGCTGTGAACAGGAAGCTCCGCAAACAGCTGGCGGAGTTCCGCTCACCGCAGGTGATGGTGTACGTACGGGAGAAGATCTTAAATGCGGACCTGGAGAAGACCATCAAGATGTGGGAAAGGAAAGTGGAGATTGCAGAGGTAAGTCTCAGAGAACCCCAACACAGGCAGTCTTTTATGTCCTTTACCTTCTTGTCTAGGGTTTTGCTATTCAAGCCAAGTATACCAATATTCAGACATGTAATAGCTGTGAGAAATCTCAGCAGTCCCTTCAAGTCTTATAGGAAAATGAAAAGTTCCCTTTTCAGTGTTAGGTACAGGATCTTTGCAGGTGATCAAGAAGAGACTCGGTAGTAATCATGTGTTTTTAGTTGCTTGTTTTCTTAATGAATTCTGGAAGTTTCTGAATCCCTTCCCCCACCACTGGTGATTTAGTGATTGCTACTTTATATATGGAGAAGCCAGTTTTTAAAAAAATGAGATAATAATGGATTTTTAATATCACTCAGAACTGGATTCCATGCATTTACATAGTTGCTGTGGGTCTTTCATTTTTGAGAACCGCACAGCCTTTCTGTATGATACAGTGTGCTCAGAGCACTCTAGCCCCTTGAGAGCACGGAAGAGAAATAGGAAGCGTGCAAAGTGTCAGAAAAAAGGGAAGGAAAGCACCAGGTCTGCCACAGGCCGGGTTGCATACTGAGGACGCTAGACACATCAGAGTAGCTCAGAAACCCAGGCAGGTCACTTTGGAAGCCTGGCAGTTTCCCATCCAGACCCAGGCTCCTTTTCCCACAGCACTTTCTCCTGCTCTTCCCGTGGCTGCTTGGTGGGAGGGAGTGAATTAGGATCCAAACTTAGGCCCGTCAGATCTGGAGCTGAGAAGCAGCACTGCAGGAACCTGCAAACTCTCACTTCACTGAACAGAAACACGCTCTTGGGGAGTCTTCCTGCCTGGCCCTGCCCCACACAGACCCCTCTGCACCCTCGCAGGGCTAGACGCGGGTTGCATTCTGAAAAATCACAATTGCTTTTTCCCGAATGACCTTCTCCCAACCCCCCCACCCCCTTTTTCCTTTTTGCAGATGTCCTTAAAAGGCTACCGCAAGGCGTGGAATAAAATGAAAACCACCAATGAACAGTTGCAGGCAATTTGCCCCCCTGAGAAATAGCCAGAGGGAGGCCACGGCTGCAGACCAGAGTGATCCATTAAAGTAATCAGCTCCTTTCCAGTCGAGGGGTCCTCTCACTGTTCCCTGTGCTGCTTGGTGTCCCCGACTCTCCGGCCTGGCTGCCGGGCACTCCCCAGGCCACATTTGCCCGCGGGGAGTGTTTGCACAGCCTGGCCCCTGGGACCGTTAACACTGAAAGAATCACAGGGCACTGTAATGGTTTGACACTTGTTAGCCCACATTTAGTTCACAAGCACAAAGGAAAGTGACCTTCCCGCATGTGGGAGTGGGACGGACGAGGGAGAGCCAGCCCAGTATGCACCGTGGGCCTGTCCGTGGCAGCCCAGGTGTGCCAACTATCAAAAAAAACAGACACCAGAACAGCGCGGTGACTGCCTGACACTCAGCGTTCTGAGCTTACTCTTCAGTTGGGAGGGTTAGCTCCTACACTAGATACCATTGCAAAAGAAAAGAAGCACAAAGAAAAACAAGGTAATTTCTTGGGGCTGACGTAACCTTTTCTGACCTGAAATAGGCCTACCACCATCCCTAGCCTCCCCACCGTGATAGTCATAGTATATGGGTTGTACGGCCGCAACAGAAGACTTGCCTAATTCCGTTAACCCTTTCTCCCCAAGGTCTGGACTCTCTCTAGAGCTGTATGGCCATGTATGTAAGGTGATCTTTTCTTGTTCTTGCACGTATGCTTGGGACCATTCACCCTGGCCCAGCCCGGAATGTTTTCTTGGTGTCACGATGATATGTGATGAGTAGCTGGAGAAAGGAAACGATTCCTCCCAGTGGTGGAAGGAAGATAGAGGACGGCTGGTTTTCTTAGTCTTGGACATAATCCAGTCGCTATAGTCTTCCACCTTGATGTACAGAAATAGGCCAGGGCATTTCTCACCACCATGGGACAAGATTCCTCTCAGCACCCACATATTCACTTGCTGTAGCTGGCACATCATTGGGTTTCCTGGGTCCCCCTGTGACAAAAGACAGAAGGCTTCAGGTCTTAGAAAAATTTGTTTTTTAAAATATATCCTTGTGCAATTTACTATTTGTTCTAGAAATGTTTTACACTAGTTCTCACTGGAGATGGGGTAAATTATAGGATACTAATTCCAAGCTAGGCGGCCACTACCACAAATTCCAACAAGATGACTTTTTCTTTTATTATGCAAATTAATTTTAGGCTTCTGCAGTTTGGCTCTAGCTTCCTGGTTCCCATTTCGTTTTCATGCCCCTCTGACTAAATCCTCACTCTCTCTTGGTTTCTCATTTTTCAAATGTTGACTTCCCCCCCCCCCCCTTTCCAGCCTGGAAGGTTCACTTTCTCCTCTCTGCTGTGGTTCCATCCTTCATTTAAGCTGCTCCCTCCATTCTACCCTTCTGCCGAGATCAGAGTCACTTCCCCGGGAGCACTGGCCAGGCAGGTTCACAGCCTGTCCACCCTGGCAGCTGCCTGTCCGGGCCCCTGCTCATCAGCCCTGCCCGTGCTCCCACAGGAAGTCCTCTGCCACTTGGAGATTCTGCCACACAGCCCTTATCTCCCTTTGGCGGAGCGTGTGGAAGTTTGGCATGCTTACATTCGTGACCCTGGTGAGTCACCTACTGGTCTCTGAGTTAAAGTGCCTGTACCACATGCAGAGCTCCTAACACAGTGCCTGGCATGTAGTCTGCACTCAGTAAAGAATTAGCTACCATGATCCTGGTGTCTAGAAAAGGCCATCATTTTTATGTGAAAAGCTAAGAAATATGGGAATAGCAACAAGACACCAGCTAGGTATAATTTACCTTAGCTGCCCCACCCCAACCCTCCCCTTAAGGGAAGACCTGACTCCCACTCCAGCCCCGTGGTCCCTCTTGCCCCAAGAGCGGTTGTCATTCAAAGGCCAGCCAGCTCCTTTGATCTGCGTGGCCTGCCTCCATAGAAGGACAGGGCAAGCACACATTGCTCCTGCTGCCCGTGCTGCCGTGGAGCAGCAGATAGAGATTTCATCCCAAGTTCTGGCTCGTGGTGGTAGGACTGTTGGACCGGCTCCCGTCTGCACCTCATCATGTCTACCTGGGGCAGAGAGGCTCTCGGTGGTCTCCCCTCCTGTCACCAGTCCCACCCCCAGTTTACTTTAACTGTGGTTTCATAGCTTGAAGAAGAAAAACAATGCAATTTAGGACAAATGGTTTGATGAATGATGGTGTAGTAGACCTTCCCAGCTGTGGCATGGTTTTGCAAGTTGCCATTCCACCCAGGGGTTGAATACACTGGTTTTTCTCTTCCTTGTAACCTGAGGGACCGGACTCCTGAAGCCCAAGCAGCAGAGAGTTGTAGTACCAGGGGCTCCTCTGGAGCGTCCCCACCTCATCTCCCAGGGGAGCAGCCCCAGCTTAGAGGGGCTTTTTCATTGTGTGATCCTTAACCTTGACATGGAACAAAAGCCCTACCAGTTGTGGGGAAAAGGGGAGAGGTGACTTCAAATTGATTCTGCTTTGGGTTGGGTTTCTGGGGGCCCGTTAGGCAGATACTACACTCGTGTGGTTTATTCTACCACCATTTACATATTTGAATGACCTTGAGGCTCTCTGGACACCAGAACACATTTCTGAGAGAGGAAAGGATCCTAGGTAGACAAGTCACTGTTTGTCTGAGCCAGTTGGCAAGCACAGTTCAAAAACAAAGGACTGGGGCGCCTGGGTGGCACAGCAGTTAAGCGTCTGCCTTCGGCTCAGGGCGTGATCCTGGCATTCTGGGATCGAGCCCCACATCAGGCTCCTCTGCTGGGAGCCTGCTTCTTCCTCTCCCACTCCCCCTGCTTGTGTTCCCTCTCTCGCTGGCTGTCTCTATCTCTGTAGAATAAATAAATAAAATCTTTAAAACAAAAAACAAAAACAAACAAAGGACTGACTCCAGATGTGCTCCAGTTAAAAACCCATAAGTAAAAACAAATCTGAACTTTGTGGATAGATTTAAAGAAGTACTCATTTAGAATATGAGCACCTTACCATATTCCATTGAATCTAAGATGCTCTTGGAAAATTAACATCTTTGGAATGAGATGTGTCTTGTTAGTTGATGTCAGAGTTCAACTGGCAGCATTTTCTCTCTCTTGATATTCCATAAAATAATGGTGCTGACAGCATCTTAGATTTGATGGAATAGGTGCTGGATCAATGGAATGGCTGATAGCAGGACTTTGATAAATAGCTTTATTTTCTACTGTATTTTAACACATGGTCTACTTTAAAAAGTTGTTAGTCTTCCCCCTGGTAGAGTCCAGTACAAAGTAGGCATTCAGGGCCTCCTCCTGGGTGGCTCAGTTGGTTAAGTGTTTCTTAACACTTAACAGTTAACCCAGGGTCTTGGGATCGAGCCCCGAGTCAGGCTCCCTGCTTAGTGGGGAGTCTGCTTCTCCCTTTCCCTCTGCCTCTCCATCTGGCTTGTGCTCTCTCTCGCTCACTCTCTCTCAAATTAAATAAATAAATAAAATAAATAAATTTAAAAAATCTTTAAAAAACACAAAGTAGACACTCAATAAATGTTGAACGAACTTTGGAAGGGCAAATTTACTGCCTAATGAAAGGAAGTCCTTCACACATTTGTAATAAAATTACTTTTAGAAAGAATTGTCTGCGTATATGTATTTTTCCCCCTTTCTCTAAAATACTTTCCCTAGATCATCTGGGAAAAAAAATTGCCCCACCAGAGAACCCTGCAAGTTACCTGAAGGAGAGTGGATGATCAGCACCTTCAAAATTTTGGAGTAGAGGAGAGAAGCTGCCTGGAAATCTGGGGGCCTATGTTCTCATCCTTACTGCCGCAGTTAACAACTGTGGGACCTCTGTAAACCACACCTTCTCTGGGTGTGGGTGTGAGGGAGCCTGGGCCAGGGGTTTGTGAGGTCCCCCATCTTGCTAAGGCAGTAGAACAACCATATCTCTACAGCCCTCATGCAGACGGAGGGCAGGGCTTCGCATAGAAAAAAACTGCAATAACGGATGAGCAATGGCATCAGAGTCCAGGTTCCAGAGAAGCTGAATACAATGACCCCACCCTGTGGACATGCTCCAAGTATATCTGCATGCACGGTTTGGACTCATACTTTCAAACTTTTAGCCAGTGAGAAAACATCTATGACTTAGACATGCTTAATCACGTCACATTGAAAATGGTGACTGTTTAGTCCATTCAGTAGATTTTTATTGAGCATTTGCTATCTGCCAAGTGCTGGAGACAGCCATGAATCCCAGGTGCCAGTCCCTGTCAGTCCCTCATGGGGTTCACCATGCAATGAAGGAGAGTCCCAAGGCTCACTGGAAGTGACCACTGCTTTCTCTCAGCCTTTAGCTTTTACTCCATCATGTTCTTACCAAGCAGACAGCATCAGTTTCCTGCTCTATGTGATTGCCACATCCTGTTTTCTTGATTTTGTGTAAGGGACACATGTTGATGTCTTTCACGGAGATTTTCCTCAGGATACTCATCGTCATGTGATTTCCTGTCTGGACCATGCAACAGAGAGCCAAGAATTATTAACAAGAAGACATTGCCTATGTGAACTCAACTACAATTCACATATCCAGATGGGAATGAGTAGAAAATGTTCTGATAAACCCCTTTTCCTTATAGAGATCATAACCTGTGTCTTGAGTTTTTCTTAAAACCTTTGCTTTGTACTTGAACGGGAAAATCAAGAACATATTCCACCCTTCTTCCACATCTACAGAGGATACATTTCCTTGTTCATTTCCCAAGAATAAAAGAAGACAAGGATGGCTTAGCCAAGAGGATAATAAGCTCCAGTTCAGGGAATAATATCCCCTGGCCTCTCCATAACTTTGCACTCACTTCAGGCTGTTCACTGCCTACATACTTCTCATTTTGGTGTAGGACTAGAAGAAAAAGGACCAAATGTAAGAATGGCCACACAGAAGGCAAGCATTTAAATCTTGACTGATTACATGAGGGTTCCAGCCCAACTCCAGAATCTTGAACAACCTGGATTATTAAAATCAGCCCTAAAATGGTTCATCCAAGTCACCCCCACTGCTAGCACACACACACACAGCCTCCTCTAGGAGAAGGAAGACATTAACTGCAGTTGTGGGATTCCATCCTGCCACCCAGCAGTTCCGCAAGGCTGGGGGCATATTCAGCTTTCTGCCAAGGAAGCAGATGGGCTGGATCAGGTTGTTGAACTCTATCGCCGTGTCTGTCTTCAGGAGGGCTATGTTATTGGTCATGGTTTCGTTATCAAAATCCTCATGGATGATGATGGTATTGACTGGATACTCTTCATGAGCAATCACTTTGGCATCCATCTTAGCTATACCAACTATAACGATGACGTCCTTCCTAGAGAGAGAGCAGGGGAATCTTGAGAAGTCAAGGCATAATGGAAGAGTCACATTTCCCTGTTTTCATATTTACTTTTTTTTTTTCTTGGAATACTCATCCAACTCATTTTTCCTGGGCTAATTTTTACTGACCCCTTTGGACCCAGTCCCTAGGAAATCTTTTCTGAACCGCTAGGCTTGTGTTCTCCTTTGTGAGCCCATAGCATCTTGGGAATCTTCTATCTGAGCATCATTTGTCCCTCCATCCAAAGATAATCTGTTAAGTTATGGCTGATTATCTTTTTTTCATGCTTTTTCCATGCTTTTATTTTTTTGGTTTTTTTACATAGTCATTGTTAATGCCCAAGATGTAATCGTAGCTCCTGATTTTAGCACTTAACATTTTAACATAAACATCTTTTCATATTATATACTCTGTACATACTCTTCAGAGAAATTCCGATTTTAATAATGATGGGAGTTCATTTTGGGTGTTTTCCCTTTCTCCTCTTGGGACTCACTCAAGGAACAACAGCAGAGTCTAAGAGGACAGTCCAGAAGGAAACTGAGTAATCATCTTCCATGAAATTGTGACTCTAAGGTGAACACTAGAACAAAAACTCAAACTCCCCAAATTTGTCAGAAGAGACATACAAAACAAAACAAAGCGATAGAGTGAGGAGAAAAACAAGCAACAAAAGCAGAAAACATAACCTAAAATAAAAACAAGCAGGAGTTTCATTCTGACCATCAATTCAGAGCAGAAGAGCACGAAGTAAGACAGAGAGGCTCTTAATGATGAGAAAGAACTCAGTCTACGGTGAAGACGTCATAGTCATAAACATCTGCAGCACACGACATAACGTTCACAAAAGGAACACTCCAGGAAATAGAAAAAGCCAGAAGCTTGCTCATGATAGATTTTCACTTACCTTTGGCAGCCTAGGACAGATCAAGGAGATTACCTCCCCCAATTTTATATATTAAATTGTACACCAAAGACAGAATAAAATGTGAATTTTTTTAAAAAGATTTTATTTATTTATTTGACAGAGATAGAGACAGCCAGTGAGAGAGGGAACACAAGCAGGGGGAGTGGGAGAGGAAGAAGCAGGCTCATAGCAGAGGAGCCTGATGTGGGGCTCGATCCCATAACACCGGGTTCACACCCTGAGCCGAAGGCAGATGCTTAACCGCTGTGACATCCAGGTGCCCCGAAATGTGAATTTTAACTGTAGAAAATATTCACATGGGTCACGTATAGTAGACCACAGAGGACAACCCCAACAAATTCCTAAATAGATCAGATCACCATGTAGTATAACCCAAAATTCAATAATGCCAGAAAACAAAACAGACAAAACACCCCACTATCTGGGTATTTAAAAACTCTGTCTTTAATAAAACCCTGAGGCAAAGGGAAAATCAAAACCAAAACAGACCAGATAGAAAATAGCAATAATGGAAACACTCCATGGAAAGCAGAACATTTCGGGAAGGCTAGTTGGCAAGAGCTACCACTACTTGGCCCATTCTTTCCACTCCTGGGTTATTCATCCTACAGTATATTGCACGTGTGTGAAATAACATATATACAAGTGTATCTACTGCAGCATTTTTTGGTATTAATAAAAGATCGGAAGCAACCCAA
This sequence comes from Ailuropoda melanoleuca, assembly GCF_002007445.2. Lineage (NCBI taxonomy): Eukaryota > Metazoa > Chordata > Mammalia > Carnivora > Ursidae > Ailuropoda > Ailuropoda melanoleuca. The sequence continues at coordinate 55,779,750 of NC_048229.1, forward strand.
ATTTCCATTAATAGAGGACTGTGCAATTATAGTAGATTCATCTTGGAATACTGCACAGCTGATAAATGTGGGAGCTCTCTATGTAGCGGGAAGAAAAGATGGCCCCACATTCCTGCTAGAGTGAAAAAGCCTACGAGTGTACCCTGTGTTGCTGTGCTACCAGCTGTACTGGGGTTGCTATAGACTCAACCGTGTCCTGCCCAATTTGTAGGTGAAGTCCTAGCCCCAAATGTGGCCGTATTTGGGCAGAGGGCCTTTAAAGAGGTAATTAAGATTAAATGAGCTCCTAAGTGTGGGGCCCTAATCCAATAGGACTGGTGTCCTTATAAGAGGGAGCAGAGACACCAGGAGTACTCGCACTGAGGAAAGGCCATGTGAGGACACAGCGAGAAGGCAGTGGTCTGCAAGTGAAAGAGAGAGAGCCCTTCAGGAGAAACCAGACCTGATGATCTTGGACTTGATCTTGGAATTCCAGCCTCCAAAATGGTGAGAAATAAATTTCTCTTGTCTAAGCCACCCTGTCTGTGGCATTTTGTTATGGCAGTTCTAGCAGATTAATACAGGGGTAAGGGAAATTCTTTCTCTGTCAATAGATGTAAGAATCACTATAGATAGACCTACAGGTATATAGATATCCATAAATGCAGTAACTAAGGAAAAATATTCAAGAAACTGAAGACAGACTATGGCTTAAAGGAGGGAGTTAGTCTCTGAAGGCCAGGGGAAAGAAGGACCTGCTTTTCCTTGTATACCCTTTGGTTCCTCCTGAACATTATACTATGTATATGTTTTTTATTTACATGGATTTATTTTTTTAAAAAATATTTTCATTTAAATACATGTATTTTCAAATAATATAAATCATAGGTGTGAAAAATTCAGCAGCTGTACAATATTCCATCAAGGGTTTATACTATTACCTATTTAGCCAATTATAGTAATTGTAATCTCTCTCCCTATACTTTGTATGTGTATATACATTTATGTGTATATAAATACACAGGGGCATGTAAATAGTATATATATAGATATATATATAATCATACAAATTATTTACTATGTGTTATAAGAGTAATTATAATTTATTTATCTATGATAATTGGATATTACATTTCAAGTGTTTTGTGTGTAACAAACCATCCTATGAACTTTGTGCATAAAACTTTTCCAGTGGTTGAAGTTATTTCCTTAATGTTGATTCTCAAAAGTGAAATCATTGGGTCAAAAAGTAAGATGTTTTACAAAAGAATTATTTCTTTAATAATATTTGAGGGTTTTTTTTCCTGGTTTACAAGAATGCACATTTACTGTATAGAATTTGAGGAATAGAGAAGTTCAAAGATGAAATTAGAAATCATGTGCCTTCTGAGCATCCAGAGATAAGTGCTCTTAAAGTGTTTGCGTGTTTCCTTCAAGTCTTTTCTTTGTGTACATATATTTGCGGCAGACATGTTGTTAAGGCTTGAGGTTAAGTGTTTTAAGGTACAGGCTCCTATCAATTCACTTAACGAGACTAGAGTAAAGACCTGTAGCATCAGGAGTCAGTGCCTGGGATTGCAGTAAAATGGGAATGGATATCCTTCCCGCGGAGGATGGAGGAACAATCATTTCACCTTGCAGTCCCCACGGCAGAGAACACACTGGACAGGATGACTTTGGCAACTGGTGATTTTAGGACCCCAAGAGTCCCAGCAGAGCAAGCACCAAGCCAGTAAAAAGCCCTGGTGCCGTTACCAGGAATCCACTTTCCAGGCCTCCCCAAGCTGAGCAGGAAAAGGTCCCTCCACCCCCACCCCCAGGGGGCTGGGTAAGTCCCAGAGGTGGGGGTACTGGCCTGTTCTGAAAGACGGATGCGATGCTGATGATCCAGAACTCACTAAGGATGCTGCCAAAAGCCAGGTGTGTGTACTGGGAATCCTGCAGTGACACCACCCACGGGAATTCCTTGTCGTTGACCAAACCCTCCTCGGAAGTTTCCATAACGTTGGTTTTCTGGATGCCACAACCTGCAGGGAAGGTGTGTGGGGCCCTCACCATTGGGGCAAGGAGTTGGTGGCCTATGGCCACCACCACTGTATCAGACCTCAGGACCCCCTCTCCTGCTGGTTCCCCACTCCTTCTGGCTCTCCATCTTGGTCGCCACTAACTCTGCCACCACCCCCTCATTTCTTTTCCTAGTGGGTCTTCTTCTCCATGAAAGATGCTTGATGGCATCCTTGAGTCTAAAAATAACCTTAGGCTGCCGATCATCTCTCCCATCTGTTGGGCACTTAGCAGCACACTTGACGCAGTATCTGAAAACTTTTACATACATCAGTGGTTCTCAACATGGTCCGGGACCTCTGGGAGTCAAGACCCTTTCCAGGGTCTACAAGATTTAAACTGTTTTCATAAGAACACTAAGACAGTATTTGTTTTGCTCACCCTTATTCTCTCGCTAGTGTGCAGTGGAATTTTCCAGAGCCTACATGATGTCATCACTCTGATGGCTAATAGCACGTGTGAACCTGTGTGTTCTTGTGTTTTACAATTTCCCCAGTTTTTAATTTCTAATATGATAAAGATGGGAAGATAAAGCCTCATAACAAAAATTCTTTGTGGGGGGTTCTCAATAATTTTTAAGAGTACAAAGGGGTCCCAAGACCAAAAAGTTTGAACACTGCTGACATATACCACTTCATATCATTTCTCCAACAGAACCGAAGGTGGACACTGTCATTCTCCATTTGTGGATGAGAAAATCTTGTTCTAGAGCTGGTAAGCACTGTCCACGTTACATAGCTGGTAGGATACAGGGCCAGGATTCCAACTCCATACACCTTCAACCCCTCACAGTCTCTGTTCCAGCCACATTTCACATCCTCAAATTTGCCCTTGCTGTTCCCTGCCTGAGCAGTTGGCATGCGTGGCTCCCCCATGTCTGTTTTGCTTGCCAGTGTATCCCTAGAGGCTAGTACAGTGCCTGGCCCTCAGTAAGCACTCAATAAATCATCTGATGAATGAACAAAAGCATTTTGTCATATCAAGTACTTCCTGAAGTCTTGTCATCAAGGGACTAAAAGGTCCCACCAGATGGAGGCTGTATCTCGTCCATTCAGGCCTGCTTGGCCTTTGCCTTCCCAATCCCTCAAGTGAGTTGCCTCCAACTGGACAGTCTCTTGGGGAGTCTGGACTTTGTTTCAAATGAGAGTTAAATGTTGACTAAAGTTTTAAATTATATTCTCCCCCTGCCAGTCCTGGTTTCACCCAAGATGCTGTACTGCCCTGTATTTAAAAAGAAGTCCATATTCATGGAATCATGGAGAGTGTAACTATGATAGAGCAGGAAGGACCCTTGAAACACAAAGCCCCAGGCTGGGTGAGCCAAACCTCCTACTTTCCAGGCACCATTATGCAATGGTGTACACATGGGGTGTTTTGCTCTCCTTGGCTGCTGACTCCCTCCCTGCCCTGTGTCCTCCCTCCCATGCCATATGTCCTGTCACTACAGTCCCCAAGCCCAGCCACCTTATTGGACACAGAGGTGCCCATCTTATCCTCAGTATGCAGAGTGGAGTGCAGGGTTTCTCAGCCTGGCTGCACATTTCATCCACGTGCTGCCCAGCACTTTCCAGGCCCCTGCGGATGGGGCTGGGGCACTGGCATTTGAACAGCCTCCCCAAGTAGTTTCTACTGTGCGTTCAGGGTTGAGAGCCACTAGTGTTTTGGGAGGGCCCTGGATGCAGTGTCCCAGATACAACTGGCCCCCGTTCGGTGAGACCTGGGAGAAGCCCCTTCACTTATCTGGACCTCAGTTTCCTCTTTTGAAATGTGTGGTAACACACCTCTTGGAGTTGTAAAGATCACATGAGGTGAGGTTATGGGAAGGTGCTTTGCAAACTGTATCCTCATGACTGATAATGCTAAGCCCAAGGCAGAATGGGTGATTCCCTTTTTTTTTCCTTTTTAAATGTAAAGCATTACTCTGGTTGGTATTTATAAATCCCAAACCATAAGTACTCAGTACTTGTTTCTAAATCGGTGGCCCTGGGTGATGGGTGTGACATGGTGGGCACCACCAGCCAGCTATGGGTCAGATCATTGGTGCCTACGTTTTCAGCCGTTTATTCAATTCATGGGACATTGGCAATCTCTAGTGAACAAGGTATGAATCTTACCCAACCCGACAAGAGCCTACAGGTGGGTGATGACTTTTGCTTTCTCAAAGCAAACTCTAGTGGGCTAGTTTATTTGGCATTATAAAACCCTTGGCTATAATGAGGAAATCTGACCCAGAGATGAAATGTTTGCCCTGGGTCACTTGCCTGAGGCTTTTTAAGAGGGAGGAGAGGCTCTTTCTGTTTTGTGCGTATCCCGTGGTCTCTTTGGGGCTGCAAAGAGATGGAGTAGGCTTGGAAGGTAGGGGGTTCTCCCCTTGATGTGTGTGGGGGTGGGGTGGGGGGAGGGGAGTGGATGTTCTGTGATGTCTCCCATCTAACTCCGGGAAGATAGGACAGAGCCAGCTGGGGTGGCAGCCAGATGCGACAGAGCTTACTTGAGTCAGGTGCCCCCTCTCCGCCTGCCCCTTTCTAGGCTGGAATCTTAGTCCTGGACAACCTGGAGGTCAGGGAAGGACTGAGGCCCCAGCAGGCTCCAAGGTACCTCCTTGCTCCTGGGTCCAGCCCTGCAATTGAGGGTCAGTTTGGCAGTACACTCTTGGTTTCAAGAGAAAAGGTTTCATTGCAACAGCAATGCTGAAGTAGAAACACGGGGAGGGCATGGCTCCCAAGCGTACCAGGTACACCAAAGGCCCCCAGCCAGGCATGGGGAGGACATCCCCCACCTGATGGTGCCTGGGGGATGAGCCCCAGGAAGAGCAGGGTGGGCTTTTAAACGGAACTTTCCATAGCCTAAAGCGTACTTTCCTAAAGATACTCTCGCCGGAGGATCAGCTCTGACATCAGACTGCTGAAGCCAGTTGCCTACATCCACGCCCCTTTTCCCCTTCTTTGCCTGACTCCCACTACCCACGCCTGCTGTCCACGCAGAGCACTGTGAGTCATCTTCCCCCTGGATCCCTCTCTGGACATCAAGGGCCTTTTCCTGGACAATTGCCCCCGCCATGTGACACAAGCAGCTGAAGTGCTTATGGAAGAAAGCAGCACACTCACTGGCAGAAGCGTGAGAGACACAGAGCAGTACTAAGAGCAGCCCTCGCATCTCTGCCATCCCCAAAGCGAACTGCAGCAGACACCATGGGCAGCTGTGAAGACACAACATCCGAAGGCACAGGCTTTTCCTCTCCTCCCCGAAGTGGCGATTTCCCCTCCACACCCCACCCCCTGCCCCGCTTCGGATGCCCTCTCTCTTTCCTTTCCACAAATCTTCCAAGGCATGGGAAACAGACCTGTCACGTCCCAATTGCTTGGTTCCGTGCAGTGAAGTGCTCTGGGACAAGCTGCCCAGCGCTGATATTCTTAGGATTGGTAAGGTGGCCCACGGAGAGGAGGCAGCCCACGCTTGTCAGTTTTCTTGATCCAGCCAGGGTCCCCGGGCTTCTCAGACAGTTGGGGCTCAGAAAATGGTTGTTTTTTGACTCATGGAATTTGACCCTTTTCTTTACTCTGTAGCCATAAAATGCTGCTGAAAGAAAAGGCAGGGTTTAGTGCAAGCCCACCCCCAGTTTTGCCCAACCTACTACAGATGGAGGGCTTAAATCATGCTGGGATTTCTTTTAACTACTGACAGCTTGTACTTTTACATAGTAACCGCCCAACATTTAGCTCAGTTAATTTGCACAATAACCCTCTGAGGTCTCCGTTTTACAGATCCAGAAACTGACATTTAGACACTGAAAAGCCTGCCCAAGGTCACACAACTGCCATGTGGTGGAGCTGGAATTTCAGCTGGGGTCTGAGTTCAAAGCCCACGCGTGTCTCATCACCCACCATACCACCAGGCCCACCCTTACCTCAAACAATGCACAATAGCCATTCTCAGTCACCATGTTCCACTCATGACATTGATGTTTCTTGTTGTCTGGATGGCTCTCAGAGTCTTCTGTGAACTGCTACTGCCAAAGGAGAAATGAACTCACTCTGACCTTACACAGCAGAGCTCAACAGAGGGATTCCTTCTACCACCTTGGGAAGAATGTTCCATTGTGGCATCATAGTTACCATGGTGTCACCAAGCAAACGTCTAGACATGGAGACCTAGGAGGAGCCAGGATGAAAAGGCTGCCTGTTTCCTAAACTTGGCAGGGCTCTTCTGGAAGCCTGGCTTTTCCCAGGCCTGGCCGAGAGGACATCCCTTTTGCTAGATCCCAAAGCCCTGTGCATGTGGCCGTGGTCTGTCTAGCTCCTCAGCACCCGCCCTGTGTCTACATGACTTTGTCAGACTGGATGGAGGAAGCCCACGACTAAGCTGGGTTTGGTTTTTCCGATCCCCGTGAGCATTCTGACACTCTCAGTGTGGTTTTGTGGGGCTCAGTTTCCCTTAGCCTTTCAGCTTGCCGGTCCAAGTTAAGCCACCAGACTGGCTCTGCCAAACCACGGGGCCAGATGGGACCTGCACTCCGGCCACCATTAGCAGCTTTGGTTTCAGCACAAATGCCAGGATTCGAGAGAAGTATTGACAACGTTGTGGTAAGATGTAACTCCGTGGAATCACAGGGTTCACAGGCTGCTGGCTCAGTTGCGTCAATGATATTTTTTGGACAGGTAGGTGAATAGCTGATGAAGGAAAGATGACTGGAAAGAAGTGAAGTCTGA
>NC_048229.1:55791501-55843387 GCF_002007445.2 Ailuropoda melanoleuca
TCAGGAAAAACTTTTGTCTTTGTTCATCATCTCTTTGTTTTGTTTTATGTTTGTTTGTTTGGTTGGTTTTTATATCCTGTAACTTTATCTTGTAGCTTATTACTAGTATCTCTTTTATTGCCAGTACCAGTACTGCTTTATTACTTCATGTCATTGTTTTCCAGTTTGTTATTCTCTGCCTATTTATTTATTTATAAAGAGTTTTTATTTATTTGACAGAGAGAGAGACAGCCAGAGAGAGAGGGAACACAAGCAGGGGGAGTGGGAGAGGAAGAAGCAGGCTTCCAGAGGAGGAGCCTGATGTGGGGCTTGATCCCAGAGCACCGGGATCACGCCCTGAGCTGAAGGCAGATGCTTAATAACTGAGCCACCCAGGTGCCCCTCTGCCTTTATATTTATTATCTGTTCCTCTAGCTTTCTTTGAGTCTATCTTGTGTTCTTTTTCTAAAATTTAAGCTGGACATTTAGCTCATTAATTTTCTTCCCTTTTCTAAAATAAACCTTTAAAGCTATCTAATTCCTACTAAGTCCCACTTTCTTGGCATCTTTTAAGTTTTGATGCATTGCTCCTTCTTTATCATTCGGTTCTAAGTACTTTTACATCTCCATTATGATGTGTTTTACTCTTGAACTATTTAGAAGTATGTTTTTAAGTTTCTAAATGTATGACTAGCTTTATTTAACTTTTACTCTCCACTTCTAGCACAATTGGTTGGAGAATATCTGTGTAATACTGATTCTTCAAACTCTCTGAGAATTGCTCTGTGGCCTAGGATGTGATAAGAAATTTTCTGTTCCATGTTTGCTTCTGGAAAATGTATAGTGTCCATACCCATCAATTAGCCTTAAGTTTGTTAATTGTTCTTTTCCAATCTTCTGTATCTTTCTTGATTTTTTTGTCTTCTTTACCTATCAATAATTTAGAAAGGTGCCTCCTGTTATGATGGTGAATTTAGCAATGTCTTTCTATAGTTATAGAAATTTTTGCTTTATATGTTTTGAGGCTATTTTGTTAGATATCCAAATTTAGAATTGCCGTAACTTTGTGAGTTGAACTACAGTTGATTCTCAGTTTCTCTGTAACTACGTTCTGTAGAGTGTGAGTGTGGCAAACACCAAATTAACAAATTGTTAATTGTTCCTAGAGAAAATGTGGAGTTAGGTTCCCATGAGTCTCTGCTCATAACATTTTCATTAGTCAATCAATACATAATCTTGTTTTATGTGTGCTTCTGTCTCAAGGCATCCCATTTAATATGTGTTGTTGATCCATGAACATTGAACTCATGGCCAACAGCACTGTAACTCATGCGTGAATGAAGCTTATATAACACATGTGTTTTCTCCATAAAGCACATCATAGCCTTCTTGTGCAGAGGATCACTAGATGGCACTTCAGCAGTAAGCTTGGGGGGCATTTTAAACTACAAAATCACCCAAAAACCCACAAAAATGCCAAAAATGTGGCACTATATAGATGCAAAAAGGACACTTGTTTGCAGGATGTGCTGCCACAAGAATGCAGAGTGTCACTTTGTTCAACCTCAGCTGGGAATGTGTGCATTGAGTGACTCAAATTTTTTTGCCACTCTGTGCCTGTCTACAGATGACTGCAAAGCTCTACAAGTATTGATTTTTGGAGTTAAAATAAATTTTAATGAGTAGGCAAATTTGCAATATGGAATCCATGAATAATATGGATCAACTATATTTATGATTTCTATCCTTTTTTAAAGATTTATTTATTTTTAAATATTTTATTTATTTATTTTTCAGAGAGAGAGAACAAGCACAAGCAGGGGGAGCAGCAGGCAGAGGGAGAAGCAGGCTCCCCACTGAGCAGGGAACCCCATATGGGGCTTGATCCTAGAACGCTGGGATCATGGCCTGAGCCGAAGGCAGACGCTTAACTGACTGAGCCACCCAAGGTGTCCCTGATTTCTATCTTTAATAATACCTTTTGGCTTAAAGTTAATCTGATATGAAAATAACTATGCCTGCTTTTTATTTGTTGATATTTCTTTTTCCATGCTTTTACTTTTTTACTTTCAAACTTTCTGTATCCTTATACTTCAGATATATATCTTTTAAACAATATACAGCTAGATTTTTAAAGAGGAAGCTAACTTGACAATCTTTTTAATTGACAAATATCCTATTTTAGGGATTATTGATATATTTGGAATTGTTTTATCATCTTCATCTAAAAAATGATTTGTTCTGCTTTTTCTGTACCCCTCTTCCATTGTTTCTTGCCTTTTTTGATTTTGTTTTGTTTTGCTTATTCCAAATTTTCTTGCTACAGGTTTGGAATTTGTACACTCTCTGCTTATTCTTGTAGAGGGTACCATTGAAATTTCACCATGTGCACGTAACTTAATCACCCCTAACATCAATTACTGTCTTAACTCCCCCATGATAATATTACAACTTTGGAATGCTTTAGCTCCAATCTCCCTGTCATGTTATTACATGCAATTCTCATTCTGTATTTTCACTCTTTTTTTAACCCCATACATTATACTATTGTTATTATTTTATTTAATGTTTGGTTTTAAATAGTATTTACTCTGCTGTTTGATCTCTGTTCCTTCTTGTATCTTAGAACGTATATCTATGGCTTATATCTCTTCCCTAAAGAACACCCTTGAGAAGTGTCTTTAGTACAGATTTCTTGATGGCAAATGTTCTCAGTTTTTGCTAGGCTGTAAACGCCTTCTCTTTTTTTGCACCATTTTACTTGAAAAATTGTTTTGATGGTACACAAAATTCTAGGTTGAGAGTTATTTCCTCTCAATTCTCTGAAGGTGTTCTTTCCCTGTGTCCTGGATTCCATTTTTTTTGAAACACTCTACCCTCATCTAACTGTGTTTCTTTATAAAAAAGATTCTTTCTCTCTGGCCCTTAAGATCATCTTGTTTCTGGTGTACTATGGTTTCATTAAAGTGAATTGAAGTATATGAATTTATTTTTTTTTATTCTGTTTAGGGGAGGTTATGCTCCCTGGTTTTGTGTATTTATATTTTCTTATAGTTTGTGAAACTATCTCAGACATTATCTTCTCAAGTATTGGTGCTTCTTCAGGCTCTGTATTCTTTATTTTTGGGATTCCAAATAGACATGTTAGACTTTCTCATTTTATCCTTCATATCTTTTATTATCACTTTCATTTTTTTCTTCACCTGAATATAGACTTTATTTATTTATTTATTTATTTATTTAAGTAAGTTAAATCACAGTTGACATACAATATTATATTAGTTTCAGTGTACAGCATAGTGATTCAACAATTCTATGCATTACCTAGCGCTCATCACTCTAAGTGTGCTCTTAATCCCCTTCACCTATTTCATCTGAGTCTGTTTCTAGTTTTTTTTTTGTTCATATGTTTTGTTTTTTAGATTCTACATATAAGTGAAATCATATGGTATTTGTCTTGTCTGACTTATTTCCCTTAGCATAATACCCTTTGAGTCCATTCATGTCACGAATGGCAAGATTTCATTCTTTTTTATGGCTGAGTAATATTCCATAATAAATAAATAAATTAATTCCAATATATATACCATATCTTCTTTATTCACTCATCTACCAGTGGATACTTGGGTTGCTTCCATATTTTGGCTATTGTAAATGATGCTACAGTGAACATACGGGTGCACATATCTTTAAATTAGTGTTTTCAGTTTCTTCAGGTAAATAGCAAAATGAAAAGGCAAATGAATAGGAGATGTTTGCAAGTTATATATCTGATAAGGGGTTAATATCCAAAATACATTAGTTGAGCATGTTTTCATGTGTCTTTCGACCATCTGTATGTTTTCTTTTGAAAAATGCCCATTCAGGTCCATTGCCCATTTTTAAATTGGATTGTTTGGGGGTTTTTGGTGTTGAGTTTATCAGTTCTTCATGTGTTTTTGATATTAACCCTTTTCAGATACATAATTTGCAAATATCTCCTGTTCATTTGCCTTTTCATTTTGTTGATGATCTCCTTTGCTATGCAAAAGCTTTGTAGTTTGATGTAGTCCTAGTTGTTCATTTTTGCTTCTGTTGCACTTGTTAGATGAGATGGAGCCAAAAAAGATATTGCTAAGACCAATGCCCAAGAGTTTGATGCCTATCTTTTCTTCTAGGAGTTTTTATGATTTCAGATCTTACATTTAGGTCTTTAATCCATTTTGAGTTTATTCCAGTATATGGTGTAAGAATGTAGCTTTTGCATGTAGCTTTCCAGTTTTCCCAACACCATATATTAAAGAGACTGTCTTTTTCTCATTGTATACTTTTGCCTCCATTGTCATAGATTAATTGACCATATAAGCATAGCTTTATTTCTGGACTCTGTATTCTGTTCCATCGATCTGTGTCTGTTTTTGTGTGAATACCATACTGTTTTGATTACTATTGCTCTGTAGTGTAGTTTGAAATCTGGGATTGTGATACCTCCAGCTTTGTTCTTATTTCTCAAGATTCCTTTGGCTTTTGGGGGTCTTTTGTGGTTCCATACAAATTTTAGGATTATTTGTTCTAGTTCTGTGAAAAATACTATTCATATTTTGATAAGGATTGTATTGAATCTGTAGATTGCTTTGTGTAGTATGGACATTTACAATATTAATCCTTCTAATCCATGATTATGTTATATCTTTCCATTTATTTGTATAATCTTCAATTTCCTTTATCAAGGTCTTATAGTTTTCAGAGTATAAATCTTTCACCTTCTTGGTTAAACTTATTCCTAGGTATTTTATTCTTTTAGGTGTAATTTTAAATGGCATTATTTTGCTCATTTCTTTCTGGTAGTTTGTTATTCATGTATAGAAATGTAACGGACTTCTTTATATTAATTTTGCATCCTGCAACTTAATTCATTTATTAGCTCTAATAGTTTCTTGGTGGAGTCTTTAGGGTTTTCTTTTTTTTAAGATTTTGTTTGTTTATTTATTTATTTTAGAGAAAAAGAGAGAGCATGAGCAAGGAGAGGGTCAGTGTGGGAGGGAGAGGCAGAAAGAGAATCTCAAGCAGACTTCGCGCTAAGCATGGAGCCAGGCTCGATCTCATGACCCTGAGATCATGACCTGAGCTGAAACCAAGAGTTTTATGCTTAACTGACTGAGCCACCCTGGAGTCTTTAGGGTTTTCTATTTATAGTGTCATGTCATAAGCAAATAGTGATGGTTTTACTTCTTCTTTATTAATTTGGATGTCTTTATTTTCTTTTTCTTGTCTGATTGCTGTAGCTAGGACTTCCAGTACTATGTTGAATGAAAGTGGCAAGACTGGACATCCTTGTCTTGTTCCTGATTTTGGAGTGAAAGCTCTCAGCTTTCACCATTGAGTATGATGTTAGTTGTGGGTTTGTCATATATGGCCTTTATTGTGTTGAGGTATGTTCCCTCTATACTCACTTTGTTGAAAGTTTTTATCATGAATGGAGTTTGAACTTGTCAAATGCTTTTCTCCATCTATTGAAATAATCATATGATTTTTATCCTTCATATTGTTATTGTGGTATATCACATGATTGATTTGTTGATCTTGAACTCCTGCATTCCTGGAATAAATCCCACTTGATTGTGGTTATTGATTCTTTCAATCTATTGTTGGATTCAGTTTGATAATATTTTGTTGAAGATTTTTGCATCTTTGTTCATCAGGGATATTTGCCTGTAATTTTTTTTTTTTTTAGTATTTTTGTTTTTGGTATCAAGGGAATGCTGGCCTCATAGAATGAATTTGAAAGTATTCCTGCACCTTCAATTTTTAAAAAATTTTATTTATTTGTCAGAGAGAGAGAGAGAGAGCACAAGCAGGGGGAGCAGCAGGCAGAGCAGGTAGAGGGAGAAGCAAGCTCCCAGCTGAGCAGGGAGCCCGATGCAGGACTCGATCCCAGGACCTTGGGATCATGACCCAAGCTGAAGGCAGATGCTTAACTGACTGAGCCACACAGGAGTCCCAGTTTTTGGAATAGTTTGAGAAGGATAGGTATTAACTCTTCTGTATTTATTTTAATTTTACTTTTATTTATTTATTTGAGAGAGAGAGCACGAGTGGGAGGAGGGACAGAGGGAAAGGGAGAGAGAATCTCAAGCAGGCTCATGTTCAATGCAGAGCCGGATGTGGGGCTCGATCTCAGGGCCCTGAGATCATGACCTGAGCTGAAACCAAGAGTCAGATGCCTAACCAGCTGAGCCACCCAAGCACCCCAGGTATTAATTCTTCTTTAAATGTTTGTCAGAATTAACCTGTGAAGCCATCTGGTTCTTGACTTTTGTTTGTTGGGAGGTTTTTATTACTGTGTCAATTTCATTACTAGTAATTGATATGTTCACATTTTCTATTTCTTTCTGGTTCAGTCTTAGAAGATTTTATGTTTCTAGGAATGTATCCATTTCTTCTAAGTTGTCCAGTTTGTTGGTGTATAGTTTTTCATAGTAGTCTTTATAATCTTTTGTATTTCTCTGATGTCAGTTGTAACTTCTGCTTCATTTCTGACTTTATTTGAGTCGTCTTACTTTCTTCCTTGATGAGTTTGGCTAAAGGTTTATCAATTTTGTTTATCTTTTCAAAGAACCAGCTCTTAGTTTCATTGATCTTTTCTATTGATTTTTTAGTTTTTATTTCATCTATTTCCACTCTAATCTTTATTATTTCCTTCCTTCTATTAACTTTCGGTTTTGTTTGTTCTTCTTTTTCTTGTTTCTTTAGGTGTAAGGTTGGATTGCTTATTTGAGGTTTTTCTTATTTCTTGAGGTTGGCCTGTATTGCTGTAAGCTTCCCTCTTAGAACCGCTTTTGCTGCATCCCAAAGATTTTGAACCATTGTGTTTCCAATTTCATTTGTCCCGGATATTTTTCTATTTCCTCTTTGATTTCTTCATTGACCCATTCACTGTTAAGGAGCACAATGTTTAGCCTCCATGTGTTTGTGGGTTTTTTCCAGTTCTTTTTTTCTTATAATTGATTTCTAGTTTCACACTGTTGGGGTCAGAAAAGATGCTTGATATGATTTCAGTCTTCTAAAATTCACTGAGACTCGTTTTGTGACCTAACATGTAATTTATCCTGGATAATATTCCATGTGCACTTGAGAAGAATGTGTATCCTGCCATTTTTGGATGAAATGTTTTGTGTATGTTAAGTATCTCTGGTCTAATGTATCATGCAAAGCTACCATTTTCTCACTGATTTTCTGTCTGGATGATCTATTTATCGATGTAAGTGGTGTGGTAAAGTCTCCTTCTATTATCATTTTACTGTCAATTTCTCCTTTCTGTCTGTTCATATTTACCTTATATATTTAGATGCTCCTATATTGGGTTGCATATATATTTATAATTATTACGTCCTCTTACTGGATTGATTCCTTTATCATTATGTAATGCCCTACTTTGTTTCCTGTTAACCTTTGTTTTAAAGTCTGTTTTGTCAGGTGTAAGTATTATTACCCCAGCTTTCTTTCTGCTTCCATTTGCATGGAATATATTTTTTCATCCCTTCACTTTCAGTCTAGGTCTGAAGTGAGTCTCTTGTAGGCAGCATACAGCTGAATCTTGGTTTTTTTAATCCATTCAGTCTATGTCTTTTAATTGAAGTGTTTAGTCTTTTCACAGTTAAAATAATCATTGATAGGTGTGTACTTATAGCCATTTTATTAATTGTTTTCTAGTTGTTTTTGTAGTTCTTCTATGTTCCTTTCTTCTTCTCTTGCTCTCTTCCCTTGTGATTTAATGATCTTTAGTTTTATGCTTGGATTCCTTTCTCTTCATTTTTTATGCCTTATAGGTTTTTGGTTTGTGGTTATTATGAGGTTCATATATAACATTATATGTATATAGCAGTGTACTTTAGGTTGCTGGTCACATAAGTTTGAACACTTTCTAAGAACACTGCATTTTTACTCGCCCCTCCATATTTTATGTACGTGGTATCATATTTTATATCTTTTTTTTGTATACCTTAGCCAATTATTGTAGATATAATTGATTTTGCTACTTTTGTCTTTTAGAGTTCATACTAGCTTTCTAAGTGACTGATCTACCACCTTTACTATATATTTGCTGTTATCAGTGAATTTTTTTCTTTTTATAATTTTCTTACTTCTAGTTATGGTCTTTTCTTTGTGCTTAAAGAAGTCCCTTTAACATTTCTTGTAAGGCCAATTTAGCGGTGATAAACTCCTTTAATTTATGTTTGTCTGGGAAACTCTACCTCTTCGTCAATTAAAAATGATATCCTTTTTGGGTGGAGTATTCTTGGTTGTAGGTTTTTTCATTTCGGCACCTTGAATATATCATGCCACTCCTTTCTGGTCTGCAAAGTTTCTGCTGAAAAATCAGCTGATAGCATTATGGGGTTTCCACTGTATGTAACTAGTTGCATTTTTTTTTCTTGCTGCTTTTTTATTTTAAGATTTATTTATTTATTTGAGAGAGAGAGAAACTGGGAGGGGGGTAGGGCAGAGAGAGCCTTTTTTTTTTTTTTTAGTTATCATTAAAGTTATAATTATATGGCACCGTGCCAGGCACTGTTCTAACTACTTTACAAAAATTAAATCATTTAATCCACAAACCAATTCGGGCAGAGAGAGTCTTAAGCAGACTCCACACTGAGTGCAGAGCCCAATGCAGGGCTCAGTCTCATGATCCTGAGATCATGACCTGAGCTGAAACCAAGAGCTGGACACCCAAACGACTGCACCACTTAGGCACCTCTTTCTTGGTGCTTTTAAGATTCTCTCTTTATCTTTAATTTTTGACATTTTAATTATATGTCTTAGTATGGACCACCTTGGGTGCATCTTGTTTGGACCTCTCTGTGCTTTCTGGACTTCGGTGTGTTTTCTTCCCCAGATTAGGGAAATGTTCAGCTATTTTTTCTTCAAGGAGGGTTTCTGCCCCCTTCTTTCTCTCTTCTCCTCCTGGGATTCCTATAATATGAATGCTGGTACACTCGATGTTGTTCCAGAGGTCTCTTAACCTATCTTCATTTTTTTAAAATTCTATTTTCTTTTTGCTGTTCAGCTTGGATGATTTCCACTATCCTGCCTTCCAGATCACTGATTTGTTCTACATCCTCTAATCTGTTGTTGATTCCCTCTAGTGTATTTTTCATTTCAGTTATTGTATTCTTGAGCTCTGAATTGGTTCCTTTCCATATTTTCTCTTTGTTGAAGTTCTTTTTTTTTTTTTAAGATTTTATTTACTTATTTGAGAGAAAGAGAGAGAGAGAGAGAGAGAACACAAGCTGGGGAAGGAGCAAAGGGAGAAGCAGACTCCCTGCTTAGCAGGAAACCTGATGCAGAGCTCAATCCCAGCACCCTGGGATCATGACCTGAGCCAAAGGCAGACACTTAACTGACTGAGCCATGCAGGCACCCCTCTTTGTTGAAGTTCTTACTGAATTCATCCACTCTTCTCTCAAATCTGGTGAGCCTTATGACCATTAGTTTGAACTCTTTATCAGATGGATTGCTTAACTCCATTTCATTTAATTCTTTTTCTGAGGTTTTTTTCTTGTTCTTTCATTTGAAACATATTCCTCTGTCACTTCATTTTGTCTGACTCTCTGTGTTTGTTTCTGTGTTAAGTAAGTCAGCTACATCTCCTGGTCTTAAGAGTAGTAGCATAGTGTAGATGCCATCCTATGGGGCCCAGTAGCACAGTCACCTCTGGTCACCAGAACCAGGTGCTCCAGGAGTATCCCCTGTGTGGGCTGTGTGTGTCCTCCTATTGGGCATGGGCTGCAAATGCTGCAGGTGCACTTGTGGGCAAGGCTGGCCCCTCGTACAACTGGGTGACAGGCCTAAACACAATTGTTGCAGGCATGCTGGTGGGCAGGGCTGCCATCCCCTTCCCCAGGGCAAGACTTGCTTTGGAGGGGTGCTGTTCCCAGCTGAGGCTTCCTGCTAAGTGTGGCTGAACAGGAGCCGCTTTGGAGGGGTGCCCACCAAGATGAGTGGGTTGGATGGGGTGAGTCAATAGGGGAATGCTGGGGTGGGATAAGTAGTGTATGTAGGTAGATTGAGAGTGTCCGAACTGGCTCCTGCCAGTGTCAGGCAAGCTAGGCTGAAGGAGAGCAAGTAAAATGGCGCTTGCTAACACTTCTGTTCCTGGAGAAAGTTCCTGCAGATCCCTGCCCCTCAGGCATGTGCCCTAAAAGTAGTCAATAAATTTCCTTCATGTATAACCAAGGCACTTTTCAAAATGCCGTACTGGGTCTCAGACCAAGTGATATAGTGCGCTGGCATTTTAAGAGCAGAGTCCTAATTTTCTGCAGCCCTCTAGCTCTCCCAGAGTTAAGCCCCACTGATTTTCAAAGCCAGATATTATGGGGGCTCACCTTCCTGGTGCAGATCCCCAGGGTGGTGGGTGCCCAATGTGGAGCCTGAACCCCGATTCCTCCAGGGGCACTTGTGATATCCTTCTCACTTGTGGGTCACAACACAAGCAGTTTGGTTCCTGACTGTGTCTCTGCCCTTCCTACCCTTCTCAGTGTTGTTTTTTCTTCATATTTTTAGCTGTGCACTGCTAAAGCCATTCTGCTAGTCTTTAGGTTGTTTTCTGAGTGTGTTGGTCCAAATGTAGTTACAGACTTGATATGTCCATGGGAAGATGTGAGCTCAGGATCCTTCCTCTCTGCCATCTTCCCAAGCTCCTCGCTTTCATATTGCTTTCTCTTTGTCACCCTGTGCTCCGTTCTTGGTGATTACCATGCGTGTACCTTCCAGTCGACTAATTCCATTTTCATCTATGTCTAATCTACTGTTCAATTATCCTCTGGAGGTGTTTTCTTTAATTCAACAAAGGAATATTTTTATTTCTAGAAGATCCATTTTTTAAAGTTTCCCCATTTTTTTCTTTGTTTGTTTGTTTGTTTTTGAGAGAGAGAGAGTGCAAGCACACAAGGGGCACGTGGGGAATGAAGGGCAGAGAGAGAGGGAGAGAGGAATTGAAGCAGGATCCATACTCATCACAGAGTCCAATATAGGGCTCAATCTCATGACCCTGAGATCATGACCTGAGCCAAAATCAAGAGTTGGACACTTAATTGACTGATCCACCCAGACGCCCCAAAGTTTCCCTGTTTCTGATTGTATATCATTGGTCCTTATCTTTGTCACTGCATCGTTTATTTCTTCAGCCATTTCCTATATATCTGCTCTGTATTTGATATCTGACAGTTTCAAGATCTGCTATTTCAGGGGTTAGGGAACTCTAAATATGTGCTTTACTTTGTCTGCTAACTGCTACACAGAGTGGCGTGCCTTCTCATGTGCCTTCATGAGCATTGTCAGTTTCTTGTTCTTTTTTTTTTAATGATTTTTTTAATTATATTATGTTAATCACCATACAGTACATCCCCGGATTCCGATGTAAAGTTTGATGCTTCATTAGTTGCGTATAACACCCAGTGCACCATGCAATACGTGCCCTCCTTACTACCCATCACCAGTCTATCCCATTCCCCTACCCCCCTCCCCTCTGAAGTCTTCAGTTTGTTTCTCATAGTCCATAGTCTCTCATGTTTCATTTCCCCTTCTGATCACCCCCCTTTTCTTTATCCCTTTCTTCCCCTACCGATCATCCTAGTTCTTATGTTCCATAGATGAGAGAAATCAATATGATAATTGTCTTTCTCTGCTTGACTTATTTCACTTAGCATTATCTCCTCCAGTGCCGTCCATGTTGCAGCAAATGTTGAGAATTCGTTCTTTCTGATAGCTGAGTAATATTCCATTGTATATATGGACCACAGCTTCTTAATCCAGTCATCTGTTGAAGGGCATCTCGGCTCCTTCCATGATTTGGCTATTGTGGACAATGCAGCTATGAACATTGGGGTGCATATGGCCCTTCTCTTTACTACGTCTGTATCTTTGGGGTAAACACCCAGTAGTGCAATGGCTGGGTCATAGGGTAGTTCAATTTTTAACTTTTTAAGGGACCTCCACACTGTTTTCCAGAGTGGCTGTACCAACTTGCATTCCCACCAACAATGTAGGAGGGATCCCCTTTCTCCACATCCTCTCCAACAATTGTTGTTTCTTGCCTTGTCTATCTTTGCCATTCTAACTGGCGTAAGGTGGTATCTCAGTGTGGTTTTGATTTGAATTTCCCTGATGGCTAATGATTTTGAACATTTTTTCATGTGTCTGTTAGCCATTTGTATGTCTTCATTGGAAAAGTGTCTGTTCATATCTTCTGCCCATTTTATGATTTGTTTATTTGTTTCTCGTGTATTGAGTTTGAGAAGTTCTTTGTAGATCTTGGATACCAGTCCTTTATCTGTGGTGTCCTTTGCAAATATATTCTCCCATTCCGTGGGCTGTCTCTTAGTTTTTTTGACTGTTTCCTTGGCTGTGCAGAAGCTCTTTATCCTGATAAAGTCCCATAAGTTCATTTTATCTTTTATTTCTCTTGCCTTTGGAGATGTGTCGTGAAAAAGGTTGCTCTGGCCGATGTCATAGAAGTTGTTGCCTATGTTCTCCTCTAGAATTTTGATGGATTCCTGTCTCACATTGAGGTCTTTCATCCATTTGGAGTTTATTTTTGTGTATGGTGTGAGAGAGTGGTCAAGTTTCATTCTTTTGCATGTAGCTGTCCAATTTTCCCAGCACCATTTATTGAAGAGACTGTCTTTTTTCCACCGGATGTTTTTTCCTGCTTTATCAAAGATTAGTTGCCCAAAGAGCCGAGGGTCCATTTCTGGGTTCTCTATTCTGTTCCATTGGTCGATGTGTCAGTTTCTTGTTCTTAATCGATGAGTGTCCTGTGGGTCTAAGTTGGACACATTTTCTTCCGGAGTTTGCTTCTGTGTCTAGTCACCAGAGGGCACCGCTATCAGGCACTGTGGCTTGGCTTCCCACTCTCTCCACTAGCTCAGAATTTAAACAGCCGCGCTGCTGAAGCCCCTGCCCTAGGGCAACCCTTCCTCTCCCAGCCCTGAGAGCTCTGGCCACAGCCCACTTTTCTTGGAATCTTCTCCTGCAGTTTGTTAAGAGCAAAGATAACTCAAAGGGTGTGTCCTCTGACTGTTTTGCAACGAGAAGTCTCTTCAGACCGCCTAGTCTGCAGCAATGCTCAAAGCCAAGAGGGACTGAGCTTTACAACAAGCCACACATTAGAAATTGGACGAATAGATTCCCAGTAGAGGAAAATATAATTTCCAGGTAGTCGTTGTTGTACTTCTCATTTCACTTTTGGATTGTTTTGTTGCTATTGTTTGGTTTTATTCACTTGGAGTTTTGGCTGCTTACTTGAATTCATCATATGCTCAGAATCGCTTATCCCAGAATGAGCGAATCGTATTTGAGTCTTAGCCACTCTTTTTCTGACTTACAGTATTTATGCTTCTATTTTTCACCACTATTTTTATACTTCGCGGAACCTCTTTGCTATCCCCCGATTTGAGAGTTGGTACTGTTAACACCACACAGGCCTGCTATTCCCGCAGGCCCCAGGGCGGACCTATGACCTTAGCCAGGCCCTGCAGACCCTCCCGCCCCTGGAATTTGAGTCTTGAGCCAAAGGACAGAGAAACCGAAACTGCTGGAGCTGCCAAGCCAGGCGGACAGCAGGCCCTGCCCGCTCTTCCTTTCTGTCCTTTCCTCCCTGAGACCGGGCTCTTCCCGTCAAGTAGTTAATGTGCCACCTGCAAAGCTCTCTACTGCGGAAGAGTCAGGCGCAGTTTCTGTTGCTTCTGACCAAGGAAAACTTGACCACTCCGTTGCATGACAGCTCGGAGTTATCTTTTATGTCTAAGAATTGTCATCCCATGTCTGATGAGTGACTATTGCCTAAGAAGGTCTCTTCAACAATAAGAGCAACTGTACTCACCGAAAAGCAGTGATATTTCCCCACGGAAATCCGTGACTGGGTGACACGTATTATATAGCTGTTCTACAGCAATCTCAGACATTCAAAGTCAAACCTTTCTGAAATTTTAATCTGTTTTTTTAAAGATTTTATTTATTTGAGAGAGAGAGAAAGCATGAGTAGGAGGGAGGGTGTGGGGGGAGAGAGCGGGAGAAGCAGACTCCCCACTGAGCAGGGAGCCTGATGCGGGGCTCGATCCCAGGACCCTTCATGACCTGAACTGAAGACAGACGCTCAACTGACTGAGCCACCCAGGGGTCCCTGAAATTTTAATCCTTTTGATTTTCATTAATTCTCCAGCACTCATCTATTATACATGCTGGTCATAGTTCTTACTGTGATCTATTTGATAATGAAGTCTTAAGTTGCATTTTTCTAATACAGAGTCACTTTGTTTACTTATTAAAGATAAAGGAACATTTTTCACTTCCAGGAAGAAATGTGCCCTCGTATTTTTTATGAAACACACAACCTTGTCTACCGATCTGCTATTCCCTAATTTTTGACAGAGGCTTGGGTACAAAAACTACTTTGTGTTCCCCTTAACACCACTCTGACACAACAGCAAGACAGGTGTGATGACAAAATGCCACCATGCTCGTCAGCCTTGACGGGAGATGCAGCTGAAGCATCAGGAACTGGGGCGAGTGGGGAGCAGGGACCCTGTTTAAAGGAGGCTGTAGGGAAAACCAAATCAAAACCACCATGAGTTATCACCTTGCACCCATTTAGGAAGGCTGCTATGAACAACAGCAACAACGATAACCAGAAGGTAACTGGTGTGGGCGAAGATGTGGAGAACCTGGAGCCTTGTGCACTGTTGAGAATGGGAAACAGTGCAGCTGCCATGGAAAGCAGTATGCATGCTCCTCAAAAAATTAAAAATGGAACTACCATGTGATCCAGTAATCCCATTTCCGGGTGTCCACCCAAAAGAGTTGCAAGCAATCTTGAAGTGATATTTGCACAGCCATGTTCACAGTAGCACTGTTCATAATAGCCAAGAGGGAGAAGCAGCCCCAAATCCATCAAGAGATAAATGGATAAAGAATATGTGGTGTACATACAAACAATGGGGTATTATTCAGCCTAACAAAGGCAAGAAATTCTGACACATTGCTACCACATGGATGAAACCTGAGTACATGATGTTAAATGAAATAAGCCAGTCACGAGAAGATAATCACGGTATGATTCCATTTCTATGAGATGCCCGAAGTAGTCAAATTCATAGAAGTAAATAGAATGGCGGTTACGGGGGGGGGAGTTATTGTTCAATGGGGACAGTTTCAATTTTGTAAAATGTGAAAGTTCTGGGGATCTGTTGTTGGGGATCTGAACTGTACACTTAGAAATGGTTAAGGTGGGGGGTACCTGGGTGGCTCATTCAGTTAAGCACCCAGCCCTTGGTTTCGGCTCAGGTCATGATCTCGCAGCCGTGGGATCAAGCCCCACACCGGGCTCTGCACTCAGTGCGGAGTCTGCTTCAGAATCTCTCTCCCTCTCCTTCCCACCCACTCGCTCGCTCTCTCAAATAAATAAATACAATCTTTAAAAAAGAGAGAAATGGTTAATATGATAAATCGTTATGTGTTTCTTACAATAAAAAAAAAGAAATTAACATCATAGGTGCTTGCAAAGCATGTGATGTGGTCCAAGCAGGCAGTCCCTTCCACATCTCCCTCCCCAAGGCCAACACCACGGTTTCTGATGTTTTTTACACTTTTACCACAAATCACACACATCTCTAAACAATATGCAGCATTCTGTGTTTTTAAAACAGTCTTACACCATACTGACATTCTGCTGCTTGCTCTTTCACTCAACATGATTTCAAGATATAGTCCATTCATTTTAATTGCTGTCAAGTGTTCTAGCCTATGAATATACCTCAATTTATTTATTCATTCACCTGCTGATGGATGTTTGAATTGTGCCCAATTTTTTTTTTTAAGATTTTATTTATTTATTTGACAGAGATAGAGACAGCCAGTGAGAGAGGGAACACAAGCAGGGGGAGTGGGAGAGGAAGAAGCAGGCTCTTAGCGGAGGAGCCTGATGTGGGGCTCGATCCTATAACCCCGGGATCACGCCCTGAGCCGAAGGCAGATGCTTAACCGCTGTGCCACCCAGGTGCCCCGAATTGTGCCCAATTTTTAAAAATACTGCCAAATAATCCAGCAGAAACTGTTTCTGTACAGGTCTCCATATGTAAGCATAAAGGATTTTCCTTGCGTTGCGTAGAACTAACCCATTACACTAAACATCGTTGCTTGACTGTGCTGAGTCAATGTTATAATTAGTTTTCCCGGGAGGAAACTTTCCACCACATAGAATAAATCAACTTGTCATATTTCTTATTGTCAATGACCAAAGCCTCAGAGGAGATGGAAAATGTGACCCAAACGTGCTTTGTCGGGGCTCTGGGATCCCCTAGAGCAAGAATCTGATCCAGCAGCACAGCTCTAACATGCCCCCACCTTCTCCTGCTCTCTGGCTGGTCCAGTTCTGCCGGGGACCCTCTTGGTGCTGGCGGAGATTTGCAGCTTTCCCGAGCCTGAGGCACATGGCATCCAGCCACAGGCTGGAGCTTTACAAAAGACAAAAATTTCCCTTTTTCCAAGGATCCGCTTGCAAATTGTACTGATGTCTTCGAGGTCTCCTTTTTCTAATACAGACGGCTGTGCTCAAGGCCACCTGTGCCTTTAAGAACAAATCTGCATGGACAGGATTCTTCAGCCAGTACAGTGGAGGGGGTGCAACTCCGAGCTGGGACCCCCAAAAGGCGGGGCCATCTATTGTTGAAGGAGAAAGGCAAGTTACAAAACAGGGTGTAGACTGTGAGCTCATTTCTGGTTTTGGGTTTTTTTAAGGTACATTATAGAAAATGTCTGAAGGATCACACCCACACCCCCGAGTAGATTAGGAAGGTGGGGCGGTGGAGAGGAGATAAGAATCTTTTGCTTTGGGCTTCATTTAATTGTGTACTTTCTCTTGAATAAGCACGGGTTACCTTTATAGAGTAAGGGACATTTACTGAACACAGGCTGCAGTCCTTCTAGCCCTTCTGTGGAGCTCAAAGGAACAGAGTTAATTTTAAAAACATTCTATTATAAATAATTAACAAAGACGATGGTACTTCAAAAAATACACCATATCTTTAACATTTATCGTCCAATAAGCACTTACTGAATAAGAGTTAGAACAAGAAGATCTTTTTTCTTTGGAACAAAATGTGATGTATCTACACCAGCCAATTAACTAATTCAGGAAGGACTCCAAATGTCCCTCACTATAAACTAAAACAACTTAAGAGACTGTCAGACTGGTGTTAAGATATTCTGCCTCATTGCTGAAATGGACATCTGGGTTTATCCACATCACTTTACTGAGATAGACAGGAGGGACAGGAAATTTGGGGCAACAAATACCTCGACTGACAGTTGCATGAGATGAGACCAAAGCGAGAAGAGTGTTGTAATCATGGCTCAAGTCCTACGCATGGCACTCAAAGTCCCAGAGCAGGCTTACCCCCAGCCTCCCAGTCTGCCCCCAACCCCTCCACTATCTCCCACGGATTCTGCCCCCACGGATCCTGGTCTCCATACCTCCTCCGTCCATCCTGCACCGTGCTGCCAATCATCTGACTTGCCGCTTTGCCTCGGTCTCCCCTCCCTGCCCACAGACAAGAAGCCCCCAGCATGGCCACAAACTCCTGTCATTAGGCTCCTGCCAACCTCTCTAGCCTCATCCTATCACTCCCTGCTCAGCACCCGCCTCACCAAATCCCCTATGTCAGCAGTGCCCCAGGCAGTGTCCCACCCACCCACCCACCCCAGGAAGGCCCCCCTTATCCTGCTGCCATCCCCTCTCCCTGACTCTGGTGAATGCTGTGTGTATTTTTAATATACAGTCCTTAAGACTCAAATTCCAACTTCACCACTTAAAACATCTACTATTAATAATATGTGAGGCATGTCATTATATTATTAGCTCATTTGATTCTCACAACCAATCTGAGCAGCAAGTCCTGTGGCTATTGGCATTTTACAGATGAAGAAACTGAGGCTCAGAGGGTTAAGTCTGGGGTCTGGACTCATGCGTCGCTCGCTCCGAGTCCTGGGCTGCTATCCCCTGAGCTACTTGAGAATCATGTGTAGACCTGTGTGTGCTCTGCTTGGAAACTTGAGATTCCTGAAGGGAGGGCTATGTCTTGTTTGCCTTTATCTTCCCAAGGTGGAGCACAGGGCCTGGCCCCAAACACGAGGCAGGGAGTGAGAGAGGAAGAGAGGGGTCCAGATGTCTTTGGGGTGTTGAGTTAGACAGAACTGGGCACGGGCATCTCTGAGCACGCATGCCTTCTTTCATATCACACACGTTCATTGAGCCGCTGCTCTCTGCCGGACACAGCCCGAAATGCATGAAACAAAGTCCCTGCCTGCTGAGCTTGCCTTTAGAAAGTAAAAGAGAGAAAAATAAAACCACATGCAGAAACGATATAATGCTGCTCGGAAGGAAACCTGAAGCAGGTGCAACAGGACGCTGTGCGCCGTTCTGGAGAGAGCACTCAGGGAAGGAGGCTGTGTGTGGGAGGGAGTCGACGGTGGGCTTGCGCTAGTGACCCAATATGCCACCAGTGTGGCAGTGTGATTCCAGTTAGCCAGCTGTTGGAGCAACCTGAGGGGGATGGCCAAGGCTCAGACCAGGGAAGGAAAAGTGGCTTCAAGAGAGAAATGGTGGAATTGGAGAGATATTTCAAAGGTAACACAGTAACAGAGATCTAAACACAAACTTGGCCTCATTCTCCTCCATCACACACTCATGGCAGAGGTGGGGGGGTGCATTTTCACTTAATAATGTCTTTGATGAAGCCATTTAAATTATTTTATTAAATCTTGACCTCTGAACATATTTTTTTTTTAAAGAGTCTGCATGATGAACTAGGAAGTAAGCATAAAACATTTCTTCTGTGAACCGAGAGACGGTGGTTATGTAGAGGAAAAGCCCTTTGTGATTGAACTGCCAGCCAACCAGCTCCTTTACTTACTATGTAACATCACTTTTACTTGAAAGAATGATTTACAAACTGTGATTATTCAGACTTGAGTATTTGGCAGACATTTTCTTGAAAATGAATGAAGGGAGGCTGTCAAGTTGAGGAAAACAACAGAAATATTTGTGGACAGTGATAAAATTTGAGCTTTCAGGTGAAATTAACATTTGGAAAACTTGTATCGATTACTGTGAGGTAGACAGTCTTCCAGTACTTAAATGAGATGGGCAGTGATATTAACAAACATGATATTCAGGGGGCGCCTGGGTGGCACAGCGGTTGGGCGTCTGCCTTCAGCTCAGGGCGTGATCCCAGCGTTATGGGATCGAGCCCCACATCAGGCTCCTCCGCTATGAGCCTGCTTCTTCCTCTCCCACTCCCCCTGCTTGTGTTCTCTCTTTCGCTGGCTGTCTCTATCTCTCTGTCAAATAAATAAATAAAATCTTTAAAAAAAACATGATTTTTAAAACTTATATAATGAAAACGTTTGGAAAATCTGTACAACTCAATGAACCAATATTTTCTAAATGACCCAAGCATAATATTACAAAATCATGCATGAGTAAAATGTCCATTCAAAGAGCAAGTTGGACCAATGGATTTTAATAGAGTAAAAAAATTCACTGATAGGGTTTCAGGTTCCTCACTGCAGTTAACCTTAAAGGAAAAACTATCAGTCGTCGAATTTGAGTGTGGTATCAAAGAAGGATACCAACAATTATCTGAAAAGGCCATTAAAATATCCTACTTTTTCCAACTACCGTATTTGGGGGCCAAATGTTCTTCATATGCTTCAACTAAAACAACATAGTGCAACAGATTGAATGCAGATGCAGATATGAGAATTCAGTTGTCTTCTACTGAGCTAGATATTAAAGATATTTACCAAAAATTTACAACAATGCCACTCTTTTCCCAAATATTTCTTGTTCCAGGAAAAAAATTTTTTTCAAATAATGTGCTATGTCAATATGTAATTGGTTTATTATTGTTTAAAGAATTAAAATTTAAAAGTTTTTGAATTTGTTTTAATTTCTAATAGGCAGTTTATTTTCGGTAGGTATATTCCATATAAACAAAAGCTCTTTGGAGTCCCCAATAATTTTCATAGAGTAAAAGAGTACTTTTTTTATGATAATATTTTATTATGTTATGTTAGTCACCATACAGTATATCCTTAGTTTTTGATGTAATGTTCCATGATTCATTATTTGTGTATAACACCCAGTGCACCATGCAATATGTGCCCTCCTTAATACCCATCACCGGTCTATCCCAGTTCTGAGACCAAAAAGTTCGAGAACCACTTCTTTACAACAATAATTTGTGTTTAGATCTTTTATCAGAATGCCCCACCTGAAGACTGACCTCAGGACCTTTGCACTTGCTCCCTTTTACTCTTTAAATTATAGCGTCCATTGTTGGTGAAAAAGGGATGTTTGGAGAAGCCTTATCCATTACCTCCCCTTCTCTGACATGAACAATTGGCATTTTCTGTAACCTGAATACTGTCCTGAATCATCTCCTATACAGAAAATCTGGATGGCCATTATTCAGGTCTTAGTTTAAATGTCACTTCCTCAGGGAGACTTTGCCTGAACACCCCCTGCCCCACTCCACCCCACAGAGGAGAAATAGGCTCTCGCCACACCCTGTATCCCTCACAGCACTTAACACTGGGAGACTGTAGAGTTACTTCTGAGAAGGTTAGTGTCATTTCAGCCTCCCGCATTCAGCATAGCTCCAGGAGGCTAGTGGCCTTATCTTTTTGTTCATTGCTGGATCCTGAATTTCTAGGACATTTGTTCAAAGAATGAATAAATGAAAATGGGTATTTGTCTACATGTGGACCAGCTGAAGCTATGGGTTGTGAGCTTTGCAGTGTGGAAGCATGGCTGGATACTTAAAAAAACAAAACAAAAAAATGAACCACAGCAAGCTTCATTACAGAACCTATTTTCCAGTGCATCTGCGGAACGAGATATTGCTGTGCCGAGTGAGAGAGAGGCAGGAAGAGGAAGGTTGTGACTTGGATCATCACACTCTCCACACCTCCCCCTCTTTTGCTCCTGACAAGTGACCACATTAAAGGGGAGAGCAGAAGGACCAAGGAATCTCTTTGTGAATCTCCGTTCAGGCCCTCCTCTCTGGGGAGAAGGCAGAGCACAAATAAGGATTTTGTCTTATATGGATTTGGAAAATGTGCAATTCAGAGAGGTCTGGCGTGGATTCTGTGGCAGACCCAGAAAATAAGTTTTAATGATAAGGAAAGATGGAAATAATTGTCAAAATACGAATTCATTAAGGCATATTCCCTAGGGGTCTATTTTGGCAGCAAAGGTAATTAAGCTTAACTTTTAAAGGTCAGTTTTAGCCAGCTCATGAGGCAAATGGCAACAGTGACATCAGACATCATCCTGGTCCTCAGTATCTATGGCAACTGAATTTCTGAGCCGTGATCAGACATCAAACTAGAACTACTACATGAGTCCCAGCACCCGCCCCAAATAAGTGTATGAGCAAGTGTCAAACCTGACGCATCTCTTGAGATGTTCTGGCCATTGACTAGGAAAACAAACAATAGAATCTGCTTAAAGTGCCTGCTGATGAAGCCAGATCATCAGCCCCTGCCCTCCTCTGGGACCTTGAATAAGAGGAACATCACCCCCAAATCCATAGCTTCTCATTCATGTATTGGTCTGAAGTTGGGGAGTAAAGGTAGCAAGGAAGGTTGTTACTTAGGCATTTTAATTATTTTTTAAAAACTGGTGTTTTCCTAATCATAAACATGACTTAAAAAGAAACCAATTCATATTTATTGTGGGAAATTTCTAAAATCCAGATGAATGTCAAGAAGAAAAAGTACTTGAAATCTCAATTGAGGTATTTCTTTCCTTTTTTCTGCATGTGCGTTTATTTCATACAATTAGAATTAATAATGTTATGATTTTTTTCCCCATGGCGTTATTCATCAAAATGTTTCAAATATGTTGAGATTAACAGTAGTATAAAGTTCTATCACATAGACCAAATAAAAATTATTTTTAAGCTTTGCCTCATTTCTTCCTAATTGTAAGATTAATTGAAGTGTAATTCTTTTTTTTTTTTTAAAGATTTTATTTATTTATTTATTTGACAGAGAGAGAGGGAGAGCCAGCGAGAGAGGGAACACAAGCAGGGGGAGTGGGAGAGGAAGAAGCAGGCTCCCAGCAGAGCAGGGAGCCTGACGCGGGGCTCAATCCCAGGACCATGGGATCACGCCCTGAGCTGAAGGCAGACGCTTAACCGCTGTGCCACCCAGGTGCCCCTGAAGTGGAATTCTTACACTTTGCATTTTTACAGCCTCTTAGTGTGTCCTGTGCAGGCAATCCTGTCCCTCAATTAGGAGGTGGGGTTCTTGGAGTCTGCTGCGTTGGTCTCACCCCACTTTGGGTCCTCAGAGGAAGCTGGAATGAGGCAGCCTATTTCTTACGTAACAACAAAGTGCAGGAATAACCAAGCAAAACAGACAGAAATACAATAGTGGAGGTAGACTTTCACCCACTTATGTCAGTCCTTGTCGGACTAGATAGTGGGGAAAAGGTAAGAAAATTACCAATAATAATAGTATAATTAATATGATTATCTAAATAATTATAGTATTTCTATACCATAAAATAATATACATTAACACTGCATTAGTAATACTATATGTGTTCATTAATAAGCTAAAAGAAAAATGTAATCAGTAACTAAATATTCTAAACTGCATTCCTTGAAAAGAGTAGACTTGTTTTCAAGCATGAACAGAAAAATTTTATAAAAATGAACCCAAAGGAAGACTCATTATACATAATGAATTAGAAATAGTACAAATTGGGGCACCTGGGTGGCTTAGTCTGTTAAGCGTCTGCCTTCAGCTCAGGTCATGATCTCAGGGTCCTGGGATTGAGTCCCACATCAGGCTCCCTCTGCCCCTCCCCCATCACTTGTGCGCTCACTCTCTTCTCTCTCCCTGTCTCAAATAAATAAAATCTTGAAAGAAAAAAAAAAGAAATAGTACAAATCACATTCTCTGATCATAGCACCATAAACCTAGAAATAAGTTAAAAAGTAGAAACAAAACATCAACCATTTCGGAATGTCAGGACTTTCTGTCAAACTACCCTGGGACAAAAAATAAATTTGTAGACTCCTTGGGAAATAATGCTGATGAAAAGACCACATTCAAAACCCACGGATAGAGCTGCACTCAGAGGAAAATGGGTAGTCTTACTGCGCTCCGTACTGAATAAGAAAGAAATCTAGGGGCGCCTGGGTGGTTCCGTCGTTAGTGCCTGCCTTCGCCTCAGAGCGTGATCCAGGCGTTATGGGATTGAGCCCCGCATCAGGCTCTTCCTCTGGGAGCCTGCTTCTTCCTCTCCCACTCCCCCTGCTTGTGTTCCGTCTCTCTCTGTCAAATAAATAAATAAAATCTTAAAAAAAAAAAAAAGAAAAATCTAAAATACAGCAGGCAGCCTAGTTTGCCCAAGAAGCAGGGATGGGCAATGTGGTTTTTCCTTTAGGGGTTCCCTGAAAGAGGTGTCCCTTTTACTAACCTCCCCCAGAGTCAAAGCTCTAGTCCAGCAAAACACGCAAAGAGGCAAACCAATAAATATCACAACTCCAAGGCTTATTCAGAGCTCAGTAAATTAGACATTAGTGTTTTGTTGGTTTTTTCTTAAGTGTATTGAGATAAAATTCACACACCATCCAATTCACCCACCCAAAGTTTAAAATTCAGTGGCTTTCAGCATATTCACAGATTTGTGCACCTACCACCACAATCAATTTTAGAACATTTTCATTACCATTAAAAAAAAAACAAAACTATACACTTGGTAGTCACTCTGTGTTTCTCCCCAGCAACCCCCGCCCGAGTACTTAGCAGCCGCTATTTCTCTGGATTTAACTATTCTGGACATTTCATATAAATAGAACCATTCAATATGTGGGGAGAGTGGGAAGGGGGAGTGACCGCTTAATGGGTACAGGGGTGATAAGAAAGCTCTGGAATGCAATGCTTGCAACTAGGTGGAGCTAGGTGGTTGCATGACACTGTGAATCCACCGAATGCCACTGAATCATACTTTATTTTTTAAGATTTTATTTATTTGAGAGAGAGAGAGAGAGGCAGTGACAGAGCATGAGCAGCGGGGAGGAGGCAGAGGGAGAGGGAGAAGCAGACTTCCGGCTGAGCGGGGAGCAGAATGAGGGGCTCAATCCCAGGACCCTGGGATCATGACCTGAGTTGAAGTCAGACGCTTAACGAACTGAGCCACCCAGGCGCCCCCTGAATCGTACTTTAACATGGTCAAGTTTCTATTATGTGTGCTTTACTACAATAGTAATTTAAAAATTCCAATTTGGTATTTGTGAAGTCATTGGACAGGATCATATCTAATTTAAGAATGAATCATGAATATTTAAGTGAATTATTTTTTTGTCACATTGTATTAAGAGAAACAACAAACACTACCAGCAAATTATCACCCGAAACAACAAATATTGGAGCATATTTAACTAAAACAAGGAGTTTAGGCATTTTGTTTCTTCAACAGCAAGGTACAATAATTTTAACAAAACAAACATATGGAGTTGAAAACTGTTTTCACCATAAATATGAAACATGCTGTTGTTGCATTTCCATAGACCGAGCTATCTGATTGGGAAAAGCTTGGGAAGTGAGGTTAGAGGCCGGCTTCCCCCTGCTGCTTGTCTTTATTAACAGATGAGGGAAGGAAGATAACCTTCCAGCTTCAAGTCCCGGAGATTTCTCCCTTCTGCATGGACAGGAGAAGCTGTTGCCTCGGTAGCTGCTGCCCGCCTCTCTCCTCACCTCTCCGGGCTGCCCGGCTCAGCCAGCGTGGTGGGGGGGCAAGTCATCTCCCCCAGGGGCTGTCTCATCCTCAAGGCGATAGCGCTCAAAGTGATGGCGTCAAATTCTAGAGCAAATTCAAGACACCTACCATGGTTGTGCCAAACACCCTTCTGTTTCCAGGTGAGGGAGCTTGACTGTCAGTTTCTGAATGGTTTGGGATTTTAGGAATAAAATTATTCAAGAATACTGCGACCAAGCCCATTAGCATCATCTAGGGGCTTTCAAAAACCTCATGCCCTCCCTGGTCCCACCCCAGACCAACTGAGTCAGGCCGAGGGGGACTTGGCTCCCCAGGTGGTCCCAATGCGCAGAGCAGGCTGGGGAGCTCAACAAGAAGTTGCAAGTGCCTTCAGCTGCCGGCACCGAGGCTGCTCAGCTTTGAAGGAATAAACCTGTAGGGGGAACAGAAGTCCCGCTCCCAAAGGGGCCCATCAGTGGTTCTCCTGGGAAAGCTCTGCTCGAGCTAAGCGGGTGGAGAAGACACAGGGGAGCCAGGCTTCCATTCACCCCCTCAGCTGCTCAGCAGGCATTTGTTCACTGACGCGCCCACCGTTTCTTAGGCTCCCCCCTGGTGGGGCCCTGGGGAAAAGGAAAAGCTCGGAGTCTGGCAACCCAGTACAAAAATTGCCCTGGAAGAAGCACTGGGCATCGTGGAGCACTCAGGGGAAGGAGCACCTACGTCACTGGGCAGGAGGAGGGAGCGCCCGAGAAGACAACCTGCTGAAGGAGGGGACACCCGACTGGGATCAGGTAGGAGACAAGTGCTACACTTGCGAGAAAGAACAGCAACCCCCTCCCCCCTCCCACGTGAATGTGGTTCTCAGCCTGGGCTGCTCCTGGAACTCACCCCGGAGCTTCTAAGCACATTCACCTCTGGTCCCACCTCCAGAGGCTCTGGTTTCATGAGTCTGCGGTGGAGGCTGAGCGTTATTATATTTTATCAACGTCATCATTTTTTATTGAGGTGACGTTCACATAACACAAAATTAACCATTTTAAAGTGAACAATTCAGAGGCATTTAGGACATTCACACTGTCGTGCAACCACCACCTCTATTCGGTTCCGAAACATTTTCATCACCCGAAAATAAAACCCAGTGTGCATTAAATAGCCACTCCCCGTTTCGTCCTTCCCCCAGCCCCTGGCAACTATAAGTCTGCTTTCCATCTTTATGGATTTAACTATTCTGGATATTTCACATAAAAGGAATCATACAAAATGGGACCTTTGAGATCTGCCTTCTTTCATTTGCTGAATGTTTTTCAAGGTTCATCCATGTTGTAGCAGGTGTCAACACGTCATTCCTTTTTATGACTGAGTAATATTCCACCATATGGATATTACAAAATTTGTTTATCCACCCACCCGTCAGTGGACATGTGACTTGTTTCCACTGTGTGGCTATTGTAAATAGTGCTGCTATGAACATTTGCACACAAATGTCTGACATCTGTTTTCAATCCTTTTGGATATATACTGGACGTCTGTAGTTTTTAAAAGCTCCCCAAAGATTCTAACATGCATGCAGCCAAGGTTGCATACTGCTGATTTGGAACGGTGGTCCCCAAACTGTGGTTCTGGTTTAAAGATTTTATATATGTATGCATTTATGTATTTATCTGAGAGAGAGCACAAGTGAGTGTGGGGGCTGTTGAAGAGCAGAGGGGGAGTGAGAGGGAGGGGGAAAGAACCTCACACAGATTCTGCACCGAGCAAGGAGCCCAACAGGGGGCTGGATCTCACAACTCTGAGATAATGACCTGAGCTCAAACTAAGGGTCAGATGCTTAGCTGATGAGCCACCCAGGTGCTCCTGGTTCTGGTTTAATAGATTCCCGGGTCTTGCTCTGGACAGTGTAATTTAGTGACTCAAGGAATCTCTCTATCTGGCCCCTTCTCTGCCTTGGCATCTCCTTTCTCTGTGTTCACAGGCCAGCGTACCTGTCAGCCTCAGGAGTGCCTCTGACAATGTATGTCTTATCAAGTGCAGGAACAATTCCTTCCCCTCCAAGAGAGGTCCCTCTTTTCCCAAGCTCAGCACCCCCAGGCTGGTTCTGTTGGGGCCCACTCCAGGTGAGGGGGAGATACCACTCATCCTTCCTGCCCAGGCCAGCCCCTGCTCCTGATCTCCTGTGGGAGATTTTGGGCACTCTTATCCCCCAAGAATAAATCATCACGTTTAGAGATGGTGCTGTCTGGATTGATCTTTATGGCCCAAAGCCCTCTGACTCTGTAAGGCCGTAGTTAGGCTATAGATAACCCCACCAGTCACCTGTCTCATTCGTAAGATAAACAGGCCCGAAGCATTGGTACTTTGGTCACAGACGACCACACAGTTGTCACCAAGAATCTTTTATTTGTGTCACTAAAAGGCCCATCCTGGAGATTTTCCCCAAGCAAAGGAAACTGGTCCAAAAGTGATCACAACCTTCAGACACAGAAAACTGACCATTTTCAAAAGCCGCTTCTGCAGCTTCAAAAAAACATTGAAGTCTGTGGGTACTGGTTATTTAGACAAACTAAAATTATATGGGTTCTGGCAGTGTCAAATCCAAGGACATCATGGGGTCTTTGTGAGTATTCACAAACATACCTGGTGTGACCTCTTGCAGGGTAAGTCACCTCTTTCCTCCTCTGAGGACTGGAAATCCGGGGAAGCAGACTTGTTTGCCTCAATATGAGGGTCACAGCAGCTCCAAGGAGCTCGAGCATTAAAAGATAAAAATTTGGGGCACCTGGGTGGCTCAGTCGGTTAAGTGTCTGCCTTCGACTCAGGTTATGAACCCAGGATCCTGGGATCAAGTCCCACATCGGGCTCCTTGCGGGGAACCTGCTTCTCCCTCTGCCTCTCTCTCTTTCATGAATAAATAAATAAACTCTTAAAAAAAAAAAGACAAAAATTTGAAAATGCTCCCATGTCAACCAAGCCCTACTCTATAAGTCACAGAGCAAAACCAGCTTGATATAATCGACATGTTGAAATACTTATAATATTTATTTTTACTATGGGCCAAACTCTGATCAATGCATTAGCACATATTATCTCATTTAATCTTCACCACTCCCATGTGAGGTAGAATTTATTATCTACATTTTAAAGATGAGGCATTTAAGGCCCAGAGAGGTTAATCAACTTGCCCGAGGTCACACAGCTATTAAGAAACGGATCTGGGAGGCAAACCCAGATCTGTTTGACTTCAAAGTATGTGGTCTAAATTACAAATCTTCTCTTGAAAAATGTATTTTGGGAAAAGAATGACCTACTGATCTGCACAGATGCTGCACCCACTCAGAGCGGTAAGAAGGATCTAAAAAGAATATCTACTGGGCGTGTTTAAAAAATAGAACATGATGTAAGCTAAGTGCTAGACTGTGCCGTCTGTGGGAGGCAAAGGACCCGATGAACATCCCTCGTTCCAGCATCTGGCCCAGCAGCAGGTGGGAGCTGTGCCAGGTGAGATCTGGTCACTGGTGACATCCCACTTGATCTTCGATTGCTCTTTCAAACTTAATAACTCATAAATCCATAAAGTGACATCTTTTTAGAGCTTCTATTCCACAGAGTGAGTTCATAAAACATTACTTGTTTTGGACAACACCCGTTGCTCCAGAAGGTAAGAGGATTCCCAGAGAGTGGCAGCAGAAATGGGAACACTCCTTCTTCAAGTGGGTCATTCTTTCCTGAGGTGACCACATCCCTATTATCACCCATCCACTGTCCCAGCAGGTCCAGCCAGGGAACTCACTTAGGTAAATGTTTCCACCCACAAGCCTCCGGGGCAACCCGAAGGCCAAGCTGGCACTTGTGTGGGGTGGTCACGTCGGCCAGCAGGCGGCGATCTTGCCTGCGACATTCCACCTTGGAGGTTTCTCCCAAGGGCAGCCAGATGTGGCAGGCCCGCAAGTTCACCGAAAAGGTTTCCGCGCCAAGGACTCCTTGGCAGCGAAGCTGGTGTTCACGACAGCAAAAGAGACAGAGCAGATGCTCCTTCTCTGGTCTCCGATCACTGTTTTTAGAAGGCACTGCATGTAAAAAGGGGAAACCGATTGCTTGCTCTTGTCTACGTATTGAAAATTTATTTTTACATTCAACTAATTAAAACTTGAACTACAATCTTGGTGGGTTGGGGTTTTTTTTCACTGATGTCAGGTAGCCTGAATTTCCCTCATTTTCGAAGGTGGCTTAGCATCCGGATTTTTCTTTTAAATGAATTCTCAAAGTAGAGACTGAACAGGCAGACTGGCCTTCCAGGAAAATGTGTGTCTGCGGCCATCACCCCTCACTGGGTGGCAGCATTTAGAACATTCTATCTGTTTCTCGGAAGCTTGGGGTTCCAGCTGCTGTTCACTTTCCCACCCGCAGAATCTCATGGACAATCTGTGAACCCAGGAGACTGAGGAGGACGCCTGCCTTTGTATTGGAGATTGAAGGTAAGGTTCTATTCGATAGAAATTCTCTGTTGCTGTCAAAACAAACACACCTTTAAAAACCAGTAATGGCACAAAGACCCTGGGGTGTCGAGTGGCACAGAGAGGTCACTGTGGATTACACTTCAAGAACGGGAAAGACAAAGGTCTTTACAGAAATGGTGTTTAGGGACGCCTGGGTGTCTCAGGTAAGTGGCTGCCTTCAGCTCAGGTCATGATCTCAGGGTCCTGGGATCGAGCCCCACATCAGGCTTCCTGCTCAGTGGAGAGCCTGCTTCCCTCTCTCCCTCTGCTGCTCCCCTGGCTGTGTGCTCGTGCTCTCTCTCTCTCTGTCAAATACACAAATAAAATCGTTTTTTAAAAAATAGTGTTTAGACTGCATTGTGGTCAGTTTAGATTGACAGAAGTTAGTGTTTGTAAGCTTGAATTGTAAATGAAAGCTCAAAAAATTCAAGCTTCAAAGGAGAAAACAGTCATCTAAAGTATTTTTGAAAAGATGATCAACCCACAAAAAGAAATACCTGGATGGAGCGTCGTCTTGTCTCACTCAACCTTTCTCCTGGGAGAGAATTCTGTCCTCACCTAGCTGGCAGGGTAGGGCTACTCCCCACTACTCGGGGGAGCCTTCTCTCTGCCTTGGCCTTCCCCCTTACTTTGATCGAGCTCCATTTTGTTGTCTCAGAGAAAACCACAGTGGCTTTCTTTTTGTTCTGACCCTGACAAGAGGTAAAGAATCACCATAGGTAATTTTGGAGATGGAAAGGACAGAACTCAAGTGGTCCAACTCCCTCCTTGACAGAAGCCGGGGCCAGTGACTTGCCTGGGTCACCCTGGGTTACACAGCTGGGCCAGAGGCAGCAAAGCTGATGTCTAATTAGGAGTTTTTTCCCATTTTAACCCATGTGCCTAAGCCCAGCTCGGTGGGACTGTGCACATTGAAAATTGCCTTGCGGTGTACCTGGGTGGCACAACGGTTAAGCGCCTGCCTTCGGCTCGGGGCATGATCCCAGCGTTATGGGATTGAGCCCCACATCAGGCTCCTCCGCTATGAGCCTGCTTCTTCCTCTCCCACTCCCCCTGCTTGTGTTCCCTCTCTCGCTGGCTGTCTATCTCTGTCGAATAAATAAATAAAATCTTAAAAAAAAAAAAAAGAAAAGAAAATTGCCTTGGAACGAACGTCTCATGACCAAGTCCCCCAGAGAGTTCTCCTCGGGCCACTGACAGAACTTAGTTCCCATGATGTGAAAACCAAAGGAATGGTGAGGTTGCAGAATATTTTGTGGGTTTTTTTTCTTATGACCATAATCTGATGAATAGAAGAGATTTTTAAGAAATAATTCTTTGTACATATACCCTGGCTCCTTTACGAGAGCAGAAGCTCTTTGAGGGCAGAAAAGGGGTTATATTTATTCCTGTAAATTCTGTAATTCCCTCTCTATTCACAGTTGATGTCCAAGAAATATTCGTTGTTTGATTGAACCGAGATGGCTCTGAGTTAAAGACTGGATTCAAAAATTGAAAGCAGGATTTTTCAGACCTCTCATTTTTAGGTATTTTTCTCCCAGAGACCAGGCCTCTTGCAAGTTCTCCTCTTCCCTCTTAAACTTCTTCTCTGTGACACTGACTGCAAGTCTCGTCACCTACAGCTATTTCTTACTGTTTCATGTACAACATCTTATTTTCCCTCAAAGGTTGTCCTCGGAGGCCAGGCTAATGTTTCCTGTGCTCCAGTGTCCAAGTCAGTATGTGGTAGGGTGCTAGGCCCATAGACAAATTCCCAAGGCTATCGAAAAACAACAGTTGCCAAATTGGTAAGAATGGACATGGTACTTTGAGATAGCATTTCATTTTTCAAGTTCTCTCTGAGATAGTATTCCTTTTTCCACAACACAAGTTTTTAGGTTGCAAATTTTATTCAAAATAATTTTTTAATTTATATATTTTATTTTTAATCGTGGTGAAATTTACAGAGCCTAAAATTTACCACCTTAACCATGTTTACGTGTACAGTTTGCCACTAGTGAGTACACTCATATTGTTATACAGCCAGCTCCAGAACATCTCTCATCTTGCAAACCTCAAACTCCGTACACAAACAGTAACTCCCTCTTCTCTGCTTCCCCTAGGCCCTGGTAAGCCCCAGTCTATTTTCTGTCAAATTCTATAAATTTGACGACTCTAGTGTTTTACGTTAGTAGAATTGTACCGTATTTGTATTTTTGATGACTGACTTGTTTCACCTAGTATAATGTCCTCAAGTATCACCCATGTGTAGCATATGTCAGAATTTCCTTTCTTTTTAAGGCTGAATAATATTCCAGTTTGTGTGTGTGTGTGTGTGTGTGTGTGTGTGTGTGTGTGTGTCCCCCATTTTGTTTATCCATTCATCCGTCAATGGGCACTTGGGTCGCTCTCAACTCTTGGCTACTGTGATTAGTGCTGGTATGAACATGGGTGTGCACACATCCATCCTAGTCCCTGTTTTTAATTTATTTGGGTATATACCCAGAAAGGTAATTGTTGGATTATTTGGAAATTCCATTTTTAATTTTTTTAGGGACCTCCATAGTGGCTATGCCATTCTCTACTCCTACCAGCAGTACACTAGAGTTCCAGTTTCTCCACAGCCTCGCCAACACTTGTTATTTTCTGTTGTTTTGTTTCTGTTTTTGTTTATGATGGTTATCCTAATGAGTATGAAGTGGGTATCTCATTGTGGTTTTGGTTTGCATTTCCCTAATGATTAGTGATGTCGAGCATCTCTTCATGTACTAAATGGCCATTTTTTTAAACAAGATTTTATTTATTTATTTATTTGACAGAGAGATAGCCAGCGAGAGAGGGAACACAAGCAGGGGGAGTGGGAGAGGAAGAAGCAGGCTCCCAGAGGAGGAGCCTGATGCAGGGCTCGATCCCAGAACTCCCAGAATGTGGGGATCACACCCTGAGCTGAAGGCAGATGCTTAACGACTGAGCCACCTAGGCGCCCCCATTCTTTGCCCATTTTAAAATCAACTTTTTTGGGGTTTTTTGTTGTTGAGTTGTAGAGTTGTTTAAATAATCTGGATATGTATGATTTACAAATATTTTCTCCCATTTCATGGGTTGCCTGTCCATTCTTGATGGTATCTTCTGATGCACAAAAGTTTTTAATTTTGATATAGTCCAATTTATCTACTTTTCTTTCACTACCTCTGCTCTTAATGTCTTATCCAAGAATAAGCTAACAGTTTGATAATGCAATGCAGTCCCCCAAAATGGTTCCTAACCCTAAAATATTAGAAATTTGACATCAGTTCAAGCAGGGAATGTCATTATTTCATGGTTTTTTAATTGCAAGTGGGGGCACTTGGGTGGCTTAGCTGGTCAAGTGTCCAGCTCTTGATCTCAGCTCAGGTCTTGATCTCAGGGTCACTGGGCATGGGGCCTACTTAAAAAAAATAAATAAAATTGCAGGTGAATTGAATTAGTAAGTATCATCTTGATTAGGGATTGGATTGCCATTACTGGGAGTGTTTGAATATTATCTTTGTGTTGTGCCCTGATGAGTAATAAGAGACCCTGAGCCAGCCACTTCCAAGGTTGTTCTAGAAGATGTTAAAGTATGTGTCCTGAACTCTTAATCAGGAGGTTTGGCCTACCGGATAAATGTGACATGTTTTCACTGCTGGGTGAATCTCTGTCCTTCTCAGAATACCGGTAAGAAGCAGAAGGGTACAGACATGTCTTACAGACATAATTAATGAAGAAAAAATATCAGGCATCTCAGAAAAGATTGTTACTCTTGGAATTTTAACTGGCCAAATATTATTATAAATTTTATCTGGGGGCACTTGGGTGGCTCAGTCATTGGGCGTCTGCCTTTGGCTTGGTTCACGATCCCAGCATCCTGGGATCAAGCCCCACATCGGGCTCCCTGCTCAGTGGGAAGCCTGCTTCTCTCTCTTCCACTCCCCCTGCTTGTGTTCCCTCTCTTACTGCCTCTCTCTCTCTGTCAAATGAATAAATAAAATCTTCTAAAAAAATTTTATCTGAAAAGCATATTTATGACAACTATGTAGAATAAAAATTACACCTCAGGAAACAAAGCAGGATTGAGCGAACGTGTAACTCTAATCACAGGAGAGGAAGAAAGGCTTGAAATATGCTCTGATGGCAACTTTGTACTTACCCTGGTATCGAACTACCCAAAGCTTCAAGTATGATTTCTGGGACACTCTGCTTAACCCCCAAAGTATTTTATTTTGTGACTCATTTATGGTATCCATAAAGTTACATACCCTATAGGAGAGTAGAGAGAATGGGGAGGGGCAGAAGGAAAAAGAAACCTCCAGCAGACTCCACTGCTGAGCGCGGAGCCCCATGTAGGGCTCTATCCCACGACCCTGAGATATCACGACCCAAGCCGAAATCAAGAGCAGGACGCCCAACTGACTGAGCCCCTCAGGAACCCCTACTCTATAGGATTTTTAAAAGTTTTTCCTACATTTTCCCCAAATTTGAAAACAAGCACTTTTCTTTTTTGTGAGCTCACATGAAAATATCAAGCTTACATGAACATGAGGACTTAAAATATAGACTCATTCTCAAGTCACCAAAAACATTGGAAGTGTCAAAAATACATTCTTAATTATATTCCAGTGTGGGATTTTCAAACTTCTAAAAATCATGAGTCTTCATATTAAAATGGAAGTTGAGGGGCACCTGGGTGGCGCAGTCGTTGGGCGTCTGCCTTCGGCTCAGGGCGTGATCCCGGCGTTCCGGGATCGAGTCCCACATCGGGCTCCTCGGCTGGGAGCCTGGCTTCTTCCTCTCCCACTCCCCTGCTGTGTTCCCTCTCTCGCTGGCTGTCTCTCTGTCACATAAATAAATAAAATCTTTAAAAAATAATAATAAAATGGAAGTTGATCTTTTTCAAACACTAGGCTTACTGATATATAAGACGCAGATTGTCATAGTAAAATTTATGTGAGTTGTACCTAGCAATTCATATTAATGGAGAGTTTTGGGGAAATAGTAATAATGGTGGGTTACCTAGGTAGCTCAGTCGGTTAAGTGTCTGCCTTCAGCTCAGGTGATGATCCCAGGGTCCTGGGATTGAGCCCCACATCAGGCTCCTTGCTCAGCGGGGAGTCTGCTTCTCCCTCTCCTCC
This sequence comes from Ailuropoda melanoleuca, assembly GCF_002007445.2. Taxonomy (NCBI): domain Eukaryota; kingdom Metazoa; phylum Chordata; class Mammalia; order Carnivora; family Ursidae; genus Ailuropoda; species Ailuropoda melanoleuca. Next base: position 55,825,914 of record NC_048229.1, read on the forward strand.
CCTCTTGTGCTCTCTCTCTCTGTCTCTCTCAAATAAAGAAATAAAACCTTTTTAAAAAGAAAATAATAATAATGGCAATAACCTTTTAGAGTTATTACGTACTAAGTTGGAGATGAAGATTATAATAAATTTTTCCCATCTCTTTGATGTTGCCACCTACCCGTCAAAGAAAAACAAATGTAATATATTTTCCACCTATAGATGGCAATATTTGTACTATTAGCGTGGTCTCTATTAAAAGGCAGATGATTAGAAATAATTAGAAATCCTCTTTTTGCAAAATTTTTTAGAATTTTTTTATTATGAGAATGTCGAGCATACATAAAAGTATAGAGAGTAGTATAATGAGCCACTGTGTTCTCACCGGCCACTTCAAAGTTACCATGGCCAGTCTCGTTTTATTGGCCCATATCCCCTTCTCCGCCATCTGGATTTTTATTTTTAGAGTTTGTCTATGTATGTATGTATGTAATCTCTATGCCCAATGTGGGGCTTGAACTCAGGACCCCGAGATCAAGAGTCATGCTCTTCCAAATGAGCCAGCCTGGCGTCCCATACCATCCGGATTATTTTGAAGCAAATCTCAGGTGTTGCAAAATTAAAATAGAAAAATAAAGTTATGGTACCACATTTAAAACACCTCCAGGGAATTCTAGTAGCACACATGGAATCCTAAGACATAAGTAAATGGGCAAAGAAGAAACCAAAAGCAACTTCTTACTATGAAGATGAAGAAACATTGAATGTCATGCCCTGTAAAACATGGGGTGACAAACCTCCATCTATCAAGTAATGTAAGAATGTTTTTATTGTATATCTTTATGCAGGTGAAATACAGGTAATACTTTAGGTCTGAAAGAGAGAAACTTCTTTTTTTAAGCAGCGACTAAGTTACAGAAATACTGAGTGACAGAATATATGACATCCGTATCCTTCCTTGGGGCTAAAAAAGTGATAAGACCAAGTTAGGAGTTTTCGCAAAATGAATGACGAGATGTATAAAGGGGATACGAGTAAGCAGGGGGAATGGAAAATTACCGGCTTGTGAGAACAAAGCAGTGACAGCTGCTAGCTCTAAAATTAGGAACAGAGAAGAAATTTTCGGAGCACCACCAAACAAAGGCGCAATCCACCCAGCACCTCTTCAGATTCTAACCCCTAAAACAATACAAGGCAAACAGCTTCCGGTGGAATGACCCCTTAGTGGCTGTTCTCTTCCCCAAATCTTGATGCTCTCTGGGTCCAGGACCACCTCTCTACAGACGGCTGTCCCTGAAAGACAGCTCAAATTAAACCAAGGGCAGGGAACCAGCATCTCTTGAAAGACTTCAGCGTTTCTATGATTTACGGAGACATTTATGACTTCACAGACAATCTGAAAGTCCAACACACATGGCTTACATCTTCCTCACGCTCTCTGAGCTCTTGTAGCCCAGACTCTGGAAATATAATGATTCCCAAAAGCACTCTAAGCATCTGGGTTGTAGACTCTTTCACCTACCTGAGGTAGAAACTTAGCCACTGCTACTGCAAAGTTTTTAAATTACAAAAAAATCCCACATGATCATCTATAAACAGAGCACCTCTGAATGAATAGAAAGCATTTTAGGATACCCAGATCTGCCTTCCAGTCAGGTCACTGCCCCAGAGTGACGGAGGACGTCACACAAGCCAGATGGGGCTTGAGTCGCCTCCCCCAGGAAGAGAGAGGAGCCGTGCTTACCGTAACTGAGTCCCGGGAATATTGCTGAGGATGCCTAGGAAAACTACCATAGATACACTTCGAAATTTTTAAAACGCTGAAGTTAGGTGGCTCAAGGGTTTCTTTTGCTCTGTTTCATGATTGGTTATATACATTTTTACACTAGTGGTCATTTGCTCTCCTGATGGACTAGCATCAACTTCTCCTCTCTGATAACAGTCAGCAAATTGGGGCTCACTAGGGCCGCCCCTCCCTGCTGTCTTTCCTGTGCTTGGATACACCTGCCCTCACCCTCCCCACTGGAGCAGGAGCCAGTCTGACCACAGGATAGCAGATGCCCAGTGGGGGCCTTGTGGCTTTGGGTGGGGCTTTAGGGGAGTGATGAGAGTCCTTTCTTCTCTTTTCCTGCTGGACTTGAACTTAGAAGGATGGGAGGGTAGAACAGCAGCCACCTTGCCTCAACATGAAGCCTGGGAATGAAGCCGACACGCAGAGAGAACAGAGCCAACAGACCAAGAGGTGGAGGCCTGAGCGCATCCCTTGAAGATCCCAAATCCAGCTGCCCCAGGACTGCTCAGTTATGTCAGTATATTCCCAGTTGGGGTTGGGTCTTCTGAAACTTGCAATAACAAAAATCCTGACAAGACACTCACTCAGTAACTTGCTACAAACTACCCAACAGCATCATACGGGGAAGTTCACTATATCACAGGGGATCTCACTCAAAATCAGGGATTCGTTTGGTCACTGGCTATCCCATAGCTTCTGGGGATGAGTCTTGATTACGTCTGAATTAGAATTCTTAATGTATGAAGTGCCTAGTGTCACTTCCTCCTTTGCTCTCAAGAAATCAGGGAAATACCACCACTTGGAATATCAAGGATTTCTATCCTAGAAAGGATGGCTGCCAGCTGGAGACAATTACCTGGGTCCTGTATATTTCAGATTCATTGCTACATGGTGATGCTCACGCGGAGATCTTCGGAGATCTTCGCTGCAAACAAATAAATTGGTGGATTACATCCATTTTCAAGACCATCTGGCAGTCAAGAATTTGAAAGTGCTCTTGCTCAATAGCTAAAAGGGAATCCTGACCATCACCTCTCCAAAAAGCTAGAATACTGGTACAATTTATGGCTGCCACTACAAAATGCCAACAATGTAGGGGCGCCTGGGTGGCTCAGTCGTTAAGCGTCTGCCTTCGGCCCGGGGCATGATCCCGGCGTTCTGGGATCAAGCCCCACATCAGGCTCCTCTGCTGGGATCCTGCTTCTTCCTTTCCCACTCCCCCTGCTTGTGTTCTGTCTCTCAGTGGCTGTCTCTCTCTCTCTGTCAAATAAATAAATAAAATCTTTTTAAAAATGCCAACAATATAAAGTAAGATGCAGGAAGAAGTTGTAAGACCACCGTGTAAGGTCAAATTCTGGAACATTAAACAGAAGAAACCTTTTTAAAGATACTGTTCAGAAACATTTTTGTTGGTATTAGACTGAAGCTGTTAGCACCTTCTTAGATCTCCTTTAGGGAAAGAAGGCCTTTTTCAATTCCATTATGTTCACTGCGAGTGGAAAATTATGGCCAGTGTGGAGCAAGGAAATGCCACCACTGTGCAGATCAGGATTTCTCAACTCGAATACGATGGACGTTTGGGGCCAGATAATTCCTTGTTATGGACGGCTGCCCTGTACGTTGTAGGATGTTGACCAACGTTCCCAGCCTCTACCCACCAGATACCAGTAGCACCCATCCCCAATTGTGACAACCAAAAATGTGTCCAGACATTGCTGGATGTCCCTTGAGGGGAACATTGCCCCCCAGTGGAGGACCACTGGTGTACAGTTTTGGCCGCTAAAGCAGAACTGTCACGGAGTTGAAGCTGAGCTGGTTACATACCCACAGGCCTTGGGCTGCCCCCTGGTGTGGTCATTATGAAGATTAATGAAGACGCTGTCTACCGTGGCTCACTTGGGAAATCCCAAAAAGTAAAATATGGGCTGATAATCCTACAGTGGTTAAATAATCAGACTGTAATATATTTAGAGTATCTATAAACTGTAAGCAATTTCCGCTCAGTAAAGTTCCTTCTTTTAAATCATCATTTTAGTGTAACAACGACGACAAAACTATAACGTTTGTGTGATTCCGTTCACCCAAGGTACCTAGGGTAGTCACATACATTGAGTCGGAAAGGACAAGGGGTGGTTGCCAGGAGTTGAGGGAAAGGGGAAGTGGGAAGTTATTGTTTAAAGGGCACAAGAGTTTCCATTTTGCAAACTGGAAAGAGTTCTGGAGATGAGTTACACCGCAATGTATGTATTTAATACTACTGACTGAGATAGTTAAGCTGGTAAATTTTATATCATGTGTATTTCACCACAATAAAAACAATTATAAAGTTCACCTCATTTGTGGTGGAGAGAGAGTAAACCTTTCCCACACATGTACACATCCCTCTTAGTTGATCCCAGATGGATAAACACAGGGAAGGGCTCTGATTGGCCTGGATGTGGAAATGTCCATGTGTGAGCCAATCAGAGGTGGACAGGATGGGGGCAGTATGATTTTCCAGGCTTCAGGAGAAAAGGAAAGATCACATACCTATCCCTATTCGTCAGGGGTGGCGAATCTGTCATGGCCAGCTTTCATCCAAACCATATGGCTGGAGTGGGCAGAAAAGCAAGTTCCAGAAAAGAGTGGGAAAGGAGGTTCAGGGCAGACAAAGCAATAACTGAATATTCCAATCTTCAACCACCATAATTATGATCTAGTGTTCTCTTTCCTAGTTCCCTCCTGTTATCACTGTTACCAAATTGAAACCGAGCTGGTTATGTACCCACAGAGCTTGGGACACCATCTGGTACAGTCATCATGAAGATTAATGAAGAGTTTCAGGCTTTTGTAAAGGGAAACATATGACTTATAAAAGAGAAGCCTGTGTGGAATAAGAGTCTGCATTGCAAAGCCTGGGAAGAGACTGGAGTTGACTCAGCTTTATTCGTTGCCTTATCGATGAAGACATTAGGCATTAGAATGCCCGCATAGAGCTATACCACCCGCGAACGTTGGAGTCAAGGAACCTGAGTTCATAGCCCATCTCTACCACTTCGGGGCAGGAAGTCACTTCCCCTCTTGGAGCCTCCATGTTCTGATAAAAATTAACCCAGGTGGCAATGTAGAGCACCCCTACGAGACAGGCTTCAGAAGAACACAATGCAGGCGGGTAATGGGCCATATCATGAAGGCCTCAGCGGCAGGGAAGACTGGATGCTCACCCAGGCACTGCCCCCTGCAGGAGTTCACAGAAAGAGCCACCAACTGGCCTGAAGGACACTGACATCCTTTGTGGAAGGAAGACTGCAGCCCAGCTCAATTCCTAGGAGAGAATCTGATGGGCACAGCTCATCACCCCCACCCTTGGTTGAGTGGAGTTTTTTCAGTTGGGCCCTTCATAGGGTGCTCTCCTCTCTGGGTGGACTGGTCTGAGCCAGCTCCTCCTCCCTGGGTTGGGCATCTGTGGTCTGGGAGTAGGGTTTCATGATATAGAAAGTGGCCACCTGCGACTAGTCCCTCTGCATGACTAGGCCAGAGTTGTTTTTTAAGAGAAGAGGACTGAGGAGGACTGCTACCAGCTTAACCTAGTTCAAAGCNTAACCTCGTTCAAAGCCCGCATATACAGTAGGCACTCAACATGTGTTTGCTTTTATCCTTAGAACATTCATGTACTATGTTCCAGTGATTGGGCTGGGCACCAAGGAGATGCGGACAGGATAGATTAAATCCCTGGCTCTCTGAGCTCCCCCACTGAATGAGGGAAGCATGTGAAAGTTTCATATGGGTGATACAGATGTTGGGAGGAAATGCTCTGGGAGCCTGGCAGAATGGCAGCACGAGCTAAAGAGAAGTTCAGAGGAGAAGGGCAAGATCAAGGGGAGCCTTGAATGCCATGAGTATTCTCTTGTGGTCCCTGGAGGGCTTTAAGGCAGGGAGCAATACTTTGGTATAACCAGGGTAACAATGTTCATGAAGGAATGTCCCCAGTTCCCTTCCCATTCCTTCATCCTGTTCTGCCGCTGATGCTCCGGTGGTGAGGTCTACTCACCAGAGGTGATGTGCAGTTTCCTCGCAAAGACCGAAATAATAGAGGCAGAAGAAGGAGAAAAGGGAGTGCGTGTTGGGAGGGGGGTGGAGAACAATACAAATGGTACCCAGGGATTTTTTTTTAATTCACTTTTTAGACCAGGTTTAGGTTTGGGACACCTGGGTGGTGCAGTCAATTGAGCGTCTGACTCCTGGTTTCGACTGGGGTTATGGTCTCAGGGTCGTGGGATCGGCCCCACATCTGGTTCCATGTTCAGTGTGGAGTCTGCTCGGGATTGTCTCCCTCTCTCTCTGCCCCTTCTGCTGTTGTGCACGCTCGCTCTCTCTCTCAAATAAATCTTTAAAAAGAAGAACAGTTTTAGGTCCATAGCAAAATCAAATGGAAGATATAGATATTTCCTATACCACTTGCCCTGACACATGCACAGCCTCCCCAACTATCAAACCCCCCACCAGCGTGGTACGTTTATTACCACTGATGAACGTACGATGCCACATCATTATCACCCAAAGCCCATAGTTTACATTAGGGTTCATTCTTGATGTTGTATGTCTTATGGGTTTGGACAAACGTATGATAATATGTATTATTAAAATACAATACAGAGAAGTCTCACTGCCCTAAAAATCTTCTGAGCTCCCCCCTATTCATCCTTCCCTTCCTTGAACCCCTGGAAACCACTGATCCTTTTATTGCCTCCCTAGTTTTGCCTTTTCTGGAATTCCATAGAGTTGGAATCATACAATATACAGGCTTTCAGATGGGCTTCTGACACTTAGTAATGTGCATTTAAAGTTCCTCCGTGTCTTTTTATGGCTTGATAGCCCATTTCTTTTTAGCACTGAATAATAGTCCATTGTCTGGATGGACCGCAGTTTATCCATTCCCTACTGAAAGACATGTTGGTTGCTTCCATGCTTTTAGCAGTTATGAACAAAGCTGCTGTAAAGACTCGTATGCAGGTTTTTGTGTGGACATAAGTTTTCAGCTCTTTTGGGTAAATACCATAGAGTGTGATGGCTGGATCATATGGTAAGAGTATTTTAAATCTTGTAAGAAACTGCTAAGCTATCATCCAAAGTAGCTGTACCATTTTGCATTCCCACCAGCAGTGAATGAGAGCTCCCATTGCTCCACATCCTTGCCAGCATTTGATGGTCTTTGTATTTTTTTTATTTTGGCCATTCTAATAGATGTGTGGCGGTACCTCATTGTTATTTTAACTTGCATTTTTTTTTTTGATGATGATGTGTGTTGAGCATCTTTTCATGCCCTTATTTGCCATTTGTATATCTTCTTTGGTGAGATGTCAGGTTTTGGCCTATTTTTAAATCGGGTTATTTGTTTTGCTATTGTTTAGTTTCAAGAGTTCTTTATGTATTTTGGATACCAGTCTTTGTCTTTTGAAAATATTTTCTCCCAGTCTGTGGCTTGTGCTCTAATTCTCATGTCTTTCACAGAGCAGAAGTTTTTTCAATTAAGTCTGGCTTATCAATTCTTTATTTCATGGATAATGCCTTTGTTGTCGTAGCCCAAAACATCATCACCAAACGCAAGGTCATCTAGGTTTTTTCCTCTCCTATCTGCTAATTTTATAGTTGTGCATTTTTACAGTTAGTCCTGTGATCCATTTTGAGTTAATTTTTGTAAAGGGTGTAAGGTCTGTATCTCAATTCATATTTTTTGCGTCGGTGCCTACTTCTTGTGGTACCATTCGTTGAAAAAACTATCTTTGCTCCATTGTGTTGTCTTTGCTCCTTTGTCAAAGATTAGTTGAGTATCTTTATGTAGGTCTGCTTCTGGACTCCCTGTTCTCTTTCATTAATCTGTCTGTTCTTTTGCCAATACCAAATTGTCTTTATTACTGTAGCTTTATAGTAGGTCTTGAAATCAGGTAGCGTCAGTCCTCTGACTTTGTTCCTCTCCTTCAATATTGTGTTTGCCATTCGGGGTTCTTTGCCTCTCCAAAAATACTTTAGAATCAGTTTGTCAATATCCCGAAAATAACTTGCTTGGATTTTTAATTGGGGTTACATTGCATCTGTAGGTCAAGTTGGCAATAACTGATATCTTGACACTATTGAGTCGTCTTATCCACGAATGTGGACTATTTCTCCGTTGATTTAGTTCTTCTTCAATTCCTTTCATCAGAGTTTTGTAGTTTTTCTTATATTGAGCCTGTACATATTTTGCTTGATTTATACCTAAATATTTAATTTTTGGAGTTGGTAATGTAAATGGCATTGTGCTTTTAGTTTTGAATTCCAGCTGATATGAATGGAAAGCAATTGAGGAAAGCAATTGACTTCTGTATGTTACCCTTGTATCCTGTAACCTTGTGATAATTGCTTATTAGTTCCAGGGTTTTTTTGTGGACTCTTTCAGATTTTCTACATAAAAAATTCATGTCATCTGCAAATGGAGACACTTTTATGTCTTTCTTCCCTTGTATTTATTTTTCTGGTCTTATTGCATTAGCTAGGATATCCAATATAATGCTGAAAAGAAGTGATGAGGGGGGACATCCTTGCCTTGTTCTGGATCTTAGTGGGAAAGCTTCTAGTCTCTCAGAGAATTTTTTTTCAAAAAAATTATTTATTATTATTATTTTTTAAGATTTGTTTATTTATTTGACAGAGAGAGAGACAGCCAGAGAGAGAGGGAACACAAGCAGGGGGAGTGGGAGAGGAAGAAGCAGGCTCCCAGCAGGGAGCCTGATGTGGGGCTCAATCCCAGGACCCTGGGATCACGCCCTGAGCCTAAGGCAGATGCTTAGTGACTGAGCCACCCAGGCGCCCCACTGAGCCACACAGGCACCCCCCCAAAAATTATTAAACAACACAAAATAGTTTAAATGATCCATAATACCTCTGTGTGTGTGTGTGTATGTGTGTGTGTGTGTGTGTGTANCACTGAGCCACACAGGCACCCCCCCAAAAATTATTAAACAACACAAAATAGTTTAAATGATCCATAATACCTGTGTGTGTGTGTGTGCATGTGTGTGTGTGTGTGTGTGTATGTATGTATAAAAACCCGCCACTCTTCTAATCTTCCTCCCTCCCTCTACCATACCCTTGCTCGGAAGTCACCACCTATTAATTGTTTTGTGCATCTCATGCTTAACTTTTCCCTATATGTACTCACATAAGCCTTTCGAAAACATAGGTGGAATTGTAATCTACATTTTTGTGTGTAACTTGTGGGTTTTTTTTACTTAAGAGTATACTGATCATTTTAGCTTTCCAGGATAGTGCCTATAAATTTACCTTATTCTTTAAATGTCTGCACAATAGGGAAAGAAGATTTGGGGAGGCAGTGTCTAGGATTAAAAACAAGACCTCTTTGATATTCTTTAAGATGTTGAAGAGAGCACTGGAAGGATTTTTAATTTCCTTTGGTCACTGGGGTGTGTTTCTTTGAATGCCACACCAAGCTGAGATGGGCAATGGAGACCCCAAGATGTAGTCAAGTTACATTAGAAAGATTTCTGGGGCAGTGGGGTGAAGGATATATTTCTGGAAGATGGTGGTTAGACTAGAAGGGGGAAGGGGAATGAGGACTATGGAAAGAGGGGGGCGGGAATGAAGCCAGCAAGACNCTATGGAAAGAGGGGGGGGGGAATGAAGCCAGCAAGACAGGCTAAAAAGTAGTGCTAAGAGGCAAGAGACGTACAAAGGGAGCATGTTATCTTGAAATGCAAGAAGAGAGAAAATGTCAACAGTGGAGTGGCAAATAGTAGGCTGCAAAGAAGCCATGCCAGGTAGGACCTGAAAAGGGTCCTTTGGATCTAGGAGATCGTGGGCGAGTTCAGTGACATGGAAGAAACAGAAGCCAGGGAGCCAGAAATGAATGCCTGGGTCGAATTTAAGAAACAAAACAGATGAACATAGGGGAAGGGAAGGAAAAATAAAATAAGAGAAAAACAGAGAGGAAGGCAAATCATAAGAGTCTTTTACCTATGGGAAACAAAATGAGGGCTGCTGGAGGGGAGTTGGGTGGGATGATGGGGTAACTGAGTGATGGGCATGAAGGAGGGCACTTGATGTAATGAGCACTGGGTGTTCTATGCAACTGATGAATCACTAAATTCTGCCCCTGAAACTAATAATACACTGTATGTTAACTAAATTAAATTTAAATAAAAAGTTTTTAAAAATATTTGAAAAGCTAAAAAACAAAAAAGAAGTGACTGGAGAGTAAATGGTGGGCACAGAAAGGATATGCTCCACTTTTGAGAAGTTTCACTCAAGATGAAAGGAGAGCAATTAAGCAATGACTAAATTGAAGTCACATGAGGCTATAGGGCTAATTTTGAACTCCTATTATTGTTATATATAAATATGAAAAAAATCAAAGTTTGGACAGTCATCTTCAATTGTATAAAATCAAACTCTGTCAAGTTAATGAGCTTACAGAAGTGAGTCAGACCCCATTAGAGTTTATGTCACTTGGCTGTTACGGGTACCTGGGTATGACTCAGAAATGCAGACACAGAGCCACGTGACACCATGTATTACTAAGCATTGCCTATGCATTGTCAAACAGTGATTTAAAAGCTTGCATAGTGGAATAGAGATGGCAGACCAGACCAGGGCTATGGAAGTTACATTTCCTTTTGTGGAAACTTTGGGAGCCTGTATCTGACTTGAAAATGCCCTGAAAGTATGAACGCCAATCCACGGACACACAAAATTGTAACTTTCTTCTTATCTAAGCCCCTGTAGGACAAAATGTCTCAGAGTTGTATTAATTCAATTTTATAGAATTTTTTTTCCTGGCCAAAANCGCCAATCCACGGACACACAAAATTGTAACTTTCTTCTTATCTAAGCCCCTGTAGGACAAAATGTCTCAGAGATGTATTGATTCAATTTTATAGAATTTTTTTTTCCTGGCCAAAGTAATTAATCTTTCTAAATAACTAGATGGCTATATGGAATAGTGGTTAAGACCACAGGCAGTGGGACCCACCCAACTTAGAGTTTGAATCCCAAGTCAACTTCTTAGGAGCTGTGAGGTCTTAAGCAAATTCCTGATTTGTAGAAGGAGAAGAGTAATAGTACCAACACAGAGGGTTTTTACGCACATCAAATGAGGCCATGTGTATGCAGGGCTTCTCACTGCACGTGGCACCTAGCAGTGCTCAGTGAGTATGAGCTGACATCCGGTTCACTGGGCCCAGCAGGTAGACACTGGTAGGAAGGAATGGCAGGCATGAAGGGCTGAAGGCAGGAAGGACTGTGATTCAGCTGAGTGAGGAGAGGATATTAGGAGAAAACAAACAGGGAATAAAATAGATAGGGTAGAAGCAAGGTATATGGATCTTCTGTTGGGAAGAACAATAAAGCAAGGCTCCAAATAGTATCTAGATTATATATAATTGTGTCTACACACACAGATGCGTGCGCACACGCACACGCACACGCACACACACACACATTCTACATGTTACCATAGGAGTCTTTCCTACGCTTTGCTAAGCCTATGAGTGAAATATTATCTGAGCCACTCTGTCTCTCAGTATTAAGTGACAGAAGCCCAACTTCAAGTGGCACAACTCAAAATTGTAATGCACCAGCTCACGGGAAGGAGCGGGGTGGGGGGGCCTCCGGCATAGCTAGATCTTATGCCTTTAAGAGAACCCAGCCTCATCCCTCTCAATTCTCTTGTCTCTGTGGGCTCCCAAGCTAGGCAGGTGCTCCCTTCCAGGTGGCCAGCAATTCAGTTACCCTCCCAGCATCCCCCACTGGAGGACAATGCTCCTGGTGCCAGGACTGGTCTGGTTTGGTCACAAACTCATCTCTTTACCCTGATGACTTTTGAAGATGGTCGTGGGAAGAAGGTATTGATGATTCTGATTGGCCAGCCTGAGACCCATGACCATTCGGGTCAACCTCATAGAATCTACGTGGACTGAGAGCGGGAGTGGGGACGGAAGGTGGGGAGGGAGTACTGCAAGTGAATAAACAGCTCGTATCCTCTATAGCCTTCATCTTGGTGGTTGGAAATACTTTTAAATGATTTAAATTTAGGAAATTAGGATCTGAATAAATTCTTGTGCATCTTTTTTACAAGCTCCAATCTTCTATGGCAGAGTTTTCAAACTCATCACTACTGACATTTTGAGACCGAGGATTCCTTGCCGTGGTCCACTGTCCTGTGCATTGTAAGATCTTTAGCAGATAGATGCCTGGCCTGTACCCACTCAAACCAGGAACACCTACCTACTTTCTCCCTTCTGACAACCAGTAATGTCTCTCAAGATTACAAATATCCCTTGGGAAGCAAAATCACCCCCTGTTGAAAATCACTGCTCTAGGCTATGTGATTTTTCTCAGGCTTATTTTTATTATAATTATGCAGCTAAAATCCAATTTTGCCAAGTGATTCTAACTACAGAAGACTTCTCCTTGAGTACAACTGACTTTTGGGGATTTGGGGGAAGACATCCTGTCCAAGTAGCTGAAGTTAAAGGAGGGTATCATGAGAATAGGGTCCTCTTGCAATGCAAAGAAGACTGAATTGGCAAGCTTCAAGAAAGAGTCCCTCAGACCCTTCTCTGTCTCACTCTGTTTCTCTTTTTCTCACTCCAGAGCCCAGTGCCAAGTGCATCTGTATTTTGTGTTGATTAGTTCAAATTGTCAAGGGGCAAATCTGACTGGTCCAGCTCATCTTTTCTTTTCTCTTCTTTTCTTTCTTTTTTTTTTTTAAAGATTTTATTTATTTATTTGACACACAGAGAGAGACAGCCAGCGAGAGAGGGAACACAAGCAGGGGGAGTGGGAGAGGAAGAAGCAGGCTCCCAGCGGAGCAGAGAGACTGATGCGGGGCTCAATACCAGGACCCTGGGATCTAGCCCTAAGCCAAAAGGCAGACGCTTAATGACTGAGCCACCCAGGCGCCCCCCAGCTCATATTTTCAAGCCACACCATGAGTCATTCTCTGTTTGGACCACGGGTCAACCCATCCAATCAGCTATATCCAGGGCAGGAGGGCAAGTGGGATCTGGTGCTTCAGAACCTGCCCTTTCGAACAACAGGGGCTGAGACCAGGGAATCCTCCACCTATGGGACCATGATTTGAATGAGCAGGTGAATCAAAATACATTTACTCTATGATAGGGGTATGGAGGGGCAAAGCACAAAGGTGCAAGACAGGTGGCTCACTGTCCCAGTTTGTCTAGCACTGGCTCAGTTTTCTTTTCTTTTTTTTTTAATGTTTATAGTGGTAAAATATACATAAGGGAACTTATCATTTTAACCAGTTTAAGTGTACAGTGGCATTAAGCACATTCTGTATATAATATGTATCCTAAGTGACACTGTGGTATTAAGTACGTTCACATGGTTGTGCGACCATCACTACCATCCATCTCTAGAATGTTTCCATCTTCCCCAACAGAAACTCGGTGCCCATTAAAGAACCCCTCAGTCCCCAAGCCCCTGGCAATCACCACTCTCCTTTCCATCTCTAGAAATCTGACTCCTGTAGGTACCACACAAAAGCGGATCATACTATATACGTCCTTTTGTGTCTGGCTTATTTCATTCAGCATAATGTCCTCAAGGTTCTTCCATGTTGTAACAGGTGTCAGAATTTATTTTCTTTTGAAGGCTGAATAATGTTCTATTTTATGGATAAACCACATTTTGTTTATCCATGTATTTGTCGATGGATACTTGGGTTGCTTCCACCTTTTGGTTTTTGTGAGTGGGACTGACTCTTTTTTAAAGACACTCTAATATTTTCATCTTAAAATAGGGACTGAAGATTTCATTAAGCAGATTTCCATATCAAAAGCATCAAGATTATACAGATGTGCTACAGGGCACTGACTGACCAGAGTATTCACTTTTTTTAAAAAAAGATTTTATTTATTTATTTGACAGAGAGAGACACAGCAAGAGAGGGAACACAAGCAAGGGGAGTAGGAGAGGAAGAAGCAGGCTTCCCACTGAGCAGATAGCCAGATGTGGGGCTCGACCCCAGGATCCTGAGATCGTGATCTGAGCCGAAGGCAGAAGCTTAACAACTGAGCCACCCAGGCGCCCCTGACGAAAGAGTATTCATAAAATTATACATCTTATCTCCTTTTTATAACTTTTTTTAAAGTTTTATTTAGTTAAATAATCTCTCTACCCCATGTAGGGCTTGAACTCATGACCCCAAGAATAAGAGTTGCACACTTCTCTGACTGAGCCAGCCAGATGCCCTCTTTATAGCTTTATTGAGGTGTAATTGACATACAAAAAACATATGTATTTAGTGTATACATTTTAATGAGTTAAAATATATGTATAAATCTATGATTTCATCACCACCACAATCAAGGGAATAAATATATCTGTCCCCCTCCTTTTCTGTGTGTGTGTGTGTGTGTGTGTGTGTGTGAAGAATATTCAACATGAGATCTACCCTCTAGATTTTATAAGTGCCTATCACCATATTATTAACTACAGGCACTATGCTGTAGTGGGTCTCTAGAACTTATCTTGTGTAACCGTAACTTTACACCCATTGAACAGCAACTTCCAATAGCCCCATCCCCCTATTCCCTGACAACCACTGTTCTATTTTCTGCTTCTATAAGTTTGACTATTTTATAGACTTATGTAAGTGGGAATCACATGGTATCTGTCCTGTGCTGACTTATTTTACTTAGCGTAAGGTCTTTCCATGTTGTTGCAAATTGTAGGATTTTTCTTCCTTTTTAAAGGCTGAATAATATTCCATTGCATGTATATACCTCACTTTCTTTGTACATTTATCTGTTGATGAATATTTGGGTTGTTCCCACATCTTGGTTATTATGAATAATGCCGCAATGAACATGGAATTGCAGATTCTCTCTTCAAGATCCTGATTTAAATTCTTTTGGATATATACCCAGAAATGGAATTGTTGGATCATCTGATAGTCCTATTTTTAATTTTTTGAGGAACCTCCATACTGTTTTCCATAGCAGCTGTACCACTTTGCACTCCAGCCAACAGCGTATGAGGTTCCAGTTTCTCTTCATCCTTGCCAACACTTGTTACCTTTTGGGTTTTTGGTAACAGCCATTCTAACGGGTGAGGTGAAATCCCATTGCGGCTCTCATGAGGTTTGCGAATATTTTCTCCCATTCCACGGGTTGCCATTTCTTTCTGTTGATTTTTTCCTTTGCTATGCAGAAGCCTCTTAGTTTGATGTAGTCCCACTTGTCTAGTTTTGCTTTTGTTGCCTGAGTTTTGGGTGTCCTATCATGAAATCATTGCCAAGACCAACGTCATGAAGCTTTCCCTCATGTTTTCTTCTAGGAGTGCTACATTTTCCAGTCTTATGTTTAAGTCTTTAATCCTTAGTGCTTAGTTTTACCACCAAAACTCCCGTGTCCCAAGGAACCCCTCAGTCCCAGACAAACTGGGACAGGAACCCGCTGGAAGCCAGGACCTCAGCACGAGCAGGTGAGATCATCACCGCCAGTGGAGCTCTGTCGGCTCAGAGCATGATTTTGGGGTTCCAGGAAAGGTCGCCCCTCCCACACAGCCTTGGAGGACCGTGCAGGCTAAAGAGAGGTGACTCTTGGAGGCCTCCAACGGACTGTCCAGTTAGTGACAGAATCCATGTCCAAAGGGGACACCAAACAGAACTCTCACACATTCACACAATGAGTCAGTTTTGCCTACACCTGACCTTATTTACAAATGCAACGCATTGAAGACCTAACTCCTCAAACTAAGAGTGTTGTCTGAACAAGAAACTTTATTACAATCATGCATTTTCAGTAAATCTGAATTTATTTCTTCCTTTGTGTTTTCGTGCATTATTTCTTAAACATGTAGCTGCCAAAGGCATCCCTTTTCTATATGTTGTTCACACTGCATTGGTTGTGCAGTATGAAAACTGAATGCTCACTTTCTGGCATTAGACGCGTTTTTTGGTATGATTGTCAGTATAACCAACAGGGGCTTCTGTTTTTCATGGTCTGTAATGTGGCTTGTTGTGTGGTAAGAACAGGAACAGTAAGTTTTGGGGAGGTGTAATGTTCTATTTGCATCAATTTCCCAACTGTTTAACCTGACAGATTTGAGCATCTTTCAGGTCTGAAATATTTTAGATCTTTGATGGCATTGGAGATGGGGGAAGGGAAAGAGAAGTTTTAAAGAAATANACATATGTATTTAGTGTATACATTTTAATGAGTTAAAAATATATGTATAAATCTATGATTTCATCACCACCACAATCAAGGGAATAAATATATCTGTCCCCCTCCTTTTCTCTGTGTGTGTGTGTGTGTGTGTGTGTGTGTGTGTGTGTGAAGAATATTCAACATGAGATCTACCCTCTAGATTTTATAAGTGCCTATCACCATATTATTAACTACAGGCACTATGCTGTAGTGGGTCTCTAGAACTTATCTTGTGTAACCGTAATTTTACACCCATTGAACAGCAACTTCCAATAGCCCCATCCCCCTATTCCCTGACAACCACCGTTCTATTTTCTGCTTCTATAAGTTTGACTATTTTATAGANACTGATGCGGGGCTCAATACCAGGACCCTGGGATCTAGCCCTAAGCCAAAAGGCAGACGCTTAATGACTGAGCCACCCAGGCGCCCCCCAGCTCATATTTTCAAGCCACACCATGAGTCATTCTCTGTTTGGACCACGGGTCAACCCATCCAATCAGCTATATCCAGGGCAGGAGGGCAAGTGGGATCTGGTGCTTCAGAACCTGCCCTTTCGAACAACAGGGGCTGAGACCAGGGAATCCTCCACCTATGGGACCATGATTTGAATGAGCAGGTGAATCAAAATACATTTACTCTATGATAGGGGTATGGAGGGGCAAAGCACAAAGGTGCAAGACAGGTGGCTCACTGTCCCAGTTTGTCTAGCACTGGCTCAGTTTTCTTTTCTTTTTTTTTTAATGTTTATAGTGGTAAAATATACATAAGGGAACTTATCATTTTAACCAGTTTAAGTGTACAGTGGCATTAAGCACATTCTGTATATAATATGTATTCTAAGTGACACTGTGGTATTAAGTACGTTCACATGGTTGTGCGACCATCACTACCATCCATCTCTAGAATGTTTCCATCTTCCCCAACAGAAACTCGGTGCCCATTAAAGAACCCCTCAGTCCCCAAGCCCCTGGCAATCACCACTCTCCTTTCCATCTCTAGAAATCTGACTCCTGTAGGTACCACACAAAAGCGGATCATACTATATACGTCCTTTTGTGTCTGGCTTATTTCATTCAGCATAATGTCCTCAAGGTTCTTCCATGTTGTAACAGGTGTCAGAATTTATTTTCTTTTGAAGGCTGAATAATGTTCTATTTTATGGATAAACCACATTTTGTTTATCCATGTATTTGTCGATGGATACTTGGGTTGCTTCCACCTTTTGGTTTTTGTGAGTGGGACTGACTCTTTTTTAAAGACACTCTAATATTTTCATCTTAAAATAGGGACTGAAGATTTCATTAAGCAGATTTCCATATCAAAAGCATCAAGATTATACAGATGTGCTACAGGGCACTGACTGACCAGAGTATTCACTTTTTTTAAAAAAAGATTTTATTTATTTATTTGACAGAGAGAGACACAGCAAGAGAGGGAACACAAGCAAGGGGAGTGGGAGAGGGAGAAGCAGGCTTCCCACTGAGCAGATAGCC
>NC_048229.1:55844181-55847293 GCF_002007445.2 Ailuropoda melanoleuca
TTTTTTTTTTAATGTTTATAGTGGTAAAATATACATAAGGGAACTTATCATTTTAACCAGTTTAAGTGTACAGTGGCATTAAGCACATTCTGTATATAATATGTATCCTAAGTGACACTGTGGTATTAAGTACGTTCACATGGTTGTGCGACCATCACTACCATCCATCTCTAGAATGTTTCCATCTTCCCCAACAGAAACTCGGTGCCCATTAAAGAACCCCTCAGTCCCCAAGCCCCTGGCAATCACCACTCTCCTTTCCATCTCTAGAAATCTGACTCCTGTAGGTACCACACAAAAGCGGATCATACTATATACGTCCTTTTGTGTCTGGCTTATTTCATTCAGCATAATGTCCTCAAGGTTCTTCCATGTTGTAACAGGTGTCAGAATTTATTTTCTTTTGAAGGCTGAATAATGTTCTATTTTATGGATAAACCACATTTTGTTTATCCATGTATTTGTCGATGGATACTTGGGTTGCTTCCACCTTTTGGTTTTTGTGAGTGGGACTGACTCTTTTTTAAAGACACTCTAATATTTTCATCTTAAAATAGGGACTGAAGATTTCATTAAGCAGATTTCCATATCAAAAGCATCAAGATTATACAGATGTGCTACAGGGCACTGACTGACCAGAGTATTCACTTTTTTTAAAAAAAGATTTTATTTATTTATTTGACAGAGAGAGACACAGCAAGAGAGGGAACACAAGCAAGGGGAGTGGGAGAGGGAGAAGCAGGCTTCCCACTGAGCAGATAGCCAGATGTGGGGCTCGACCCCAGGATCCTGAGATCGTGATCTGAGCCGAAGGCAGAAGCTTAACAACTGAGCCACCCAGGCGCCCCTGACGAAAGAGTATTCATAAAATTATACATCTTATCTCCTTTTTATAACTTTTTTTAAAGTTTTATTTAGTTAAATAATCTCTCTACCCCATGTAGGGCTTGAACTCATGACCCCAAGAATAAGAGTTGCACACTTCTCTGACTGAGCCAGCCAGATGCCCTCTTTATAGCTTTATTGAGGTGTAATTGACATACAAAAAACATATGTATTTAGTGTATACATTTTAATGAGTTAAAATATATGTATAAATCTATGATTTCATCACCACCACAATCAAGGGAATAAATATATCTGTCCCCCTCCTTTTCTGTGTGTGTGTGTGTGTGTGTGTGTGTGTGAAGAATATTCAACATGAGATCTACCCTCTAGATTTTATAAGTGCCTATCACCATATTATTAACTACAGGCACTATGCTGTAGTGGGTCTCTAGAACTTATCTTGTGTAACCGTAATTTTACACCCATTGAACAGCAACTTCCAATAGCCCCATCCCCCTATTCCCTGACAACCACCGTTCTATTTTCTGCTTCTATAAGTTTGACTATTTTATAGACTTGTGTAAGTGGGAATCACATGGTATCTGTCCTGTGATGACTTATTTTACTTAGCGTAAGGTCTTTCCATGTTGTTGCAAATTGTAGGATTTTTCTTCCTTTTTAAAGGCTGAATAATATTCCATTGCATGTATATACCTCACTTTCTTTGTACATTTATCTGTTGATGAATATTTGGGTTGTTCCCACATCTTGGTTATTATGAATAATGCTGCAATGAACATGGAATTGCAGATTCTCTCTTCAAGATCCTGATTTAAATTCTTTTGGATATATACCCAGAAATGGAATTGTTGGATCATCTGATAGTCCTATTCTTAATTTTTTGAGGAACCTCCATACTGTTTTCCATAGCAGCTGTACCACTTTGCACTCCAGCCAACAGCGTATGAGGTTCCAGTTTCTCTTCATCCTTGCCAACACTTGTTACCTTTTGGGTTTTTGGTAACAGCCATTCTAACGGGTGAGGTGAAATCCCATTGCGGCTCTCATGAGGTTTGCGAATATTTTCTCCCATTCCACGGGTTGCCATTTCTTTCTGTTGATTTTTTCCTTTGCTATGCAGAAGCCTCTTAGTTTGATGTAGTCCCACTTGTCTAGTTTTGCTTTTGTTGCCTGAGTTTTGGGTGTCCTATCATGAAATCATTGCCAAGACCAACGTCATGAAGCTTTCCCTCATGTTTTCTTCTAGGAGTGCTACATTTTCCAGTCTTATGTTTAAGTCTTTAATCCTTAGTGCTTAGTTTTACCACCAAAACTCCCGTGTCCCAAGGAACCCCTCAGTCCCAGACAAACTGGGACAGGAACCCGCTGGAAGCCAGGACCTCAGCACGAGCAGGTGAGATCATCACCGCCAGTGGAGCTCTGTCGGCTCAGAGCATGATTTTGGGGTTCCAGGAAAGGTCGCCCCTCCCACACAGCCTTGGAGGACCGTGCAGGCTAAAGAGAGGTGACTCTTGGAGGCCTCCAACGGACTGTCCAGTTAGTGACAGAATCCATGTCCAAAGGGGACACCAAACAGAACTCTCACACATTCACACAATGAGTCAGTTTTGCCTACACCTGACCTTATTTACAAATGCAACGCATTGAAGACCTAACTCCTCAAACTAAGAGTGTTGTCTGAACAAGAAACTTTATTACAATCATGCATTTTCAGTAAATCTGAATTTATTTCTTCCTTTGTGTTTTCGTGCATTATTTCTTAAACATGTAGCTGCCAAAGGCATCCCTTTTCTATATGTTGTTCACACTGCATTGGTTGTGCAGTATGAAAACTGAATGCTCACTTTCTGGCATTAGACGCGTTTTTTGGTATGATTGTCAGTATAACCAACAGGGGCTTCTGTTTTTCATGGTCTGTAATGTGGCTTGTTGTGTGGTAAGAACAGGAACAGTAAGTTTTGGGGAGGTGTAATGTTCTATTTGCATCAATTTCCCAACTGTTTAACCTGACAGATTTGAGCATCTTTCAGGTCTGAAATATTTTAGATCTTTGATGGCATTGGAGATGGGGGAAGGGAAAGAGAAGTTTTAAAGAAATAAGTACTTTTGTTCTTTAAATCTCGCATTTTAAATTTCAACTGTGTGATACTGACTTTTGTCTGCTGGTAGTGTGGCATGCAGGATTTTTTTTAGTGTATTTTTACAGACTGTTCAGCTAATTTTTCTATTTTTGTTAAATAAAAATCTTCACTTCCTAAAAAAA
>NC_048229.1:55847311-55857923 GCF_002007445.2 Ailuropoda melanoleuca
CTCTAGAATGTTTCCATCTTCCCCAACAGAAACTCGGTGCCCATTAAAGAACCCCTCAGTCCCCAAGCCCCTGGCAATCACCACTCTCCTTTCCATCTCTAGAAATCTGACTCCTGTAGGTACCACACAAAAGCGGATCATACTATATACGTCCTTTTGTGTCTGGCTTATTTCATTCAGCATAATGTCCTCAAGGTTCTTCCATGTTGTAACAGGTGTCAGAATTTATTTTCTTTTGAAGGCTGAATAATGTTCTATTTTATGGATAAACCACATTTTGTTTATCCATGTATTTGTCGATGGATACTTGGGTTGCTTCCACCTTTTGGTTTTTGTGAGTGGGACTGACTCTTTTTTAAAGACACTCTAATATTTTCATCTTAAAATAGGGACTGAAGATTTCATTAAGCAGATTTCCATATCAAAAGCATCAAGATTATACAGATGTGCTACAGGGCACTGACTGACCAGAGTATTCACTTTTTTTAAAAAAAGATTTTATTTATTTATTTGACAGAGAGAGACACAGCAAGAGAGGGAACACAAGCAAGGGGAGTGGGAGAGGGAGAAGCAGGCTTCCCACTGAGCAGATAGCCGGATGTGGGGCTCGACCCCAGGATCCTGAGATCGTGATCTGAGCCGAAGGCAGAAGCTTAACAACTGAGCCACCCAGGCGCCCCTGACGAAAGAGTATTCATAAAATTATACATCTTATCTCCTTTTTATAACTTTTTTTAAAGTTTTATTTAGTTAAATAATCTCTCTACCCCATGTAGGGCTTGAACTCATGACCCCAAGAATAAGAGTTGCACACTTCTCTGACTGAGCCAGCCAGATGCCCTCTTTATAGCTTTATTGAGGTGTAATTGACATACAAAAAAACATATGTATTTAGTGTATACATTTTAATGAGTTAAAAATATATGTATAAATCTATGATTTCATCACCACCACAATCAAGGGAATAAATATATCTGTCCCCCTCCTTTTCTCTGTGTGTGTGTGTGTGTGTGTGTGTGTGTGTGTGTGTGAAGAATATTCAACATGAGATCTACCCTCTAGATTTTATAAGTGCCTATCACCATATTATTAACTACAGGCACTATGCTGTAGTGGGTCTCTAGAACTTATCTTGTGTAACCGTAACTTTACACCCATTGAACAGCAACTTCCAATAGCCCCATCCCCCTATTCCCTGACAACCACCGTTCTATTTTCTGCTTCTATAAGTTTGACTATTTTATAGACTTGTGTAAGTGGGAATCACATGGTATCTGTCCTGTGATGACTTATTTTACTTAGCGTAAGGTCTTTCCATGTTGTTGCAAATTGTAGGATTTTTCTTCCTTTTTAAAGGCTGAATAATATTCCATTGCATGTATATACCTCACTTTCTTTGTACATTTATCTGTTGATGAATATTTGGGTTGTTCCCACATCTTGGTTATTATGAATAATGCCGCAATGAACATGGAATTGCAGATTCTCTCTTCAAGATCCTGATTTAAATTCTTTTGGATATATACCCAGAAATGGAATTGTTGGATCATCTGATAGTCCTATTTTTAATTTTTTGAGGAACCTCCATACTGTTTTCCATAGCAGCTGTACCACTTTGCACTCCAGCCAACAGCGTATGAGGTTCCAGTTTCTCTTCATCCTTGCCAACACTTGTTACCTTTTGGGTTTTTGGTAACAGCCATTCTAACGGGTGAGGTGAAATCCCATTGCGGCTCTCATGAGGTTTGCGAATATTTTCTCCCATTCCACGGGTTGCCATTTCTTTCTGTTGATTTTTTCCTTTGCTATGCAGAAGCCTCTTAGTTTGATGTAGTCCCACTTGTCTAGTTTTGCTTTTGTTGCCTGAGTTTTTGGTGTCCTATCATGAAATCATTGCCAAGACCAACGTCATGAAGCTTTCCCTCATGTTTTCTTCTAGGAGTGCTACATTTTCCAGTCTTATGTTTAAGTCTTTAATCCTTAGTGCTTAGTTTTACCACCAAAACTCCCGTGTCCCAAGGAACCCCTCAGTCCCAGACAAACTGGGACAGGAACCCGCTGGAAGCCAGGACCTCAGCACGAGCAGGTGAGATCATCACCGCCAGTGGAGCTCTGTCGGCTCAGAGCATGATTTTGGGGTTCCAGGAAAGGTCGCCCCTCCCACACAGCCTTGGAGGACCGTGCAGGCTAAAGAGAGGTGACTCTTGGAGGCCTCCAACGGACTGTCCAGTTAGTGACAGAATCCATGTCCAAAGGGGACACCAAACAGAACTCTCACACATTCACACAATGAGTCAGTTTTGCCTACACCTGACCTTATTTACAAATGCAACGCATTGAAGACCTAACTCCTCAAACTAAGAGTGTTGTCTGAACAAGAAACTTTATTACAATCATGCATTTTCAGTAAATCTGAATTTATTTCTTCCTTTGTGTTTTCGTGCATTATTTCTTAAACATGTAGCTGCCAAAGGCATCCCTTTTCTATATGTTGTTCACACTGCATTGGTTGTGCAGTATGAAAACTGAATGCTCACTTTCTGGCATTAGACGCGTTTTTTGGTATGATTGTCAGTATAACCAACAGGGGCTTCTGTTTTTCATGGTCTGTAATGTGGCTTGTTGTGTGGTAAGAACAGGAACAGTAAGTTTTGGGGAGGTGTAATGTTCTATTTGCATCAATTTCCCAACTGTTTAACCTGACAGATTTGAGCATCTTTCAGGTCTGAAATATTTTAGATCTTTGATGGCATTGGAGATGGGGGAAGGGAAAGAGAAGTTTTAAAGAAATAAGTACTTTTGTTCTTTAAATCTCGCATTTTAAATTTCAACTGTGTGATACTGACTTTTGTCTGCTGGTAGTGTGGCATGCAGGATTTTTTTTAGTGTATTTTTACAGACTGTTCAGCTAATTTTTCTATTTTTGTTAAATAAAAATCTTCACTTCCTAAAAAAAGGTTTCACCAATAAATATTAGGCGAACACAATCAGTGGTTAAAAAAATTAGAAGAGCTCAGTCATGATGACGTGGTATTGATCCTTGCAAACTGAGTAAACAGGGTCTATTTCTAAAGATTGAATAGGCATGAGTAGCTTCCCTACGAGGATCAGAATCATCACGGGGGCGTTCCTGGTTCCTGGTGGAAGCGTGGGCCTTCTTTCCCTTCAGCACACCTTCCAACTCAACATGTTAATACATAAGAACACCTACGTAGCAGGGACTGATGATTGATTTTAAATGTTAAATTATGTGTAATGATATTTCAGAGGATAAAAGCTTCTCCTGGGACTGAACCATGGGGCTTAAAAGTGGAGTCACAGGATTGTCTGTACAGCCCACAGCAGAATGTGGGCAAATGCTCTTGTCAGTACAAGCGGTGCAAATACAGCCCCCCGTCCCCCGCCCCTGAACTTATAAATTAGGAGACACAGGTGGCCTTCCAGCAGAGGTGCATGCTGCTGGAGCTTGCCCAGAAGTCATTTCCCTTCCTCCAATAAAAGTCCTGATTTCCCCCATTATAGGAGGCATAGGACTTTTATAATATGCAAAGTGATGGCTTATAAGTGCTCATCTTTGCTTTTACTACAAATATATATATTTATCCCATTTCCCATTCTGTTTACCCTCCTTTCTTCTTCCCTTTTTTCTCCTACCGATCTTCCTACTGCTTATGTTCCATAAATGAGTGAAACCATATGATGATTGTCTTTCTTTGCTTGACTTACTTCGCTCAGTGTTATCTCCTCCAGTCCTGTCCATGTTGCAGCAAATGTTGAGAAATCGTTCTTTTTGATGGCTGAGTAATATTNCTTCGCTCAGTGTTATCTCCTCCAGTCCCGTCCATGTTGCAGCAAATGTTGAGAAATCGTTCTTTTTGATGGCTGAGTAATATTCCATTGTATATATGGACCACAGCTTCTTAATCCAGTCATCTGTTGAAGGGCATCTCGGCTCCTTCCATGATTTGGCTATTGTGGACAATGCAGCTATGAACATTGGGGTGCATATGGCCCTTCTCTTTACTACGTCTGTATCTTTGGGGTAAACACCCAGTAGTGCAATGGCTGGGTCATAGGGTAGTTCAATTTTTAACTTTTTAAGGGACCTCCACACTGTTTTCCAGAGTGGCTGTACCAACTTGCATTCCCACCAACAATGTAGGAGGGATCCCCTTTCTCCACATCCTCTCCAACAATTGTTGTTTCTTGCCTTGTCTATCTTTGCCATTCTAACTGGCGTAAGGTGGTATCTCAGTGTGGTTTTGATTTGAATTTCCCTGATGGCTAATGATTTTGAACATTTTTTCATGTGTCTGTTAGCCATTTGTATGTCTTCATTGGAAAAGTGTCTGTTCATATCTTCTGCCCATTTTATGATTTGTTTATTTGTTTCTCGTGTATTGAGTTTGAGAAGTTCTTTGTAGATCTTGGATACCAGTCCTTTATCTGTGGTGTCCTTTGCAAATATATTCTCCCATTCCGTGGGCTGTCTCTTAGTTTTTTTGACTGTTTCCTTGGCTGTGCAGAAGCTCTTTATCCTGATAAAGTCCCATAAGTTCATTTTATCTTTTATTTCTCTTGCCTTTGGAGATGTGTCGTGAAAAAGGTTGCTCTGGCCGATGTCATAGAAGTTGTTGCCTATGTTCTCCTCTAGAATTTTGATGGATTCCTGTCTCACATTGAGGTCTTTCATCCATTTGGAGTTTATTTTTGTGTATGGTGTGAGAGAGTGGTCAAGTTTCATTCTTTTGCATGTAGCTGTCCAATTTTCCCAGCACCATTTATTGAAGAGACTGTCTTTTTTCCACCGGATGTTTTTTCCTGCTTTATCAAAGATTAGTTGCCCAAAGAGCCGAGGGTCCATTTCTGGGTTCTCTATTCTGTTCCATTGGTCGATGTGTCTGTTTTTGTGCCAGTACCATGCTGTCTTTGTGATCACAGCTTTGTAGTACAGCTCGAAATCCGGCATTGTGATGCCCCCAGCTTTGTTTTTCCTTTTCAACAGTTCCTTGGAGATTCGGGGCCTTTTCTGGTTCCATACAAATTTAAGGACTATTTGTTCCAGTTCTTTGAAAAATGTCCTCGGTATTTTGATCGGGATAGCATTGAAAGTGTAGATTGCTCTGGGTAGTATGGACATTTTAACTATGTTAATTCTTCCAATCCATGAGCATGGAATATTTTTCCATCTTTTTNTACATGCACAGGTTTAAAATGTCAAACTGTGCAGAAGATTATACAGTAAAAAGTAAGTCTCCCTTCTCCCCTGACCCTCAGTCCCCATTTCTCCTTCCTAGAGGAGACCAGTTACCATATTATGAATATCTTTCCAGAAATAGTCTATGCAAAGACAAGCAGATCTGTAAATTGAGAGCCCCCACTTTTACAAAAACGATAGCATGCTATACACATTGTTCTGTATCTTGGTTTTTTTTTTAATTGAGATTTTAAAGAGAATTGTAGATGCACATGCAATTATAAGAAATGATACAGAGAGACCCATGGAGCCTTTACCCAGTTCTCCTCGATGGTAACATCCTGCAAAACTGTTCTACACCGTCATAAGCTGGATATTGACATCAATACATTCCATCCACATAATTCAGATTTCCCCACTTTTCCTTGTGCTCCTTTATGTGTGTTTGGCTCTGAACAATCTTACACGTGCAGATTCATATATTCACCGCCACCGTCAAGACACAGAACAGCTCCATGACCACAAGCATCCCTTTTGGGGGTGCTTTTATAACCATACCTGATGCCCTCCAAGCCCCTTACTCATCCTGAACCCCTGGCAAACACAAATTTCTTCTCCATTTCTAAAATTTTTTCTTTTCTCTTTTTTTAATTTTAATTTTTTAGAGTAATCTCTACACCCAGTGTGGGGCTCGAGCTCACAACCCCAAGATCAAGAGTTGCACGCTCTACCGACTGAGCCAGCCAGGTGCCCCCAAAATTTTTCTTTTCAAAAATGTTACATAAGCGGAACTATACAGTAAGTAACCTTTGGTATTGGTTCTTTTTCTCTAAGCATAATTTCCTGGAGATTCATCTAAATTGTTGCATGTCTGAGCAGTTCATTCCTTTTTTTAAAAAAAGATTTTATTTAGTTATTTTATTTATTAGTTTTTTAAGATTTTATTTAGTTATCTGAGAGAGAGAGAGAGCATGTGGGTTGGGGTAGCAGAGGGAGAGGGACAGGCAGACTCCTCAATGAGCATTGAGCTCTGTGTGAGACTCGATCTTCCGACCCTAATATCATGATCTGAACCAAAATCAAGAGTCCATAGCTTAACCTGACTGAGCCACCCGGGCACCCCAGTTCATTCCTTTTTATTGCTGAGCAGTCTTCCCCAGTATGGATGTTGCCCTGTTGGAAGACATCTGGGTTGTTTTCAGCGAGGGGCTCTTATGAATCAAGCCACTATGAACATTCATGCACAAGTTTTTGTGTCAACATAAGTCTTCATTTCTTTTGAGTAAATGCCCAAGAGTCTAATTGCTGGGCCACATGGTAATTTTATGTTCGATATTAAAAGAAATTGCCAAACTTCTATTTTAACCGCTTTACATTTCCACTGGCAACCCAGTTTCTTTGCATCCTCGCCAGCATTTGGTGTTTGTCATTACTTTTTCTGCATATAGAGAGTTTTAATGCTTCCTTTCTTAGTGGCACATCTTCTCTTTCTTTTTCTTGCCTTCTCACAGCGTTGTTGTTGTTGTTGTCGTTGTTTCACTTAAGAACATAACTTTCAGGGGCACCTGGGTGTCTCAGTCAGTTAAGCATCTGACTTTTGATTTCAGCTCAGCNAAGTGGCACATCTTCTCTTTCTTTTTCTTGCCTTCTCACAGTGTTGTTGTTGTTGTTGTTGTTGTTGTTTCACTTAAGAACATAACTTTCAGGGGCACCTGGGTGTCTCAGTCAGTTAAGCATCTGACTTTTGATTTCAGCTCAGCTCATGGTCTCAGGGTTGTGAGATTGAGCTCCGCGTTGGGCTCCCTGCTCAGAGTCGGGCTCCCTGCTCAGCAGGGAGTCTGCTTCTCCCTCTTCCTCTGCCCCTTCCCACATCTCAGCTTGTGCTCCCTCTTGTGCTTTCTCTCTCTCTCAAATAAATAAATAAAAATCTTTTTTAAAAATGAAATCAAATGTATACAACTGAAAAGTGACTTTCCAAAAATAGAACTACATGATCTTTTCATATATCATAATCAGATAATATTGCTATTTTTTTATTCAAACCAATTCTCCAGGCTGTATTTTTATTTTTATTTTTTTTAAAAGATTTTTTATTTATTCGACAGAGAGAGAGACAGCCAGCGAGAGAGGGAACACAAGCAGGGGGAGTGGGAGAGGAAGAAGCAGGCTCATAGCGGAGGAGCCTGATGTGGGGCTTGATCCCGGAACGCCAGGATCACGCCCTGAGCTGAAGGCAGACGCTTAACCGCTGTGCCACCCAGGCGCCCCCAGGCTGTATTTTTAAAACAACGAAGGGCTCATTACACATTTCTTTCATGTATATGGAGGGAGCTGTAGCTGAGAGACCTCAGCAAATGGTATATGCCAATGAATCAAGCTACTGCCTTCAAGGAGCATGTGGTCTAGCAGCAGGGTCCGAACACTTTCGTCGTACTATGTAGGTATCACTGTCTCCCGTGGATGCTCTCTCTGTAGTAAAGGTTAAAAAAAAAGGGGAAAAAAAGGGAGCTAAGCTGCACCTGGAGGTTAAAGAAGGCTTTGAGCTGAGTTGAGAAGTAAAGGAGTGAAAGCTAGCTGGGTGCAGTGAGGAGGGAATGGCAATCTAAGCAGAGGGAACAGCGTAGGCAAAGACATTGAGGCATGAGCAAACAAGTGTGGGGAGTGAGAATACCAGAAATTCAGCATTTCTAGAGGGCCAGGCAGAGGATTAGGCCAAAACTTCAAGCAGGAGCCCAGTTAGAAGCAAAGATTTAAGCTTTCTCCTACAAGTTATAGGAACCACTGATGGCTATGAGGAGAAAATGATCAGATGTGCATTTTCATTGCTTACCCCTTCCATATTGTGCAAGCCTGGATATGCAGGTACTCAGATAGTTATGCCTTTTTGGTGTGCCTAAAATATTTCATAGTAATAGAGACCAAATGTGGTTATGCATTAACATTTCTTCTAATTATGTCCTTGCCCTTTGTATTAATAACTACCACAAACTTAGTGGCTTACAACTAACGCCAAGTCTGTTATGTTTCAGTTCGGGAGGTCACACATCTGAAACGGGTCCCATAGGGTTAAAGTCAAGATGTCAGCTGGGCCCTGTTACTTCTGAAGGCTCTAAGGGAGAATCCGTTTCCTTGTGTTTCCAGCTCCTGCATTCCTTAGCTCATCACCCCTCCTCCCTCCTCAGAGTCAACAGGGCAGCATCTTGAAATCTCTGACTCCCTCTGTGGCCTCACTATGTCACTTACAAAGATCCTTGTGTTTACTCTGGGTTGGCCCGAATCATCCAGCAAAATCTCCCTGTCTCACCGTCAGTTGATTGACAACCTCAATTCCCCGTTGCCATGGAACATATTTCCAGTTTCCAGGAATTAGGTCTTGAGGTGTTGAGGGGGGCAATATTCTGCTTACCACACCAGCCAACCAACATTAAAATGTTTTATTCAAATTGTGGGAAATGAGGCATGCCATAAAATTCACCATTTTTCAGAGGACAGTCAGTGGCATTAAGTACATTCATGCTGTTGTACAGCCATCACCACCATCCATCTCCAGACCTTTGTCTTTCCAAACTGAATCTCTACACTCACTGAACATCAACTCCCCATTCTCCCCTCCCATCAGCCCCACCAACAATTTGACTTGCTTTCTCTATGAGTTTGACTACCTTAAGGGCTTTATCTTTTATTTTTTTAAGATTTTATTTATTATTTTGAGAGAGAGAGAACACAGAGGGAGAGGGAGAAGCAGACTCCCTACTGAGCCGAGAGCCCAATATGGGGCTCGATCCCAGGACCCTGAGATCATGACCNCCGAGAGCCCAATATGGGGCTCGAACCCAGGACCCTGAGATCATGACCTGAGCCGAAGGCAGACATTTAACCAACTGAGGCATCCAGGCGCGCCTACCCTAAGTACTTTAAACAACATTTAGTGAACACTTACCATGTGCTCATTACTCTGCCACATACTCTGATCCATAAGTTAATTTTCCCTGGTACTTTTTTCTCAGCTTTTTATTACAAAATTTTCACATACAGAAAAATTAAAAGTATTGTATAATGAACAACCAACCATAATACCTAGTACCCAGACTGAAGCAATTGTCAACCTTTTGCTATATTTGGTGTGTGTGTGTGTATGTGTGATTGTTTTGCTGACACATGGTATAGTAAATTGCAATCATAATGATGTTCGATCCATGATTACTTCAGGAAGTATCTCCTAGAAATCAAAACATTTTTCTACATAACCATGAGACCATGATTGCATCTAACAAAATTAACAATAATTTAAAAATATTATCTAATAGTCCATGTTCAAGTCTCCCCAGTTTTCCCCAAAGTATTTGCAATTTAGTTTTTTGAACCAGAAGCCAATCAGGGCTGACTTACTGCATTTGGCTGCTATAGTCCTTTAAACCGATCCATCTTTCCCCCCACATGACACTGACTTCCCGAAGAGCCAAATTCTGTTCTGGATGTCTATAGAAAGAAATTTTAAAATGTTCTATAATGGGACGCCTGGGTGGCTCAGTTGGTTAAACATCTGCCTTTGGGGGCGCCTGGGTAGCTCAGTCGTTAAGCATCTGCCTTTGGCTCAGGACGTGATCCTGGGGACCTGGGATCGAGCCCCACATCAGGCTCCTCCACTGGAAGCCTGCTTCTTCCTCTCNGACAGCCAGCGAGAGAGGGAACACAAGCAGGGGGAATGGGAGAGGAAGAAGCAGGCTCCCAGCGGAGGAGCCTGATGCGGGACTCGATCCCAGAATGCTGGGATCACGCCCTGAGCCGAAGGCAGATGTTTAACGACTGAGCCGCCCGGGTGTCCCTGTTTGTTTGTTTTTTAAACAGCTACTTGTATCTCATAGTTTTGTGAATCACGAGTTCACGCAGGGCCCAGTCAAGCAATTCTTCGTTTCTGATGACATTGACAGAATTCGCTGGCTGGGATTCAGCTGACAGATGGACCTGGCTGGGGGTCTAGGCTGGCTTCACGGTCATGTCTGCTGAGCACCTGGGTTGGGGTGGCTGGAAGGCTGAGCTCAGCTGGGAATGCGCACAGAGCATCTCCATGGAGTCTCTCTACCACGGTGGCCTCAGAGTGGTCAGTTTTCTGATATAACGGCTCATGATCTGGCAACAAGTGTTTAGGTAAACAGGACAGAGGCTGCATGACTTTTTATGACCCAGTTTCAGAGTCACATAGCATCACTTCCATCACGCTGTATGGGTTGAACTAGTCATAAAGCCCAACCAGATTTAAAGAAGTTGAAGTTATGTCTTAAAAATTGCCATGAAAGCACTGTGCCCTCCAGCCACAAATTATTTGCTTTTCTTTCATTTGCAAAAGACACACACCCTTTTCTAGGACTTCTGTAAAATCTTATCCCATTATGACATCAGGACAGGTTCTTCAAG
>NC_048229.1:55859892-55860246 GCF_002007445.2 Ailuropoda melanoleuca
GGACTCGATCCCAGAATGCTGGGATCATGCCCTGAGCCGAAGGCAGATGTTTAACGACTGAGCCGCCCGGGTGTCCCTGTTTGTTTGTTTTTTAAACAGCTACTTGTATCTCATAGTTTTGTGAATCACGAGTTCACGCAGGGCCCAGTCAAGCAATTCTTCGTTTCTGATGACATTGACAGAATTCGCTGGCTGGGATTCAGCTGACAGATGGACCTGGCTGGGGGTCTAGGCTGGCTTCACGGTCATGTCTGCTGAGCACCTGGGTTGGGGTGGCTGGAAGGCTGAGCTCAGCTGGGAATGCGCACAGAGCATCTCCATGGAGTCTCTCTACCACGGTGGCCTCAGAGTGGT
>NC_048229.1:55860306-55979562 GCF_002007445.2 Ailuropoda melanoleuca
TTTATTTATTTGACAGAGATAGACAGCCATCAAGAGAGGGAACACAAGCAGGGGGAGTGGGAGAGGAAGAAGCAGGCTCACAGCAGCAGGGAGCCTGATGCGGGGCTTGATCCCAGGACCCTGGGATCAGGCCCTGAGCCGAAGGCAGATGCTTAATGACTGAGCCACCCAGGCACCCCAAGAGACGCCTTTCCTTATCCTGGGCTCCTTGCGAAGCTTCTGTTGGACCACATCCTTAGGAGTACAAGCATACCTCCGAGACACTACAGTTTCAGTTCCAGGCCACCCCAATAGAGTGAGTCAAATGAATTTTTTGGTTTCCCAGTGCATAGAATATTTATATTTACACTATACTGTAGTCTATTAAATGTGTAATAGCATTATGTAAAGAATGTACTAGCTTTATTCCTAAAAAAAATGCTAACCACCATCTGAGCTTTCAGCAAGTCACAATCACTGACCACAGATCACCGTAACAAATATAATCATAATGAAAAATTTTGAAATATTGTGGTTATTACCAGTATGTGACACAGAGACATCAAGTGAGCAAATGCTGTTGGGAAAATGGCACCAACAGACTTGCTCAATGCAGGGTTGCCATAAATCTTCAATTTGAAAAAAAATGCAATCTCTGCAAAGCTCAGTAAAATAAGGTATACCTACCTGCATTAGAAGCACTGCTGTCCAGCTGAGAGGAGCTATAAAGCATGCCCTTAAGACTTTCAGAGAGCTTTTTGTACACCTGAGTGGATCATGAAGAACCATCTTGTGTTTCTGAGGTCATAAACATACATCTTACAGTCAGGTATCAGTTTCCCCCAAACAGTATTTTATTAGTTGGCGTCCTTATAGAATGGTCCACATTCTGATTCTGTCTACTAGTTTCCTCCTGGTATCTTTCAGCTTATTCTCACAGTGCCCCCACCCCCAACCCAACTCCCATATTTCTAGAGGATTGATTGGATTCAGGTTGGAATCATAGGTGAGTCAGCACACATACTGCATATCTACAGGCACAGCGACTGTCCCGCTGTTCATGTGTTAGGTTTGAGCTCTTCCATATGGTGGTGACTAGCAGATCTCTCCACTGTAAAAGTTCATTTTCCTCTTTGTGATTAGCGCATAATCTGTGGGGTGATACTATGAAAAATACGGAATGCTTCACAAATTCATGTCATCTCTGTGAGGGTCCATGCTTATCTTTCTGACATCCTCCTAATGTCTTAGGCAAGCAAGCCCTGGCCTTTAAGGCTAAATGAGGTCATAAGGGTCACCCTGATCCAATAGTACTAGTGTCTGTATGAGAAGAGGAAGAGGGGCACCTGGGTGGCTCAGTTGGTTAAGCAACGACTCTTGATTTTGACTCAGGTCATGATCTCAGATTCGTGAGATCGAGCCCCTCATCGGGCTCCGTGCTCAGCATGGAGTCTGCTTGTCCCTCTCCCTCTGTTCCTCTTCTCTATCAAATAAATAAATAAAATCTTTAAAAAAGAAGAAGAAGAAGAAGAAACAGCAAGGATGCGCATGCACAGAGGAAAGGCCATGTGAGGACACAGCAAGAAAGTGGCCATTGGCAAATCAAGGAGAAGAGCCTCGGGAGAAACCAACCCTGCTGACACCTTGATCTTAGACTTTCAGCCTCCAGAATTATGAGAAAAATTTCTGTTGGTTAAGCCACCCAGTCTGCACTATTTTGTTATGGTGGCACTAGCAAACTAATACACAGCTCTTGGAAGACACCTAAGACTTATGGAGGAGTTTAGAATTTATTCTGTAACCAGTAGGGGGTGATTTGGGTTGTAGGCTGGGAGTAACAGGGTCAGATCTTTTGGACAGGAAGATAACTGCCAGAGAAGTACAAAGGAACTTTTGGGCAAGGAGAGAGTAGAGACAGAGAAAAATCGGGATTTTAAGAGTATGGGTGAGAAATGATGAGGGCTCGAACAAAGGCAATGGGACAGACAAAAGAATGGTAAGAAGGTAGAATCAGCAGAATGTATTGACCAGTTGGACATGTGGAAGCGAGAAAGGAAGCAATATTGAATTCTCCCAGGTTCCTGATTGGGTAGTGATTGTAGTGCACATTTATTTGTTTCCTGCCCAGCTTCCCCCATCCTAAGAACACCCAGAATTGACACCAAATCTTCCCTATTGTGTAGCTTATGTGTTTTGGGGAAGTTCACCCTATCCCAACAGTAATGGTGGGCTTTCACTGACTTACACTAATTAGCACATTCTATCGGTCTGGCTGTAGTTTTTGGTTCAGGAGTGAGCATGTGGTCTAAACATGCCAATGAAGGGGAATGTCAGAACTCTCGACTGGAAGGTTAAGACTGAATGCTCTCCCTCACTGGACAAGAACATGGAAGCTTGTAGGCCTGACTTAACTGGCAAACATTTTGTGACCCCAGAATGAGCCATAGACTAGAGCTGACCATAGGCAGAGCAAAGCAAAGATAGCTCCCCAGAGACACCCTTGGGCTGTTGGATCGATTGACCATGAAGTCCTGGGCTCTCTAGTTATAGAATCTAGAAAGCCCTTGACATTTAAGCTGGTTTGAATTGAATTTTCCTGTTACTTGCTGGATAGATACAGGTGATCAGGTGAATGGTGGAGCCATTAACTGGCATATGCAAGGCAAAAAGAAGGGCTCCTTTGAAAAGAAAGAAGTTTCATCTCAAACTTTGCAATCCCACCTCTTTGCTCAAAGATGATCCCTGGGTCTGGTGTGACCCCTCCTCACATTTGTGGACCTGTTAAAAAAGTCCTCCTCACATCCAGAGGCCCCATTCTTATGCACCTTTCTTGTAAGGCCTTCATGAACCCTTATTCTGTCCACATTAGAATTCACCCCTCTTTCTGAGCTTCCATAATATTTTGGACACAGTTCTATCCTAGCTTTTATCACCTCGTGTTACTATTTCCTCCACTGGGTGCCAACCTCCTAGACAGTCCAGAACACGTTATATTCTTCTTCATGTCCACACCAGTAGCCCTGCAGCCTCTGAGCATCTCAATGAATAAATGATAGCATCCTTCCCCCATATTCTTCTCATACTAATGAATTAACTTGCCACTCCACCCACTTTGGACTGAGGGAAACTCTGGCTATCAGATCATGGATTAAATTATATAAGGATTACCCTAAAAAGATGAAAATACAGGAATGCGGGGAAGGGGTATTTTTATGGAACTGGGAACACAGAAAAAGAAAAGTTGGATCAAACAAGTGCCTCAATTATAATGATGTGATCACTGCTCCTTTGCCAAGTTCGGAGGGTGACACACACACTGCATCTCTCTGGATGTATGAGATGGGTTTACAATGTCTCCTAGTACTGCTGAAGACTGTGGGAAGAATCTAAAACCAGCACTACCCACACATAAGGTCGCATCATGCCTATCAATTTATTTTGATCTCATTGAAGGCGTTTTGGAGCCGTGCTCAAGAAATAGCTCAACCAAAAGAACATTTAAATTATGTAAAAATGAACTCCAGTGATTTAAATCCATTAACCTTACATAATAAAATCTCAAACATAGTACTGTACTTTCAAAATACGAAAAAAAAAGAACTTTAATAATTGGAACTCAGAGGAGATAAGTTCTGTCTGAATCTTTGCAGGAAGAAGTTGAAGAATACTGATCTGTCCTCTTCAAGTCCATCTGGAAACGTGACTTTCTGGGGAGGCAAGTGCAGCCAAGCCTAGATCAATGATGATAATAATGAATGATGATAGCCTGGAGCCTCAGAGTGCGTGCTACGTGCCAGGTCTTATTTGAGGTGTGGAGGACACAGCAGTGAACAGACACATCTGAATAATGACGGTAAGAAGGACATTTACTGAGCCCTTGCTACGTATGGGCCAGGCCCTGAACTAAGTGCTCTGAGTATACTGGCTCATTCATTCTACTCCTACCATTATTGTCCCCGTTTTACAGGTGCAAAAACTAAGCCTCAGATAGGTAACTCCTCCAAGTTCACAAAGCCAACTGAGGTGGTGCAAGTAGGACTCTATCTATGCCGTTGGATTCCGGAAGTCACACAGCAGTTGAGTATAAACGGCTGCTGGAAGTGTTCCATGGGTAGGGGGCTAAGCCAGTTTAAATCCTGTTCACTACTTTTGCTTACGCATTCATGTTTACAGTTGGCATGAAGGTAAAATTCAGTATAGTTCTACCAAAACCTCAACAACTTTAAATCAGGGGAGCTCAACCAATGAGTTTTCATCAGGGCATTTATCAATGACTTAAGTTCACGAATCTAGAAGATTATGCAACCTAATCTGTACCTTGGCAAACTATTTTTTACCACTTTTTTAAAAAAGATTTATCTATTTATTTAAGAGAGAAAGTATGTGTGCATGAGCGGGGAAAGGGAACGAGAGACTCTCAAGCAGACTTCCCACTGAGCACGGAGCCTGATGTGCGGCTTGATCTCATAACTCTGACATCATGACCTGAGCCAAAATCAAGAGTTGGATACTTAACTGACTGAGCCACCCAGGCGCCCCT
Organism: Ailuropoda melanoleuca; assembly: GCF_002007445.2. Classification (NCBI taxonomy): domain Eukaryota; kingdom Metazoa; phylum Chordata; class Mammalia; order Carnivora; family Ursidae; genus Ailuropoda; species Ailuropoda melanoleuca. Next base: position 55,864,826 of record NC_048229.1, read on the forward strand.
ATTTTTTTTTTTACCACTTTAATTCGATGTTCTCCGTGTTTCACTACTACCCTTTGTGATGGTCATAATATGTGCACACCACTTGTACTATTATTTACTTAAAATTGATTCATTGTTGTTTGCTTAATGTTTTAAAGGAAAATAATATCACCTCTATAAACAAAGAACCAATAATTCATTCAGCAAATATTTACGAAGTGCCTAATATGAACGAGGGAGTGGGGATATAGTAATGAAAAATACACCTCAGGAATCCCCGCCCTCGTGGAGCTAATGCTCAAGGAGGGGTGACAGACAAGAAACAAGGTTAAAAAGTAAAATATATAGTACATAAGAGAGTGATGGTCCTAAAGGAAAAAAAGAAGAGAGGGTCAGTTGGGGAGGGCTAAAATTTTGGATAGGGTGGTGAGGGAGGCCTCACTGGAAGGTGACTTTTGAATACAAAGACCTGAAAGGGACCACCCATGTGGATATGCAAGAGAAAGGCAATCCAGGGAGTGGGAACAGACAGTGCCAAGCCCTGAGATGAGCATGCCTGGGGTTTTCAACCATAAGACGGTCATGGGCAGAAGCAAGACTGGACAGGAAGCTGTTGCAAAAATCCAAGCAAGAGATGATGTTGGTGTGGACCACAGTGATGAGAAATAATCAGATTCTAGAAATATTATGAAGGCAAAGCCAACATTTGCTGAGGGACTAGTTATAGAGTATAAGGGGAGATCAGTCAAGAAAAACCCTAGAACTTTTGGCCTAAGAAGCAACTGGAAGGATAGAGTCCAATATATTTCTTTTTTTTTTTTTTTAAATCCCTCCATGGATCCTCCCCCGTCCCCCGGATCTGGATTTCTGTCACTTGCGTCATGGCCTCCCCACTCAGTGGAAGAAATTTAGACAGCACCAGTATTCAAAAGAGCAGATTTTAAGCTGCTTGTGGTTTTGCTGATCTAAAGTCTGTGTGTGTCCCACGTTCTAAGATTCTGCAGTCTTGAAATGATGATGTTGGGAAAAGTAGTGTTTTTTTTTCTTCAGGGATCCAGCAGACACCTTTGGAATACTGAAATTCTGTATATGGTAATATATTGAACATACTCTGAATATCGTAAATATGCTGAAATTCTGTCTAGTGCAATTCTGGTACATAGATTGATTGGCTGGGTAGTAAGGAACACAAGCTTTCAGAGAGAAAAGAAACATTCCTGGCTCTTAAAATAAAGGCTATAAACGATCTATACTTGATAAACTATGTCCCTCTTGTGTCAAGTGAATTAATTCAATTATTTAGCATCATAAGCTAAACTTTAATTTCACTTTTTCTGGCTTACTCAGTAGTTCAAAAAGAGGAGAGATTAAATAGAGCAAAAATACACAAGCAGTGAATGAGTTTCATGGTAAGCCAAGACATCACAGAAGAAAAACAAGGTAATCTGATTTTATCTTAAACACTGGCCTGTTACTTTAGTATTAAAATAGCTGTGGTATTTGAGTTTAGAACCAATGGTCTCTGTACAAAAATAATGCCTTTCTTGGCACTGATAAATCATTAATCATCTATCTTAACAGTTTCAACATCAAAAATAGCTTACTGGCCTTGTCAGTAAATAACCTGCATTGCCTTCAGTTAGACAAATTAACATATTCACTGCATCGACCCTACAGTCATTTCATCAAAATATAAATTTTGACTATGAGTTATGTTTACTTTTACATTGGATAGTATAGCAAACTGAATGTTTAAAATATGACAAAGTGAAAGACTCTCCTGTAATTACCTCTAAATAGAGGCCTAACTAAAGGTTCAAGGCTGGTTTCTCTGCAGGGCTGCAGACTTACTTGTCTAGTGGCCCCTGTACTCCATCATAAGTGTCATACCAAACTCACCTGTTACCCCAAATTGCCCATATTTCTGTGCTCTGTATATCTGTTAGTGACATCTCCACTCATCTGGTCAACCAGGCCAAAAACTCGAATTATCTTTGACCCCTCTCTGCCCTTCACTTCCTATATCCAATTAGTTGCCAGGTATTGTCTAATGAATTTCCAAACTGATGTCCCTCAATCGAATCTCTCCCTTCTTCACCCCACTGCCAGAATTCTCTTCTTAAAGCTCAGATTTATGTTGTCACGTGCTCAAAAAATCTTACTTTTTTCTATTTCCAATGGAATAGTCTAAGGTTTTAGCACCCAAACTTTCCGCAATTTGGCCCTGATTCCCCCACCACCTCTTGTTTTGATTACACCAGGATTTAATTCATAAAGGTGACTGAGTAATGACAGAGTGGTCAGTGCCCTTGAAAAGTTTTGTTGCTCACCTTCCCCAAGAGAAGGGGGCACATCGTGCCATTCAAAGCCACACAGGGAAGTACCAGGGTCAGGAAGAAAGCAAAAGGAGTGAGAGGAGAGCATGACCCAGGGCCTCTATTGTGGTTTCAGTGAGAAGAAATGGGTGAGACAGAGCAGGTCAATTTGATCGAGCTTAGGATGGGATAGTTTGAATAATGTCAGTGGACTCTGGGCCATAAAATGTGTCTCTCACCCTCGAGTACTCTGCCCTGGGGTGATTTAGGGCAGGGGAACTGTTGCCTTGGTAAGAGTTAAAGGAAGTGGTTGGTGATATAGGCTTTCGACTGTTTGGTTAATGGAAGATGTGTTCACAGGCAAGTTGTTACTCTAGGAATTAGCTCACCCAAAGAGGGACAGCTCCGGGGCGGGGAGCGGGGGCGGGGGCTAAGGCCACAAGATGTCACGGCATCTTAAAATGCAGGGAATAAGAAACATGACTAATACACATCTCCCTTCCCATGAACGCTTTGCTCATAGCTCTACTAACTCCAGAAAATGCCTTTCTGTATGAAGTTCCACAGTACATCTCTCAACACTGCCGCTTTCCATAGCTGTGACTGAATAGCACCCCAAGTCTGGTAGCATGGAACTGTTAACCTTAAACATAAAACTGCCAGTTATTTTACCAGCAAAAATAGGTTTATTCGGAAATAGCAGAAAATGGCCATCCAGGGCAAACAACCCAGGGCAAAACCAAAGTCAAGACCAGAGAACACACGAGACTTCGCTCATTTATGGGGGAGCCGGGCAGTTGAAGAAGCTGTTATAAACAAGAAGTCCATTGGAGTAAAATGGGAGTTCAAAGTACAGTGGCTTCTCATTGGCTGAGTCAGGACTGTTTCTCATTGGCTGGGCCTTTGGAGGAAAGAAATCCTTTTTTCCTCTGGCTAAGGTAGTAAAGTTGTATACATGTGCAAGATCCTTCTCTCCCTGTTGGATTTGCATTTGGCGATGAGTGGTAGGGCATGAGAGCTCTCGCTGCTGAATCTCCTGACTCTATTTTAGTGAGGTTTCTCTTTATTAATTTTCACATCACCATGATGCCTTCCTTACCCCTCTCCCCCAAGTAGACCAGCGATTGCACCTGACACAGATACCCATTCAATCTATAGGGTGGCTGGCAACATATGACTGCTATGACCCAAAGACAAACTGGGCCAATCAGATTTCCTCTTTTAAGGATTCAAGTTAAGAGCCACAAAGGGAGATTTCCAGGGGATGGTAAGGTGAACTAGGAGGCCCTGAAGTAAACTCAGGACCTTTGTGAGCCAGACATAGCCTAGTGCTTCCCCCCCCCCCACTCCATCCCTTATCCATGCCAAAATACTACAAATAGTCCCTAACTCTCTGGGGCTAGTGCGGGATGTTTTGTTTTGTTTTAATGTTTCTTTGAAGTACGAAGATTTACAGATTCAGTGACAAAACTGTAGTGAATAGGTCTGACTTGATCAGGCCTGAGACGGAGGCCACAATGATGCCCTTTTATAAGCCCCCAAACGTGTCGCAAAGTGTTTTTTAACTTCGTGTAAGCATTTAAAGGCCCACATAAAATCTAGTACAAATGCATCCGGCAACTTCAGTGGGCATTTCCAGCTCCTTTTTAAGGTTCCCACAGTGAGCTTACACTCTGCGGGAGAGAAATCCTCGGGGCGGGGGTGTGGGGGTACTGCGCCCCGCCCCTGATCACGTGGGACCACGTCCGCAGGCTGTCGATTGCTTCTGCCTGGGCAGATCCGCCCGGATCGATTGCTCTAGTCTGGCCCGTCCCCGGCGCGGGAAAAATTTCAATCCCGCCTGGCGGCCGCAGCGACCGCCAAACCCTTCACAACTCTCACATGCCTCCGCTTCTTAGGCTTTTACATCCCTGACTCCCGGCATCACACGAGTGGAAGCAGAGAAGTTCAAACCACGGCCGCCGCCATGTCTGAGGCTTATTTCCGGGTGGAGTCGGGTGCGTTGGGGCCCGAGGAAAACTTTCTGTCCTTGGACGACATCCTCATGTCCCACGAGAAGCTCCCGGTGCGCACAGAGACCCCCATGCCTCGCCTCGGTGCTTTCTTCCTGGAGCGGAGCGGAGGGGCCGAGACTGACCACGCGATCCCTCAAGTAAGCCCTGAGACGCGAGCTCCCCGCGGGAAGACTGCAATTCCCGGTGGGCCTCGCGGCCGTGCCCCGACCGTGCTACCCCCTGGGGTTTGAGGTTTTAGGGGGCAGCCGGGCCCTACGCACAAACGAGTTCTGTCGGCCGGCCTCAGCGCGCTGAAGTGGTTTCTTAGCCTTCGCCTCCTGTGTGAAACCAGATTTATCCGAGGTGGTCTGATTTCATTTTTGAAGCTGTCCAAATTGAGCAGTGCCCCCACCCGCGCCGTCCTGTGTCGAAGGCTTAAGGACTGGCTACTACTGACCACTTCAGGATCGGCGTTCTGATCACGTTTGTCTTAAAACGACAGCTCTGGGTTCTGTAAGAGGTTGTGATACGTCAGGGAACCGCAAATTGCTAGATTCGTTCCTGCGCAATAAGGATGGTATCAGACCGTCTACTGAGGGCTTTGGGACGGGTGTGGATGGGGGGGGGAGGAAACTTTCCCACCTATTACCCCTTTAATCCTTCAACGACCCTATAGTCAGATATGGTTACACGCTAGGAATCTGAAGCCCACAAAGGTTGTGTACCTTGCTCAGGGTCCCGCAGCAAACGGTGAGCTTGGGATTAGAGCCTGGACCTGTAGGACTTCACATGCCAGTTTGTCCCAGGAACGGGCTCTTCATGGTTATTTTGTTATTTCCTCTTTAACCTACCTTTTGTTTGGAAGGGTGTGTTAGTTTGGCGTGTTTGTTTAAATTTTTATCAAAGTAAGGCATATACAGAGTTTTAAAGGACAAATGGTACTAACAAAATTTACAACAAAAAATAGTGGGCCCTGCCTTGCTTTCCCCCACTTTTCCTTGCCAGCTCCACCCGGTCTTTCTACTTTTTAAATAGTATTCAAGATTTGCCTCTGTATTTTTAAATAATAGTCTTAAGCTTGTTTTTTTGATTTGTAAAAAATTAAGACATTATTTCTCAGCTTTGCATTATGGTAGATAAGGATTTTGTTCTCGTACACGCTGGCAAACAGAGACGCGCTGCCCGTACTTTACTCATATTGCCTTCGTTTTACCAAATGTCCTTTTTGTGTTCCATCTAGGTCACCGCATTGCATTTAGCGTCCCGCCTCCTTAGGCTGCTCTTGGCTGTGACGGTTTATCAGATTTTCCTTGTTTTTAATGACCATGACAGTTTCGTGGAGCGCCAGTCAGATAATTTGTGGAATGTTCCTCAACTGGGATTTGTCTGATGATTCCCTCATGGTTAGACTGCAGTGACAGGGTTTGAGGAGGAAGATCACAGAGGTAGAGTGCCATTTTTATGGCATCATATCAGGGGCTCATACTGTCAGCCTGCCTTATCACATTGATAGGAACCTCGATCACCTGGCTGAGGTAGTGTTTGTCAGGATTCTTCACCCTAAAGTTTTCCAGGGCGCCTGGGTGGCTCAACTGCTTAAGTGTCCAACTCTTGACTTCTGCTCAGATCCTGATCTCAGGGTTGTGGGATTGAGCTCCGAGTTGGGCTCTGTGCTGGGAGTGAAGCCTGCTTAGGATTCTCTCCCTCACCCTCTGCCGCTTCCCATCTCTCTCTCTCTCTTTTTCTCTCTCCCCCTTTCAAAAAAAAAAAAAGTTACTTTTTCCTACCTTTTCATACTGTTCTCTTTGGGAGGGGGTCCTTATGCACAGCCTCACGTGAGGAATGGGGAGTTCAGCTCTACTCCTTTGAGGGCGGTGTCCACATAAATTATTTGGAATTCTATGTGGGATATTTGTGAGGAGGTTTTTAATGACATATTTAATTTCATTCATAGATATAGGACTATTCAGATTTTCTATACCTTCCTGTGTTTCTCTTGGTACATTGTTTTCTCCCCTAGGAATTTGACGATTTCATATACATTTCCAAATATAGTGGTATAAAGTTCAAAATATCCTTTTACTATCTTTCTGACATCTGTGGGATTATATTGGTGTCTTGATTTTTAGTCTTGATATGGAGAAATTATGCTCCTTTCATTAGTCTCGCTAGGAGTTTATCAATTGCGTTAGTGTTATATTTTTTTCTTCAAAATTTTATTTAAATTCTAATTAGTTAACATGCAGTGCAATATTAATTTCAGGAGTAGAGTTCAGTGATTCAGCACTTACATACAACACCCAGTGTCATCACAACAAGTGCCTTCCTTAATGCCCATCACCCATCTGGCCCATCCCCCACCTGCCTCCCTCCATCAACCCTCAGTTTGTTCTCTATAGTTAAGAGTCTCTTACGGTTTGTTTCCTTCTCTCTCTGTCTCTTTTTCCCCCTCCCATATGTTCATCTGTTTTATTAGTCTTTTAAAAGAACTAACTTACAGCTCTGTCAGTTTTCTCCTTTATACCTTTGTTTTCTAGGTCATTAAGTTCTTATAATTAGTTCTTTCCTGCTACTTTCTTTAGACTTAATTTTCTATTGTTTCCCATGCCCCACAACCCTGCCCATGCATTTTGAGATGGGTCCCAAAGTCATTGATTTTTCAGCCTTCCTTTATGCATTTTTTAGTTCTACATTTCCTCAGAGCACAGCTTTAATTGCATTCGACAAGTTTTGATTTGTTGTATTTTATTTTCATATCAATGAGTTCAAAATAATTTCTAATTTCTATTGTGATTTCTTGTTTGACTCAAGGTTATTTAGAAGACCAGTGCTTAGTTCCAAACATGTTGGTATTTTGCTCTTCATCTTCTTTGTTTTTGATTTCTGGTTTAATTCATTCCACTTTGGCCAGAGAATGTAGTCCGAAAGATTTCAGTCTTTTGAAAGTTAAGGCTTGTTTTATACTGCAGCATTAAAATCAATTTAACCATTCTGTATGCACTTGAACAGATGTGTGTTATGAAGTCATGGTGTGTGATAAATAATGTAAGTTAGGTCAAGTTTGCTATTTGTTTTATTGAGATCTTCTATATCCTTACTGGGTTTTTTGGCTATTATTTATCTACACAGGTATGCCAAAGTCTCCCACTATGATTATAGATTCGTCTATTTCTCCTTTTACTTCTGTCAGTGTAGACAGATACGTATCTTTTTCTTGTGGATATGATGACCCTTTTATTATTGTCAAATGTCCCCTAATCTCTAGTATGCTCTTTCTTTTGATTACTATCTGCATGACATTTTTTCAATCTTTCTGTGTCTTTCTATTTTAGATTTATCTCTTTTAAGCAGCATATAGTTGGGTTTTGTTTTTATTTGGTTAGACAATTTTCTAATTGTATTTAATTTGTTTACATTTAATTATTGATAAATTTTGTTTATTTTTGCCTTCTAGTATTTACTTTGGGTCCTGCATTTCCATATTTATTTCTGGGATCATTTTCATTCTCCCTTCACGATTTCCTTACTTTGTGTCTTGTGGTGATAAATTCTCCATTTCTGCCTGTACACAGGGTCCCCAAGACGAATCCCTGGTTTGATAATTCACTAAGAGAACTCAAAGGGCTCAGCATACAGTCATTCTTATGTTTAAATTCTAATACAATAGGGGCGCCTGGGTGGCACAGCGGTTAAGCGTCTGCCTTCGGCTCAGGGCGTGATCCCGGCGTTCCGGGATGAGCCCCACGTCAGGCTCCTCTGCTGGGAGCCTGCTTCTTCCTCTCCCACTCCCCCTGCTTGTGTTCCCTCTCTCACTGACTGTCTCTATCTCTGTCAAATAAATCAATAAAATCTTTTAAAAAAAAAATTCTAATACAATAAAAGAATACAGAGTAAAATCAGCCAAGGAGAAAGGGTGTGAGGGATGAAGTTTGCAGAAAGCTGGACACAAGCTTCCAAGAGTCCTGTCTCACTGGACTCACACAGGATGCACTGAATTTCTCAAATAATGTATTATGACAACATGTGTGAAATATCTGTGTACCAGGGAAGCTCATTAGAAACTCAGTACCCAAGGTTTTATTGAGGGCTAGGTTACATAGGCACTCTACCTAACATATACCAATATTCCAGGCTCCCAGAAGGAAAGCAGGTATTCAACATAAACCACATTGTGCAAACCGTTCAAGCACAATGAGGCACTCGTATCCATTCTGAGAATAGTGGGAACCCTCCTGAAATTCAGGTTCCGGGACACCCACCAAGGACCAACCGTGCGAGCAGGCCCTTCTAAAGGAGGGCAGTCTTGGGCTTGCTATGTTAACTTTCTGCCCACTTTCTGTGTGAAAATGTCTTTATTTCCCCTTTGCTTTTAAAGAATATTTTCACTGGGTATAGATTTTTAGATTTGCAGTTATTTCAGGCCTTTTTAAAAGATATCATTTGAGGGCACCTGGGTGTCTCAGTCAGTTAAGCATCTGCCTTTGGCTCAAGTCGTGATCCTGGGGTCCCTGGGATTGAGCCCCACATTGGGCTCCCTACTCAGCGGGGAGTCTGCTTCTCTCTCTGCCCCTCCCCCCACTTGTACTCTTTCTCAAATAAATAAAATGTACTTAAAAATAAATAAAATAGGGGCGCCTGAGTGGCTCAGTCGTTAAGCATCTGCCTTCGGCTCAGGGCGTGATTCCAGCATTCTGGGATCGAGCCCCACATCAGGCTCCTCTGCTGGGAGCCTGCTTCTTCCTCTCCCACTCCCCCTGCTTGTGTTCCCTCTCTTGCTGACTGACTCTCTCTCTGTCAAATAAATAAATGAACTTAAAAATAAATAAATAAATAAAATAAAAGATGTCATTCCATTTTCATTGTTTTGTGTCTTCCATCATTTCAGTTGAGAGGTTGGTTTTGACCCTTCTAGCTCTTTTTGTAAAGGAGATGTGTTCTCACCCCCACCAGCAGTGCCTTCTGAGATTTTCTCTAGGTCTTCATTTTTCAGCAATTTGAGTAAGATGTGCCGAGTTGTGGTTTTATTAGTATTTATCCTATTTGGTGTCATAATGTTCTTTGCATCTGTGATTTCCTAACTCTTTAATTTTGGAAAATCTATGACCATTGTCTTTTCAGATACTTCCTTTGCTTCAATCTATTTCTCCTCTCTTTCTGGGCTTCAAATTACATGCAGGTTAGACTGACTTTCTTTCTTTCTTTCTTTCTTTCTTTCTTTCTTCCATATTCCATATGTCTTTCATGCTCTTTTCTGTATTTTCTTTCTATGCTTCAGGTTGGATATTTTCTGTTCACCGTTTTTTCAATTCATGACCCTCTATCTGTGTCAAATCTGGTAAGCCAGTCAAATACGACTTAACTTATCGAGTTCTTTTTTTTTTTTTTTAAGTGGGAAGGGGCAGAGGGAGAGGGAGAATCCCAACGGAGGGCTTAATCTCACAACTCTGAGATCATGACCTGAGCCAAAATCAAGAGTCAGATGCTTAACCAACTGAGCCACCCACGTGCCCCCCCATTGAGTTCTTAAAGTTCAATTCTTGCATTGATCTGGAATTTCCGTTTGATTTTTTAAAATTTATTTTAAAGTTGGTGCCTACTTACTCTTGATATTTGGTACAGAAATTGAACTTAGGAGCGCCTGGGTGGCTCAGTCGTTAAGCGTCTGCCTTCGGGTCAGGGCATGATCCCAGGGTCCTAGGATCGAGCCCCATGTCGGACTCCCTGCTCCTCTGGGAACCTGCTTCTTCCTCTCCCACTCCCCCTACTTGTGTTCCCTCTCTTGCTGGCTGTCTTTTTGTCAAATAAATAAATAAAATATTTTTTAAAAAATTTGAACTTAATTGTCTCTTTTTTTCTCAAATCTTGGTCCCTTATGTTCTGGCTGCTTTGGCAGCCTTGAACTCAACATATGTCTCCTCAGCCCAGGGAGGTTGGCAAAAAGCTCTGCCCACACACACTGCAAAGCCACTCCCACCTTGTGCAGCAGTTCTGCTCTGTGAGAGTTCTATGCTGTTGTTGCCTCCTTTGACTTAGTTAGGTTTGACTTTTATTTTTTTGGATATTTCTCTTAATTTCGAGTCTATCGTGGCCACCTCACTATATTTTCCAATTCTGTTAAGGTTTTAAAAATACAGAGAGATTTTTCTGTCATCTCTGAAGCTATGAAATGGGATACAGAGGGGCTGTGGTCTGAGCTCAAGCTGATACTGTTTTTCCTCATAGCCCCCAGCACCCAGGGTGGTGCTTCTTAGCACATAGTAGGCCCCCAATANATCTTTTCTGTCATCTCTGAAGCTATGAAATGGGATACAGAGGGGCTGTGGTCTGAGCTCAGGCTGATACTGTTTTTCCTCATAGCCCCCAGCACCCAGGGTGGTGCTTCTTAGCACATAGTAGGCCCCCAATAAGTGTATGTGAGGAATAGATGTTGAATATTCAAAGAAAGCAGGAATGTTTATTATATTTCTCAAGTGTCTGTGATTGGAAGTTTTTGTTTATGTGAGTTAGAAAACTTTCCCTTTATACCACATTTTTGTTCTGTATTATGCTTCTGTTGTATAAATCCATTTCTCTCTCCATTCCGTCATGACATAAAACTTCAGCCCCTACAGTTCAGTTTTTCAGGTCACAGCCAGATTTGCATGTGATAGCCCTGCCCCCAAAGAGAAAAGGCAACACTGATATTTGCCCAGGGCATGTGTATTTCCTTTCTGAGGCACACATTTACTATGTGATTTATTTTTAAAATCTGCATTCTTGTCTGATGCAGGGCTCAAAGCTTGAGCTCCCCTTGTGGCTGGCAAAGGGACTTTTTGACAACAAGCGGCGGATCCTTTCCGTGGACCTTCCCAAGATCTACCAACAAGGTTGGAGGACGGTGTTCAGTGCCGATGCCAACGTGGTGGACCTGCACAAGCTGGGGCCACACTTCTACGGGTTTGGCTCTCAGCTCCTGCATTTCGACAGTCCAGAGAATGCAGACATTTCCCAGTCTCTGCTACAGGCAAGTGATTGATGTGAAAACCTAGGGCTCTGCACGTGCCTCAGGAGCCAGCGTGGAAGCCACCAGACTTCACTGTTACCCAGGGAAGTGTATTATTTACACAGTTTATTCGTTTTTCCATGTCAGCCGACAATTAGAGTGTGTTTACTGATTATATACATACTTCAAAATGATTGGTCAGCAGCTCTTCATAATTGCTTGTTAAGACTTGGGACTAACAGGAAGTCCTGGAAGTAAGAAAGGGGTGTTGGTTGATCACGGGGGACAGGCACTCAGATGCACCAGCCCAGCTCTGGGACTGGCCTGAGGGCTCCTGTCAGGAATGCGTGTGCTACTTGTTCCCTTCCTTGCTCTGGGGTTAAGACGCAGCTCTGCCATGTATTCACAGTGTGATTTGGTCAAGCTGCTTGACCTCTCGAGGCTTCTCAGTTTTTCACCTGTTAAATGGAGATACAATAGTGCCAAAATTATGGCATCACAGTGACATTATGTCATGCTGTTTTGTACTATCATGTTCCATGGACGAAACAGTGTTATACACATATTACCATCCTTCAGATACGACCGTACTTTAACTGTTTATTCTGCTAGTATTAGAAGAAACCACCTTTTCTACCTCTTGTTTTACTCCCTCATTTCCAGCTTTATAAGAACTGGTGGCTGAAGACACGTTTTCTCCCTGGACCACGCACATGCCCTCCGTCAGGCTCAAGGATTGTTTGGCTAACGTGTACCGGTGCTGTTTTTAATGTGGATAGTAAAGAAAAACTTCATTGCTATCCATTCAGATAAAGAAGTCAATGCACTATAGCCTATAGACAGTCGGAGCTTAGGAAACTCTTGTGAACAGAAAGCTAAAAATGAGGAGGACCTGTTTGACTTACAGTGTCTCCAGGACATGTTCCTGAACTGGAACACTGCCCTCTGCTAGTGAGTTCCGTGTTTTCTTTTCCCGTCACTGCTTTGAAGTTCTGTAAAGTTGCTGATACATAAGGTCACATCGCCACGAGGCGGTGGAAGAAACTGAAGCAGGGGCTTGTGGCTTGGTCTTGGAGCCCTGGGGAAGAATGACACCCCGAGATCACATGTGTCTCTGTCCTGCTCTCAGACTGGAAAAAGGAGAAAATGCGTTCAGTTAGATCGGGAGTCTTCTCTGGTTGAAACCTGTCTGCACGTGTCACAGTACATTATTATGGCCTTTGTCACTAACAACAATAACGGGTAATGCTTTTCGAGGAGCCTCCTCTTGCCAGCCATTTGCGAGATGCTCTACATGTGTTCCTTCAGTGGTTTCCGTAATAACCCATTGGATTTTCCTAATAGTCCATTTCACAGACGGGGAAATCAAGGTATGGCAATGTGATATAACTTCGAGTGGTAAAGTCGCCTCAGACCTCCTTCCAGCTGAGTCCTAGACCAAACTTTCCCTTTGTGACATTTAAATGTTCCGGGATGGGGCACCTGGCTGGTTCAGTTGGTGAAGCGTGCAACTCTTGATCTCAGGGTTGTGAGATGGAGCCCCACTTGAACTTGGTGTAGAGATTACTTAGAAATAAAATCTTTAACATGAACATGTTCAGGGATAAAAATGGATCTGATTTCTCACTCCCTTCTCCTTCAGACATTCATTGGACGTTTTCGCCGCATCATGGACTCTTCCCAGAACGCTTACAATGAAGACACTTCAGCACTGGTAGCCAGGCTGGACGAGATGGAGAGGGGCTTATTTCAAACAGGACAGAAAGGACTGAACAACTTCCAGTGTTGGGAGAAGGGGCAGGCTTCTCAGATCACAGCCTCCAGCCTCGTTCAGAACTATAAGAAGAGAAAACTCACTGACATGGACAACTGAAGGCCAGAAGAACACAGAAGTGCTCCCGTTGAAGTGAACCACTCTGTGTGTCCTTGATAGGAGCCTCGTTGACCTTGTATAGGACCAGAACCGTGTCCCATGTCATGGCTTATTTCCCGCAGCAGTCCCGGGAGTAGTACCATCCGGTTGGGAAAGGACATGCGGGAGGATGTCTCTGGCCTATAAGGCATATGAGACTGTCCCACCCTGCTGACCCATCAGCCCAGGCCTACTTAACCCATGAACCCCCAGCCAGGGAGAAACCAAAGTCCTTCATAAAGAAGTGGGTAATACGTGCATCACAGTACAGTTGGAACCGGGGTCCCTTGTGCCCAGGAGTGTAATAGCCTCCTATGTCCAGTTTCACTAGCTCTAAAGGACAGGTACNAATAGCCTCCGATGTCCAGTTTCACTAGCTCTAAAGGACAGGTACAGATGGGCCGTCTTCGCCTGCTCACAAAGGTTCTCTTGAGCTTACTTGCCCCATCTTCCTTGTGGGTGCTCAGAGGACAGCACCCCCAGGATGCTAGCCTTACTTATGTTCTGTGCCTGTGGGGAATTACCCCAATTTCCAAAGACAGTTGCCAAGAATAAAGAAGAAAAAGGAGAAGGCAGATGAATGGAGGGGCTTTTACTAAAAGGAAGGCATTGCTTTCCTTCTCTGTCCTCGGGGCTTTAGGGTCCGGGCGTCACAGCACTCTGCAGTCAGCCTGGAGGGGAAATGGTTAACCCGAGCCTGGCTTTTGTCTTGAGATCTTCAGAGCCACCTGCACAGCAGTTCCTTCCCTCCCTNAGGACAGCACCCCCAGGATGCTAGCCTTACTTATGTTCTGTGCCTGTGGGGAATTACCCCAATTTCCAAAGACAGTTGCCAAGAATAAAGAAGAAAAAGGAGAAGGCAGATGAATGGAGGGGCTTTTACTAAAAGGAAGGCATTGCTTTCCTTCTCTGTCGTCAGGGCTTTAGGGTCCGGGCGTCACAGCACTCTGCAGTCAGCCTGGAGGGGAAATGGTTAACCCGAGCCTGGCTTTTGTCTTGAGATCTTCAGAGCCACCTGCACAGCAGTTCCTTCCCTCCCTAGAAAAGCTGTCAGGGAGTCATTTGGAATCACAAAGTAGTTATTAAAGGGTGTTAACCAGCCCTTATTACAGTGAAAGCTGGACTTTAGAGTTGCTGGTTAGGAAGGGCCCCATTTGAGAAGCTTCATAGGACAAATGTAAGTAGGCAGAGACCTTGACTGTGTTTTTCCTCTTCAGTAAATTCGGTAGCATTATTACTAGAGGATTCCTGACCGTTCACTGACGGTCTGTTTCAGCAAGCACAAGCTGTTCCCTGGAGACCAAGGCGGAAACCTCCGGCTGAGTAAGATGCATGGTTCCCTGCAGGCCACCCTGTTTGAAGGGTAGTTGTCTCCGAGCCCACTTCCCACAACGAGTGACAATTGTCTTTGTCATTAGAAATTATAGAGGGATTTGGGTATCCAGATTGTGCAGATATCTCCCTGCAAACTTAGAATGCCAGAACAGCTTTTAAAATGCACGTTTCATGATGGAACCAGTGTTTTTATAATTTGACTTCGGTGCTAAATAAATGATCTGTTTTGCACATGAATACATTCTGTACAAGTACTATTTCTGTAACTCGAGTACTACAGATGATCAGACAGAGTGATCAGAGAATTTTGTCTTTGATTGTATTCGACAATAATGCCCAACTAAATCTAAGTTTTAGTGGCTGCTCTTCTGTTTGCACCAGACTCATGAATATGAGGGATGTTCGTGTAGGAATGAGATGTGTCCCAGAAAGGTGGGCCTTCCATCGCCAGCACAGCATTTGCATATAGCCAGGGCCCCAGAGACGATTCATAGTCAGTGAGAAAGCGTATTATTTCTTCTTTGGATTTTCAGTTTTCACAGATAGCTTTGTATTTAAAGTCTGTCCTAAGGCTGCTGCCATTTTTTTTCTCTATTGGGAAAAAAAAAAAAATTGAATCACATGCCGGGAATATGTGGGTATGCATGTGCAGAATTTATTCCCTGTTTTACATTTTGAACAGATTATTATAAGTAGCTTTTGAAACCTATTTCCAGTTACAAGGTTGCCTTCAGGGCTTTCAATTACTACCCCTTTCCCCTGCAGTCCTCCCCAAATCAGGCTTATCACTATTTGATCCCTTCAAAGAGGTCCCTTCAAATTTTTCAAAATGAGCCCACAAATGACTCAAATAGCAAATTGCTCTTAAAATCAAGCGGGGAAATGTGTATCCTTTCCCCTTAAGGCTCTGTTCCCAGGTAACTCTGGCTGTAATTACATACAAAGACCTCACCATATTCAGCTTTTCCCTGGGACCATCTGGGCTGCCAGGGCAGTGGAGCAAGTCTTGGTCTCCTGGGTTGGCCCCTCCTGCTCTCCTTGACCTCTGAACTTTGGATGGCCCCAGGCTCTGTCCTTGGGTCTCTCCTAGCCATTCTCACTCCTGAGGGCATCTCATCCCATCTCAAGCTTTAAATACCATACTAGTGCTGTTGATTACCCAAAGTTCGATCTCCAGCTCAGACCCTTCCCTCCAATTCCAGACTTGGATGCAGCCACCTGCTTGACATTTCTACTTCAACATCTGACCTAACATGGCTGAAATGGGGCTAATCTTCCTCAGTCTGCTCCTCCTATAATCTTTCTCTTCTCTGTTTCTGACAACGCCATCCTTCCCTGTTGCGCAGGACAAAAACCTACGTGCCTCCTTGGCCCTGCCCTTCCCTCCTGTGTTTTGGGTCTACCTTCAAATCACCTGCACAATCTGACCGTGTCTTCCCCACCTCCAGTCTTGGACTGGATGGTTGTGGTTGCCTCCCAACTGCCCCCCTGCAGCGACCCTCCCCCCCTACCTTGAGATGTCTCACTGTAGCAGCCAGAATGGTCTTGTTCAGAAATAAATCAGATCTTATTCATTCTCAGCTCAAAACCCTCCCATCTCTGAGAAAAAGGTCATTCCACCATCCCAGTCCTTTTACTTTAAAAAAGTTCACTTAGCCCCAGTGATTTAGTATAGAAATTTTTTTAATCTATTTTTTTAAGATTATTTATTTATTTTAGAGAGAGGGTGAGCAGGAGGAGGGGCAGAGGGAGAGAATCTCTAGCAGACTCCACACAGAGCACGGAGCCCCATGCAGGGCTCAGTCCCAAGACCTTGAGATCATGGCCTGGGCCGAAATCAAGAGTCTGATGCTTAACTGACTGTGCCACCCAGGCGCCCCTGGTGTGGAAATTTTTTAATGCTTCTGTAGCAGAAGTAATTTGTTTCTTATTTTTTTTTTAAATTTTTTTAAAAGATTTTATTTATTTATTTGACAGAGATAGAGACAGCCAGCGAGAGAGGNAGCACGGAGCCCCATGCAGGGCTCAGTCCCAAGACCTTGAGATCATGGCCTGGGCCGAAATCAAGAGTCTGATGCTTAACTGACTGTGCCACCCAGGCGCCCCTGGTGTGGAAATTTTTTAATGCTTCTGTAGCAGAAGTAATTTGTTTCTTATTTTATTTTTTTTATTTTTTATTTTTTTTAAAGATTTTATTTATTTATTTGACAGAGATAGAGACAGCCAGCGAGAGAGGGAACACAAGCAGGGGGAGTGGGAGAGGAAGAAGCAGGCTCATAGAGGAGGAGCCTGATGTGGGGCTCGATCCCATAACACCAGGATCACGCCCTGAGCCTAAGGCAGGCGCTTAACCGCTGTGCCACCCAGGCGCCCGTTTCTTATTTTAAATAAAAATTTCACTTTCTGCCTAAGAGATTTCTCAGTATCTTGCAGAGTTTCTCATTANGTCACTCCCTGAGCCGAAGGCAGGCGCTTAACCGCTGTGCCACCCAGGCGCCCCTGTTTCTTATTTTAAATAAAAATTTCACTTTCTGCCTAAGAGATTTCTCAGTATCTTGCAGAGTTTCTCATTAATCTCTCAGCACCCCCGGACCTGAGAAGTTTCTGGAACACTGCATCTGAAGTACTGCAGTTAGAATTCAGAAGTACTGAGTGACTTGCTCAAGTCAGTCCACTGTGAGTCTATCTGTTCTCTTCTGTTCCCCCATCATTCAAAATCCCCCAAAAGAGCTTTTCATCTTTATGCGTGAAACAGTCATGCTTAAATGAAAATATAATATTTTACACATCTTAACAAAAGCAAATAATTATGCAGAGGCTGTATGTGTATTTCAGAAAGCAAATATCTTTGTGTTTAAAAGAAAAATCTATACCTGGAGGAACTTGTTGAACAAAATGTAGGATAGATGCTTAACTATAAGAACCTTAATCTTACGATCCTTACCGAGTATGGGTAAGCTGAAATTTTTAATTCAGATACACACAGATAATTTCTAAAAGATGAATACCCTAAAACCTAAAGAAAAGTGTCTGAATTTGGAGTTCTGTTGCTCACTCTTGATATCACTATTTTGAATGAGCAGTAAAGCTCTCATCCTTAATGAATGTGAATAGAATGTATATGAATCAAGGGGAAGCCTGAGACAATGTATAACCACCCTCTCTCCTACTGAGAGCAAATGATTAACAAAGGCCACAGGCCCAGCCTGCTTTTGTTTGAGCTCATTTTGTTGATTTTTCCAGGCTTGGGCATTTATGTCTAGCACAGGGACACTGAGACACAGCTCACTTGCCTGGCAACCTTCCTTAGGACACGAGCATTCTCCTTCCGGGGTACCCTCTCGCATTGCCTGTGCTGTGGTCTAGGGGAAGCTACATATGGGGCTGCCCTCTGAAGCCAGAGGTCTCCTTTGTCTACTCTTTGGAGATCAGAGTCAAGTCAACTGAGGGGGCACTATCCCACTAAACCTTTTGTATTTGGGAGTAGTAGAGATTTCTACGGCATGTGAAGGTGGCATAGAGAGGCGCCCTGTATCCTTCACCCAGCATTCCCCCAACTTCTTACGTAACCGTGAGCATTTATTAAGCTCGTTAACCAAGCCACAGGCTTTATTCACATTTCACCAGTTTTTCCACTAATGTCCTTTTCCTGCTCCAGAATGCAATTTAAAATCCTCCATTGCATTTAGGGGGCAATCGTTTTTTCAAAGCAAAAAGAACATCAGACTCTTCCGTATGTTAATTTCAGGAGTTTAGCTTATTGGGAACGTTGCATTGCCTTGATGTAGGTCAGGGCGGCCAACTAGGGGCCTGTTAGGCTTTGCCCAGGAGCAAGCTGCTGGTTAGCTCATCAAGAAGGCAGAGTATTTGCTTTTCACCTGAAAATGTCATTCCCTGGTACTTGGATCTGATGGGAAAAGGTCGCTCTGATTTTACTTAAAACTTTTCGCATTCTCTCTCTGACAGCAATAACATGATTTTCCCTCCTTTCCCTCTGGCACATACTAGCTAATTTTCTTTGTCTCTAAATGAGTTTAAAAAGAGCACAGTTTTATACACCAACATTATTAACAAGTGTCAGGACAGCTCTGAAAATAGTGCCTGGGAACTGCTAGTGTTTCAGAATTCATAAAGGGAGCACACAGAACCAGCTAATCCTTGCAAACATCTCCTACCTATGCCCAATTAAAAAAAAAAAACAACCCAGAGTTTTAAATCTTTATGACATTCTCTGCTCCTGTATCACCCTTGGAAATTTATTTGATTCCCACACAATTTCTGTGACTCCCTTTGTGCAATGAACATTCTTCCCCGAGGACAGTTTCTTTTCTTTGGCTGCAGAAAAGCAAATGAGTGGCTAAGGAATATAGATTCAAGTGCACCCAGTGAGACAGGTCAGAGAAGGGGGGGTGTGATTTATTGAAGGGAACGNAAAAACCCAGAGTTTTAAATCTTTATGACATTCTCTGCTCCTGTATCACCCTTGGAAATTTATTTGATTCCCACACAATTTCTGTGACTCCCTTTGTGCAATGAACATTCTTCCCCGAGGACAGTTTCTTTTCTTTGGCTGCAGAAAAGCAAATGAGTGGCTAAGGAATATAGATTCAAGTGCACCCAGTGAGACAGGTCAGAGAAGGGGGGGTGTGATTTATTGAAGGGAACGCGTGTTGAAGATGCATGTTGACGCTTGAAGACTGGAAACAGAAACCAGTAATAAGAATCGGCATTTGCGGGGCGCCTGGGTAGCGCAGTCGTTAAGCGTCTGCCTTCGGCTCAGGGCATGATCCCGGCGTTCGGGGATCGAGTCCCACATCGGGCTCCTCCGCNACATTGAAGATGCATGTTGACGCTTGAAGACTGGAAACAGAAACCAGTAATAAGAATCGGCATTTGCGGGGCGCCTGGGTAGCGCAGTCGTTAAGCGTCTGCCTTCGGCTCAGGGCATGATCCCGGCGTTCGGGGATCGAGTCCCACATCGGGCTCCTCCGCTGGGAGCCTGCTTCTTCCTCTCCCACTCCCCTGCTGTGTTCCCTCTCTCGCTGGCAGTCTCTCTGTCACATAAATAAATAAAAATCTTTAAAAAAAAAAAAGTCGGCATTTGCCAGAACCATCGTTTGGGAGAGGTGACAACAGTTGCTCCCAGAGAGTGGCCTTATCTTAATGGGAACAAGAAGGCTTGGCACTCGGCTATCTTGTAGGCTCAGGAGCAAAACACTTAACAAAACTTTTCAAAAGACACTGTCATTTTCTAATTTAACATTAGAAATGTTCACATCGTGTTCATGTCTTTAAGATTCCAGATAAATATTAAGTAATGTGCCTCTTTTCAAATCATTGAGAAGTCCAGGAGAGATTTTCTTGGGTTTTGAGCCAGCTCAGGCCTTGATCCACATTTCAGAGGATTCTCCTGGCTGAATGTCCAAATCATTTCAATGATCTTTAGGGGGAGCTGTCCGTATAACATGATATATCATGTTTATGTCTGGCCAGCAGTGAAAATTAAGTTCTGCAATGTTTAAGGCATTTTTCAAAAGACACTGATAAAAACTGACAAACCTCACTGCATTTTGAGAGACTAGTTGTCTCCATAGACTGTTCTGATTTTAAAAGACTTTTCTGCCACTGCGATAAGACAGAGAAACCATAGGGGAAAATGTGTCAGGTTACGTATTTGTATTTGTCAAGAGAGCAGGGTGTAGCTGAGTTACATGGAGATGGGGGGATTGTCTCACTTAATGACAGTGAAAGCATACCCACCTCCTTCCATGTCGCCCAGGAGATGCGGCAAGGTTCCGTGGGGACCCGCACCGCACAACAGATCTCTCAGGAAAGAGGTGACGTCTTCAGGTCTTCAGGCCCCTGACATGGTCATTAACTCTGGGGAGCCAAAGAAAGAGAACGAACGTAGGGGTGGCTTCTTGATAGCGTTCTCCACGGGACCCCTTTGTTTAGTGATTCCACCCCTGTTCCTTCCCAGAAATGTAATGGTTGGTAGATGGCTGCCTGATGACCCACTCATTCTCTGTCTGACTTGGGCCGAAGTGCAGGAAGGCACAGCCTGAAGAGTTCTCGTGATCTTGGGGGCAGTGGAGGTGCTGGGTCAGGCACAGTTCGCCATCTGGCTCTTTCCTCCTGACTCAGGGGTCTTTCCTGGTGCCTCCTCTTACCAGCCTTCAGCCTCCACTCTGGGTTCTGTGCCCGGACTTTGTTTTAGAAGCAGTGACACACCTGCTTTTTCCAAATTCTTACCCCAAATAACCAGATGTTGTAATAATGGAGTGCTTCTTTTTTTTCTCTTTTTTCTTTTTTTTAAGATTTTATTTATTTGACAGAGAGAGACAGCCAGCGAGAGAGGGAACACAAGCAGGGGGAGTGGGAGAGGAAGAAGCAGGCTCCCAGCAGAGGAGCCTGATGTGGGGCTCAATCCCAGAACGCAGGGATCACACCCTGAGCCAAAGGCAGACGCTTAACTACTGAGCCACCCAGGCGAGTGTTTCTTATCAGATCTCCCTAAACTGGCGGCTGTGATGTGGTAGCTTAGAGCCCAAGGGGCCTGTGAGGATTAACTAGTACAGGCTGTAAAAAATACTTGGTTTTTTTTAAGTAATCTTTGTACCCAAGGTGGGGCTCGAATTCATGACCCTGAGATCAATAGTTGCATGCTCTACCGATTGGGCCAGCCAGGTGCCCCTGTAAAAAATACTTTTTATCATGTTATATTTACATGTTAATACATGTAAACATATCTTTAGATTATGAAGTATTGCAACATGAACACCCATGAACGTCCACTCATTTAAGTTCTGGAACATAATCAATGCTTCTGGGTTCCTTCTGCGTGGTGTCCCGGCTGCCCCCCACCCCAGAGTAACTACTATCCTGGATTTTATGTTTATGACTCCCTTGCATTATACATCTAATGAAAATATTGTTTTGGTTTGGTTTCAAACTGTGTCAAATACCGTGCTGCATGCACCTTGCCTCTCCTACTCAATTTTGTGTTTGAACTTCCAGCCACCCCAGTGCAGCTCCTTGTTACTGCTGAACAATATCCTATTGTGGGAACATGCCACAATTTCCAGAAGCCTTCTCTCATCATTGAACATTTGGTTCACGTCCCACAAATATTGTCACCGTGCACATTCTTCGACACATCTGGGTCATTCATTTGAGAATTTCTCCTGGGTGAGTTTCACCCAAGAGTGAAATTGCTGGCTTGTGGGCTCTGTGGGTGCTTGACCTCACAAGACAGTGCTGAAAGGTACTGATCTCCTCTCTGATCAGCTGTGCTAAGAGTCCTCATTGTTGGGGCACCTGGGTGGCGCAGTCGTTAAGTGTCTGCCTTCAGCTCAGGGCGTGATCCCAGCGTTCTGGGATCGAGCCCCACATCAGGCTTCCTCCACTAGGAGCCTGCTTCTTCCTCTCCCACTCCCCCTGCTTGTGTTCCCTCTCTCGCTGGCTGTCTCTGTCAAATAAATAAAATAAAATCTTTAAAAAAAAAAAAAAAGAGTCCTCACTGTTAGAGCTCCGGACTTTGGCCCATTTAATGGGTATAAAATAACTCATTGTGATGCTGATTTGCATTTTGCTCAACATTGAGGTTGATTTTTTTTTTATATGTTCACTGGCCATTCTTGTTTCCTCCCTCCCCCTTTCTCTGAAATGTCTTTTTATGTGTCTTGCCTAATTTTCTACTAGGTTCTTTGTCTTCTCCTTACTGATCTATAGGACTATTCTGAACACTGATCCTTTGTCGGTTATCCATGTTGCAAAAATATCTCCCAGTTTGTGGCCTTTTAATCTTCTTTGTTGTATCTGTTGATGAATAGAAAAGTTCTTCACCTACTTTAATAGAAGAGAGAATAGGCACAAAGATGTGATAGGAATTCCTGAATAGAAAAGTGTTACTATAGAAGAATGAAGTTGGACCCTTACCTAACTCAAATTTAACTCAAAATGGATTAAAAATCTAAACATAAGACCTAAAAGTATAAAACTCCTAGAAAAAAAGCATAGGGAAAATCTTGATGATATTGCATTTGGTAATGATTTCTTGGATCTGACACCAAAAGCCCAGGCAACAGAAGCAAAAATAGGCAAATGGACTACATCAAACGCGAAGCATTTCTGCACTTCAAAGGAGATAATCAACAGCATGAAAAGGAAAACACAGAATGAGAGAAAATATTTGCAAATCATGTATCTGAGGTGGAGTTAATGTTCCGAATATATAACCAAGTCCTACAACAGCAACAGCAAACCAACCCGATTAAAAGTTGGGCAAAGGACTGCACAGACTTTTCTGTAAAGATGACGTACACATGGCCAACAAACGTGAAAAGATGCCCAACATCCCTACTCGTCAGGGAAATGCTAATCAAAGCCACAGCGAGAGAGCACCTCACGCTCATCAGGATGGCCACTGTCCAAAAAAACAAAAAAACAGAAAACAACAATTGTTGGTGAGGATATGGTGACATTGGAGTTGTGTGCTGTTGGTGTGAATGTAGAATGGTGCAGCCACTGTGGAAAACAGTATGAAGTTTCCTCAAAAAATTAGAAATGGAACTGCGACATGATCCAATAATCCCACTTCCGGATATATACCCCAAAGAACTGAAAGCAGGATTTTGAAGCGGTATTTGCATACTCACCTTCATCGCAGCGTTGTTCCAAAAAGCCAAGAGCTAGAAGCAACTCAAGTGTGTCTGGATGGATGGGTAGATAAGATGTGGTTTATGCAGACAGTGGAATATTATCCAGCCTTAAAAACAAAGGAAATTCGTAGCCCTGCTACAACGTGGATGAACCTCGAGGACGTCATGGTGAGTGAAATAAGCCAGTCACAGACAGACACATACTTATATGAGGTATCCAAAATAGTCAACCTCGGGGGCGCCTGGATGGCTCAGTTGGTTGGACATCTGACTTTGGCTCAGGTCATGATCTCGGGATCCTGGGATCGGCCCCACCATGCCCCCGGCTAAGCGGGGAGTCTGCCTTTCCTTCTGACCCTCCCCCTGCTTTTTCTCTCTCTCAAATAAGATAAATAAAATCTTTTTAAAAATTAAAAAATTAAAAAAATAAAATAGTCAAATTCTTAGGAAGTAGAATGATGGTTGTCAGGGGCTGGGGCAAAAGGAATGGGGAGTTGTTTGACCCTATAGCGTTTCAGTTTGCAAGATTCAACAGTTCTGGAGATCGGTTGCACAGCAATGTGAATATGCATAGCGCTACTGAACTATACACTTAAAAAGTGGTTAAGATGGTAAGTTTTATGCTATATATATATTTTTTTTTTTAAGATTTTATTCATTTATTTGACAGAGATAGAGACAGCCAGCGAGAGAGGGAACACAAGCAGGGGGAGTGGGAGAGGAAGAAGCAGGCTCATAGCAGAGGAGCCTGATGTGGGGCTCGATCCCATAACGCCGGGATCACGCCCTGAGCCGAAGGCAGACGCTTAACCGCTGTGCCACCCAGGCGCCCCTATGCTATATATTTTTAACCACAATTTAAATTTTTTAATTTTTAAATGCAATTGCTAATAATAGCTGTCATTTATCAAGCACTTACTCTGAGCGCTTACACTGTGACGCCGGCTTTGTGTGCACTTTCTCATTGACTCTTCACAACAACCCTGAGGTGCAAGTCACTATTTCCCCTCAATTTCCTGGGAAAGTGGCTCAGTGAGGTTAAGCCACTGCTCGGTGTCACACAGCAGCAAGGGCTGAGCCCAGGGCTGGAACCCAGGTCCGGCTGCGTCTGAAGGTTGAGCTCTTCTCCGCTGTGCTGTGTGGTCCAGTGGGCAGCAGAGCCAGGCCAGGCACCGAGGGAAGCCCTCTTCCCAGCTCATCGCCGGGTGTCTTGTTCTTCAGCTGTGGTCCTTCCAACTTCTGCAGTCCTCACCGTGCTCCCCCTGCTCCAAAGCATCTCCTTTGGGGAAATCAGCCCAACACAGGCCTATGTCGCACCACCACTATCTGCTATATAAATAGGACTCCTCTTTCTGTTTCAAAACACTGCTCATGTCTTTGACAATTCATGCTCACTCCTGAGATTGCAAGCTGCTATTTTTGAAAAGATATTTTGCATGGCATCTTACCCCAGGGGCCCTTGGTATCTCAATTGGCAGAACACAGTGCAGCCCTCTGGATTTGATTATAGGTGTCTAATCTGCAGCTTGGGCTGTTCCCAAAACTCCCCTCCCATCTCCTCCATCCCCGTCCCAATGCCTTGTTCAAAACAAAGTGCTGGGTGGTTGGCCTGATGGAAGAGAGGTTGGCAGAAAGAAGAGCCCCTAGGGCAAGGCTGTCTGGTTTCTGGCCTCTTTCAATGTGGGCTTCACTGAGCACAGAAACCCCATTAATTTGCTTCTCTGATGAGGATCCACTCCGGGCCAGTGTTGGGCGCTGGGTCCACAGTGAGGAGTGGAATGGTCACCCCTGCTGGCTCTTGGGGGTTTATATCTGACTGCGACAAGATCTGTCATAGGAATTAAGGGGCATGCGAAGGGGAACAGCTGGAGGGAACTTCTTTTTTTTTTTTTTTTTTAAAGATTTTATTTATTTATTTGACAGAGATAGAGACAGCCAGCGAGAAAGGGAACACAAGCAGGGGGAGTGGGAGAGGAAGAAGCAGGCTCCTAGCGGAGGAGCCTGATGTGGGGCTCGATCCCGTAACGCCGGGATCACGCCCTGAGCTGAAGGCAGACGCTTAACCGCTGTGCCACCCAGGCGCCCCAGGAGGGAACTTCTATAAGTGATATATTCTCAGGAGGCCTTTCTGAGGAAGGATGTGGAGTCTGCCAAGTGAAGAGCCCAGAGAAGAATGTTCCAGGCCATGAATGTAGCAAGTGCCAAGGTCCTGGGGCAGGAAAGGCTGAGGTCTGTAGCCTGGCCTATTCTGAGGAAGAAAAGCAGGCCTGGGTGGCAGGAGCATGGAAGGCAAGGCGTAGGAAGTAGCAGCCAGATCCTTTGAGGGGTAAATGCAACAGACTCCCACCCCGTGCATGGAGCTGATAGGTAGGGGGTGGGGGAAACATTACTAAATCATCGCAAGCAAGAGGCCATATAGATTGCCTAAGAGCCTATGGCAGGAGCCCCCTCCCAAGTCAGTGTGTGTCTCAGAGGGGAGTGACATTTAAGCAAGATTCTAAAGCAGTGGTTCTCAAAGTGTGGTTCCTGACTAAGGGGAAGGACTAAGTCCAGGACTAAGCACCACCTGTGCAATCATTAGGAATGAAAATTCTCAGGCCCCACCCCAGACCCACCGGATCCCCCAGAACACAAAGCACAGAACCTTGAACCCAGTGAGTGCTGTTGTGGAGTGGTTGACTCACAAGCCGTCCAGTTCCGGAAGGCGCTCCCGTGTTAAGACACAGAAGTGTGGGGGGCACAGCGCACCAGCAGGTCGCACCCACCCCGTGCGGAATGAGGACACAGGACGGGCTCACGTGGGTGTAGCTGACTTCAAGGTGCAAAGGTAGAGACAGAAATGCATCTCTGGAGTTTTATTATTTGGAAGGTTGTTTATCACTGACTCAATTTCTTCATAGTTAATTGGCCTATTTAAAAAATCTATTTCTTCCTGTTTCAGTCTTGGTAGTTTATAGGTTTCCAGGAAGGCCTCCATCTCTTCCAGATTGTTTAGTTTTTTGGCATATAGCTGTTGATAAAAGTTTCTAATNAAAACCCAAAGGAATCCACTCCCAAACTATTAGAAGTTATAGAACAATTCAGTAAGGTGGCAGGATACAAAATCAATGCCCAGAAATCAGTTGCATTTCTATACACGAATAACGAGACTGAAGAAAGAGAAATTAGGGAATCCATCCCATTTACAATAACACCAAAAACCATGCGTTACCTTGGAATTAACTTAACCAGAGACGTAAAGGACCTATATGCTAGAAACTATAGATCACTTTTGAAAGATATTGAGGAAGACATAAAAAGATGGAAAAATATTCCATGCTCATGGATTGGAAGAATTAACATAGTTAAAATGTCCATACTACCCAGAGCAATCTACACTTTCAATGCTATCCCGATCAAAATACCGAGGACATTTTTCAAAGAACTGGAACAAATAGTCCTTAAATTTGTATGGAACCAGAAAAGGCCCCGAATCTCCAAGGAACTGTTGAAAAGGAAAAACAAAGCTGGGGGCATCACAATGCCGGATTTCGAGCTGTACTACAAAGCTGTGATCACAAAGACAGCATGGTACTGGCACAAAAACAGACACATCGACCAATGGAACAGAATAGAGAACCCAGAAATGGACCCTCGGCTCTTTGGGCAACTAATCTTTGATAAAGCAGGAAAAAACATCCGGTGGAAAAAAGACAGTCTCTTCAATAAATGGTGCTGGGAAAATTGGACAGCTACATGCAAAAGAATGAAACTTGACCACTCTCTCACACCATACACAAAAATAAACTCCAAATGGATGAAAGACCTCAATGTGAGACAGGAATCCATCAAAATTCTAGAGGAGAACATAGGCAACAACTTCTATGACATCGGCCAGAGCAACCTTTTTCACGACACATCTCCAAAGGCAAGAGAAATAAAAGATAAAATGAACTTATGGGACTTTATCAGGATAAAGAGCTTCTGCACAGCCAAGGAAACAGTCAAAAAAACTAAGAGACAGCCCACGGAATGGGAGAATATATTTGCAAAGGACACCACAGATAAAGGACTGGTATCCAAGATCTACAAAGAACTTCTCAAACTCAATACACGAGAAACAAATAAACAAATCATAAAATGGGCAGAAGATATGAACAGACACTTTTCCAATGAAGACATACAAATGGCTAACAGACACATGAAAAAATGTTCAAAATCATTAGCCATCAGGGAAATTCAAATCAAAACCACACTGAGATACCACCTTACGCCAGTTAGAATGGCAAAGATAGACAAGGCAAGAAACAACAATTGTTGGAGAGGATGTGGAGAAAGGGGATCCCTCCTACATTGTTGGTGGGAATGCAAGTTGGTACAGCCACTCTGGAAAACAGTGTGGAGGTCCCTTAAAAAGTTAAAAATTGAACTACCCTATGACCCAGCCATTGCACTACTGGGTGTTTACCCCAAAGATACAGACGTAGTAAAGAGAAGGGCCATATGCACCCCAATGTTCATAGCTGCATTGTCCACAATAGCCAAATCATGGAAGGAGCCGAGATGCCCTTCAACAGATGACTGGATTAAGAAGCTGTGGTCCATATATACAATGGAATATTACTCAGCTATCAGAAAGAACGAATTCTCAACATTTGCTGCAACATGGACGGCACTGGAGGAGATAATGCTAAGTGAAATAAGTCAAGCAGAGAAAGACAATTATCATATGATTTCTCTCATCTATGGAACATAAGAACTAGGAGGATCGGTAGGGGAAGAAAGGGATAAAGAAAAGGGGGGTAATCAGAGGGGGGAATGAAACATGAGAGACTATGGACTGTGAGAGGCAAACTGAGGACTTCAGAGGGGAGGGGGTGGGGGAAGGGGATAGCCTGGTGATGGGTAGTAGGGAGGGCACGTATTGCATGGTGCACTGGGTGTTATACGCAACTAATGAAGCATCAAACTTTACATCAATCTGGGGATGTACTGTATGGTGATTAACACAATATAATAAAATAAAATTAAAAAAAAAAAAAAAAGAAATGCATCTCTGTAGCTCTGCCAAGTGAAACTTCACACTGGGCCTCCTGGGACCCTGGGGCAGTGCTTAAACTCTGACAAGGTGTGAAAGTAGCGAACATTTGCTGCCACTGGTTGGAAGACTTTAAACCGGTTTCAAGTTATAAAAATCGGGCAAAAAAAACCCAACAAAAAAAAAGCAGAAGGGAAATGATGTTATGTTTAACCTCCATTAACTCAAGACCAGCTGCGGACGATGTAGCCAGATTACCTGCTAAGGAAACCCACCACGGGGCTAAGAACAAGCCTGAGACTCCGCCACCCCCCACCCCAGGGTCCTTTAGAAAAGAAAGTTCTCTGCCTGGGAACAGAACGCTTCCCTTTAAAAGGGCGCCTGTTCACAACGACGCGGAGCACGGGGCCTCGACACCGTAGTGCTCTGGTAGACCCAAGTGAACGGGGTTTTAATAAAAATAGCCCCCACACGGGCACGGAGTCCGCTAGGTTTGCAAGCAGAGGGTTCGGGCCCCGCAGGCGTGAGGGCCGGTCCCCCTTGGCAGCCGGACCCCGTGGAGTGTCACAGAAAGGGAGTGAGTTCGTGGATTCAGTACTCTGAGAGGCAACAAAAAGCAGAACCCTATGGCCTGTTTATCCTAGATCCGGGCAAACGCAGGCCAAAGCTTGGCCCTCAATCACCACAGGCAGGGAGAGCTTCGGGGCGGCGGCCCCACGGCTGTGTGCCCAGCTCGCCGGCAACCTGTAGCCCTGCGGCTGCTCCTCCAGCCACTTCAAACCTTCACAGTGAAGAAGGGCTGGTTTTGACCTCATTCGTGGTGTGGGGCAGGGTCGTTTGGTAGTGAAGGGCCCTGGCTCCGGGCTGAGGCCACCTGCGTTCGGATCCCTGCTTTGCCAGTTTTTTGCTCTCCGACCTGGGGGCGAGTCCTCACCTCCGTGCCTCACTTTCTTCCTCTGTAAAATGGGCTCATAGTTGTACTTACCGTGTAGGGTTTTGAGGAACACTAAATGGGTTGTCTGTGGCGCCCAGCACAGGGGAGGCTCTGGAATCATGCTGGCTGGTGGGGAGACTGGGAACTGAAGGGGACATGAAGAGGAGATCAGCAGGCCGATGTGACAGAGCCCCGGGGGCAGGCCGGGAGGGTTGATCTAGTGGGGCCTTCACTCGTGGAGTCTAAGGAGCAGCGGTCAAGGTCACGGGAGGCCAGGAAGCATTTCCCAGGGCAGACAGGAGCATGGAAAGGCAGCAGGGCTGGAATGCAGTGGTGGAAGGTAAGGGATGAGAAGTGGTTGTAGACATGGGCGGGAGTGAGACCATGCAAGGCTTTGGAGGCCAGGGCAAAGACATGATTCTAGAAGCAGTTGGGAACCAGGGAATTGGCCCTTGGCAGAGGCTGGAGGCCATGCTGCCTGCTGGGCGGGCAGGAACACCGGGCAGGAGGGAGGGCCTTTGAGAACAGAAGATGTGGGGTAGGAGGCCCCTGTGATAATGGAGTGAGGGGCGAAGAGGCCAGAGGAGCAGCGGGGGTGGCGTGGGGGGGGCGAGAAGAAGTGAGGAGGATGTGTAACCACTGACTGTGGGGAGTGAAAGACGGGTGGAGTCCCGCCGACCTGCGGGTTCAAGAAAGCCCCAGAAGGAAACAGGTTTGGGCCGAGATAATAGGATCCCATCAGGTTTACAAGGCCACTGTGGCCCCTCTCTCTTCTCCCTGGCTGTGCTGGGTCCCACTTGACTTTTGTCACTTGGTTTCCACACGGCCCCACCTGCATCACCTTTTAGAAAACCATTAGCCCCTTGCTGGCAACGGCGCCTGTTCCTAGTCCCGAAAGTAACCGAGATCCCAGGCCTCCATCCTGAGACTTCCCGTCAGCTCGGAAATGGAGCTCTTGAGCGGCCAACGGTGGGACATTTGGGAGTTTGGAGGCTTTTTTATTTTAAAACGATTTCATAGTTTGACCGTGTGCTTTTTAAATGATTACATAAATAATATGTGGTCATGCATATACAGACTCGTGAGAGATTCAAATCATGCCAAACAAAACATAAGGTCCCCTCCTCCGCCACCTCCCACACCCCACGCCCAGCTCCCGGTGCCTCCCCAGAGATAATGCCCGTCAACAAACAGTTGGCTTTCCGCCAGGCCCCGGCAGCTCCCTGATACCTTCCGCTTGTCCTCGATGTGTGTCGGACCTCATTATACATCCTGTCCTGCTCCTTCCCTTCTTGACCTAACAATATATGTCAGACATCTATCTACTTAGGCTTTTCTTTTTCTCTTTAACAGCTATGCAGTTTTTAGGGAATGGAGATAATTAAATTTTTTTAACCACTCACCTTCTCTGAAGGTTTTAGGCTTTTTAGAAATTTTCACAAGAGTGCAGTGAACGTCACTGGACCTGAATTCAGACTCACGTGCAAAGATTTCTATAGAGCACATTCCTGGAAATGCAATTGCTCCATCAAAAGGGGATGTTACACCTAAAATTTTGGTACCTACTCTCCAATTATCTTCCCAAAAGTTGCCTTTGCCTTAAAAAAAAAAATCTCCTTAATTACAAATATAATTCAAGTTCTTATAAAAACTATAAAGAATACAAATAAGACCAGAAAATAAATTTTAAAACACTCATCATCCCATTACCCAGAAATGACAACTGTTAACATGATTTTTTGAGACCTTTTACCATGTCTATATGCATGCACAAATTGTTATGAAAATATGGTCATATGGATACCCCTTTTTAGAAACCTGCCTTTTGCAGTTAACTATATACCACAACGATCTTTCCAAGTCATTCAAGATTCTTCCTTGGTGACATTTGAGATTGCTAACACGGTTTGGGGGCAAGAAAAGCAAAGCTTATGTGGAAGGTGGGAAGCTAAAAAGAAGTTTTTTGAAAGGCTGTGCTAAAAACAATATTGACAACCCATGTGTAGGATATAGTCACATGACTCTGTTTTTGTAGAAAAATTATTCTACAACCCTGGTTCTTGGACATCTTTTAGAATCCGGTAAATCTGTTTTCCTCCCTGCAATGTGTATGAGCTCATAATTTGTATGTAATTTCAGGGGTCCATCCTCCCCCACCAAAAAATTCCTAGTCTACACCATCATTTTATTTTGTTTTACTATATATATATACACATATATTTATATATATATATATACACACACACATATATATACACATATATATATACACATATATATATATTTTAGAGAGAGGAGCACGTGAGCGAGGGGGAGGGAGAGGGAGAGGAAGAATCAAGCAGGCTCCACACTCAGCGTGGAACCTGACACAGGGCTCGATCTCATCACCCTGAGATTGTGACCTGAGCCGAATTCAAGAGGCAGGCACTTAACTGACTGAGTCACCCAGGTGCCCCTACACCATCATTTTAAATGTTGCATTAAATGCATCAGTGGAACATAGATTATTTAACCCATAGAGTGGTTAAGAATATGGGCTATTGAGTCAGACGCCAGGTCAAGTGCTGGCTCTATTTCATATTCCTCAGTCCCTCTGTCTGGGTCCTGGCTTGTAAAATCCAAACAATAACAGGTGGGTTATAGGGTAGTCGTGAGGTTTAAAGAGTTCGTATGCATAAGATGTTTAGAACAGGGTCTGGCACATGCTAAGTGCTAATTAAATGTCAGCTCTTATTATTTCCAGTGTTTTGCCTTTGCAGCATTTCTAACTATATCTTTGCACACATCTGTGATTACTTCCCAGGGATAAATTTCTAGATAGGGACTCACTGGGTGGGATTAGCACATTTATAAGATTTGAGATACATAATGCAAAGCTCCTCTCTAAAGATTCGGATTCAATAATGATTCTATGACTGGGTTTATAATGGTAAGCGAATGGACCAAACTCCCTGCCTTCCTGGGGCTTGCATTAAAAGTTGGGTAGACAGGGGCGCCTGGGTGGGCACAGTGGTTAAGCGTCTGCCTTCGGCTCAGGGCGTGATCCCGGCGTTATGGGATCGAGCCCCACATCAGGCTCCTCTGCTGTGAGCCTGCTTCTTCCTCTCCCACTCCCCCTGCTTGTGTTCCCTCTCTCGCTGGCTGTCTCTATCTCTGTTGAATAAATAAAATCTTTAAAAAAAAAAAAAGTTGGGTAGACAATAAACAAAATAAAGAAGTAACATATTTGAAAGTGACAAATACTATGGAGAAAAATTAAGCGGAGTTGGGAGTTGGGAAAGCTGGGACAGGGTTGGGGTTGTAATTCTAAAGAGGGTGGTCAGAGAAACGACCTGAAAAGATGACACTGGAGCAGAGACCTAAAGGCAGACTGCAAACATGAGGACAGCTGGGGGAGGAGTGTTCAGGCAGCGGGAATAGCAAGTACAAAGGGCCTGGGGCAGGAAGGTGCCAGGGTATGCATTAGGAGGAGGGCAGGGACATGTCACAGAGGGCTGGGCTGACTGAATCCAACTCCACTTTGGGAGCAATTTTGCTGTTGTGCAACTAGAGGTCTAGAAAGGATGAGGTAGGTGTTCAAAGAGACATTTAGAACAAATTGCAATTATGTTTTTCTTGTTGCATTCTGTGCTGAAAGGAAGTGATAATTCTCACTGTTCCCCGCAAGAAAATCCGAGGTTCTTTGTTTTCTGAGTAAAACGCGTTAATGTTTCAGATACTCAATCCAGTCTCTTTTTCCTAGAACAGTGAGAACCACGAGGAAAACGAAAAGACACAAGCCTGTTTTGTTGTTCCTGGGCCGCGTTCCCAGACAGCCTGTTTCCCAGGTGTGTGACTCTGAGACAGTATTCACCAGGGGCATTTAGGGCTGCGAGTCTGAGATGACATTGCCAGGGTCGAGGGTCCCTGGGCCCCAGGCCCCCCCTTCCTGTTTTCCCTGCACCTCATGAAGCACCAGCCCCAGAGACACATGCAGAGGGCAGAAAGGCCAGCTTGGCAAGGCTTCAGGGCAAAGAAGTAGCGAACCACAAGTTCATGGTGGGGACCACCGTGGCTGAAATCATGACCTTGAATCTCCACCCATTTCCTCGAACTGCAGAATCTCCGCTTGGGATATATGAGAACATTCCAAGGGCTTGGGTAGGACCAGGCGCTGTGCTGAAACTGTTATAAAGGAGGGAAGATGAATCTCGAGTCTCTGTGCAGAGCTGAGGCTGGGGGAGGCGCCTGTTGCCGCGCGGGGTCAGAGCCGAGCTCTGGCAGGACGCTGGCTTCTGCTGTTCAGGCTTCATCTACACCTTGACGGGCGTTCCCCTTTGTGACTTGGCTTGTCGCCGATATGTCACTGATCACCTACCACGGACAGACACAGGGCCGGGTGCCATGGGACGGCTCTGAAAGACTGCGCCTGGCCAGGGGAGGGGGACGCGCTGCTCCACGAGCTGCTGGCTCAGGGCCGCAGAGCCTTGCCTTCTCAACGTGAACCCCAAGCTGCTTATTCTCTTTCTCTGCCCTTCCTTCCCTCCTTTTTCTTTTTTCTCCCCCATTGTCTCCCTTCCCTTCCTCCCTCCTCCTCCTTTCTGTTTTGCAGAAGGTATGGTTTTATCAGGCTGAACCGGATGGGACAGAAAAACTTGCCCTCTGACCTGTATCTTAGTTTACTATTTCAGCAGAAATAATAAATCCTTGTTGGAAAAAAAGAGAACTGTGAAAACATCCAAATAAAAAGAGCAAATCTTCATTGCATTCACTTCCTGCTTTTCCTCTCCCAAGTTACTCACCGTTAACAATTTCGTGTTTACTTTCCAGACATTTTTTCCCCATGCACACACGCATTTGGGTACATCGCTTTCATACAGCAAGGGACTATAAAGTCCTCCTGTTTAATTTACTGCTGTGTTCCCTGGCACACGGTAGATCCTGAAAATATTGGCAGAACAAATGAATTTTGAATTTCTGAACTGTGTCTGTCTCACTCAAACGTACACCATGGACATCCGTCCGAGTCGTCTAGCTCATTCTTTTTACGAACTCGTGCACCCTTGGTAACCAGACACCAGGCTGCCTGTGTGTTTTCAATATTCAAATCCTCAGCACCTGGGGGTCTGTTTCCTTACGTGGAGAAGGACTTGCAGGTGTGAGGAGTTAAGGCTCCCAAAATGGGCCTCGCCTCCTGTGCTAGCAGGTGGGCCCCATAGAATCACAGGGCTCCTTATAAGAGGAATGACACCAGGTGACAGGAGAGGAAGCAGGGCTTGGAGGATCGGCCTTGCCGGAAGGAGGTCGCAAGCTGGAGAACACAGCCAGCCTCTAGAAGCCGGGAAAGGAGGGGAAATGGCTTCTCTAGAGCCTCCAGAGAGAACGCAACCTTGCAAGCCTATTTTGGACTTCTGACCTTCAGAACGGTAAGGATATCAGTTTATGGACTTTTTCCAGTATTTTTTTTCCTGTGGTAAAATGTGTGTAACATAAAATTTACTCTCTTAACCGTGTTTAAGGATACCGTTCAGTGGCATTAAATATATTCATAATGTTGTGCAACCAACAACAGCATCCATCTCCAGAACCCTTTGGCTTGTTAAACAGAAACTCCACACCTCTCCGTAACTCCCCCTTCTCCCCTCCCCGCTGCCAACAATTTTGTCTCTGGTTTTACTACGCTAAGACTCTCATGTAGCGGAATCCTACAGTGTCGGTCTTTGGGGGACCGACTTATTTCACTTAATATAATGTCCTTGAGGTTCATCCATGTTGTAGCAGGGGTCAGAGTTTCCTTTTTAAGGCTGAATGATTCTCCATAGTGCAGTGGGGGGTTCCCGGGGGGAACTGAGTCAGGTACTCTTAGCTGAGACACCAAGAGGTGGCAGCTGGCTCCAAGCAGAAAAAGCCAGCTGACAATGTATCCACGAATTGGAATCAGCTGACAATGTAAAAGGCTATCCATGAAAAAAAAAAAAATCAGTGACGATTTTATCTAACTTGTGATATTTAAATTTAACAAAAGGGTTTATAACCGATTTCAGAAGGAAGTCAAGTGTGTTTTTAGTTCTGTTTTTTAAAACATACAAGTGGGCTAGACCAAAGCTGACTTGATGTAGAATTCTAAAAAACAAGTGGGTAACTATTAGGGGCTCTACCAGCCGTTGGAGACGAAAACATACATGAGAAACTCTGCACTCTTGGAGGGCCAAAAACGAGTGTGTGAAATCTTAGAAAAGCTTTATAACAGTTCAGAAAAAGTAGCTCCTTTCCACAGGTGTTCTACAGAATTTCGGTAGCTGTGGATTCTTTTCATTGCTGTGCTGTTTAATTTTTTTTTTTTTTTCAGTTTTAAAATTACCCACTCATCTGTCAGTGGACATTTGGGTTTCTTCTGTTCTAGTGATTGTGAATAATGCTACTATGAACATGGGTCTACAAATACCTTTTTGAGACCCTGCTTTCAGTTCTTTGGGGTATATATACTCAGAATCGGAATTGCTGGGTCATGCAGTAATTTTAATCTACATGTTTTGAGGACCCTTCGTACTGTTAGCCTTAACGGCTATGCCATTTTACATTCCCACCCGCAAACGCACAAGGGTTCCAATTTCTCCACGTCTTTCCCGACACTTGTTGTTTCCTGGTTTCTGATCGTAGCCATCCCAGTGGGTGTGTGTGTGTGGGGGGTGTTGCCCTGTAGTTTCCAGCAGCATCTCCCTAACAACGAGTCATGTTGAACAGCTTTTCATGTGCTCTTTGGCAGTGTGTTTACAAGTATCCCCTGCTTTTCAAAAGTTCGTGTTACGCCACTTCTCTTTTATGGAACACCTACATTAGTACCTGTTCTCACTAACCGAAAGAAGCATGAAGAGGATTTTTTGCCTTTTACGAGAAAAGCGGAAATAGCGTCGGGCATTGTTTTGCAGTGAGCCTTTATAAAGGCTCCCAGCAGCCTCCGCGGCGCGGAGGGGCCCAGGCAAGTTCCTCAGCATCAAGCTGACCCAGCTTGGAACTGCGCCTCTGAGCACCTGTGCTTTACCTCCATGTATTTTGTGCATCCATTGGCAAGATGCGTCCGAAAGTATCAGAAAAGCCTAAGGGGCATTATATTTTGAGTCTGGGAATGCTCAAAAAGTCTTCCATATAAAGTAATGGTAACTGCTTCTTGCCTTTACACCACGTCAGCTTCCGAAAGGTTTTCTAGGAAGGCTCTGCTTCTGGGTAGTGGGGAAAACCTCAATCCTCTTTGGAGAAACACTATTTGAGTCCTTTGCCCATTTTTTTTTGAAGATTTTATGTATTTGAGAGAGCAGAGAATTGGGGGGGGGCAGTGCAGAGGGAGAAGCAAACTTCCCCACTGAGCAGGGAGCCTGACTCAGGGCTCAATCCCAGGATCCCAGGATCACGACTGGAGCTGAAGGCAGACGCTTAAACGACTGAGCCACCCAGGTGCCCCATGTCTTTTGATGGTTGATGTGTCTTGGTGTGGGTCTCTTTGAATGCATTTTACTTAGTTTGTTCAGCTTCTTGGATGTTTACATTCATGGCTTTCATAAAATTTGGGAACATTTCTTCGAATGTTCTCTCTACCCCCCCCCCATTCTTTTTCTCCTTTTCATGCTGACTCTTCCTTCTGGGACTCCCACAATGTGTATCTTGTCCACTCGATGGTATCCCACAGGTTCCTCAGCCTCTGTTCACTTTTCTTCAATCTCTTTCTATTCCTCAGACTTGACCATTTCCTTTGTCCTAGCTTCTAGACCATTCAAGATTCTTCTGCTGGCTCAAATCTGCCTTTGAATCCCTCTAGTGAAATTTTCACTTCAGTTATTGTACTTTCCAGCTCAAATTCTTTTTTTCTTAGGCTTTCTATCTTCTTATTAATGTTTGGATTTTGTTCATCATTTTCTTCAATATCTCCACATCTTTCTTTTAGCTCTTTGAGTGTTTTTAATATAGTTCTTTTTGAAGTATTTTAAGACTGTTGTTTTCTCTAGTATATCTGCCACCAGGTCTTTGTCAGAGGCTGTGTTAATATACTTTTTTCCTTTGGATGGACTGTACTTTTCTGTTTCTTTATAGGCTTTGTAATTTTTTGGGAAAAATTTGGATATTTGAATTTAATGATGTGGTAACTGTAGAGATCAGATGCTCCCCCTTCCCCAGGGTTTGCTGGTGTTTTGTTTTTAAACTTTTGTTTATAACTTTTTTTCTCTTTAATTATTATAGACTGCCTCTCAGTGTCAAGTGTAAATTTAAGGTCTTGGGTCTTTTTTAGCCTTTCCTTGGGTATGCATGGTCATTTTCCATTTTTCCCCAAATATGCAGTTGTTTTTTGAATGTCTGTGATTGCTTAATTCTTAATTCTATGTGTCAACTTGACTGTAATAAGGGATGCCCAAGTAGTAATGGTATACATTATTTCTGGGTGTGTTTGTGAGGGTGTTTTCAGAAGAGATTAGAAGAGGATCAGTAGACTGAGTAAAGAAGATCTGTCCTCACCAATGTGAGCAGGTATCATCCAATCCATTGGGGATCCAAATAGAACAAATCATTAGCAGAAAGCAAATTCTCTTTTCTTGAGCTGGGACATCTATCCTCTCCCGCCTTCCGATATTCACCCTTCTGGTTCTTGGGCCTTCAGACTCAAGGATTCACACAAACAGCCCCTCGCCTCCCTGGTTCTTAGGTCTTCAGCCTCAGGCTGAATTATACCAGTGGCTTTCCAGATTCTCTGTATAGACAGAAATCACTGGACTTCCGAACCTCCATAGCATGAGGTAATTCTTAGGTACACATATATAGGAGATTTATTATATCTACATGTGACATATTGGTTCTTTGGAGAACCCTGACTAATACAACGTCGCAGTCTTAATATCCGGCTCCCAAGAGTAGAAAAAAGTAGAAATGAAGGGGGCTGAGAGGAAGGATGCTGGGCCTTTAAATCCCTTGAAAGTCACTTCAGCTGGAGGGGGAGGGGTTGCAGTACCAGGGGAGGTGCCACAACAGTGGCTCCCTGCGCCTTTGTCTACACCTCTGTGATCAACAGCAGTAATCAGCAATCAGGGCACGGGTCTCTGATATTTGGAGGACAAGGTCCTTTTTCACCCACTCCAGCCCCTCAAACCTTATATAAACTGTTCCAGGAATATGGGCACAATGGTCTACCATGGGGGTGGGGCATGGGAGCTTCTAAGCTCAGAGCTGAATAACCAAATTAACTGCAATTTACCTGTCCAAACCTGTCCCCCGGAAGTTACGAACCTTTGATAGACTCCAGAGTTCCAAAATCAGACAGATTCTGCCAATGCAACTGTTGTCTGGATGGGAGGACCTATCTCGGCTGTTTCCCGCTCCACCACTTTCCAGAGTCTTCTTAGTGTGCATTGTTTTCATCGACCTAGTCCGTAGTAATTTGTGAGCAGCAATGAGAAAATAATTGAACAGGAGACCTGAAATGCTTCAGATATAGATAAAGATAAGGTCATTTTTCCATTCACTTATCGTCCTTCATGTACCCATGGTTTCCATCCCAGGCCCTGCCTTGCAGATAATTTCTGAGGTATCTGTGTCCTTCTCAAAATGTCAATCCAAAGAAAATGTTGATCCCAGAATGACCCATCACTCCAGACCCTGCTGACCAGAGCGAAGTAAGCATTTTGCTAGATTTGATCAGCACATCTGGGAATCTCACATTAAATTATGCTCATCGAGCTGGAAATGAACTGACCACCTATAACTTCTTCTGTCACCTCTCTTCTGTCCTGTTCTTGAATCCTTGGTCTGTTTTTTGAATTTGGGGCAGGACTCGACTTTGCTTCCTCCTAAACCCCATGTGGTCTAAATATACAGTGAAATATTAGAATCTCCCTCATCACACTACTGATGAGTTCTTTGTTGCCATTTCAGTGCTTTCGGAGAAAGGAAAGAGCAGGTAGATTTGGCCCCTTAAATCTCAGAGAAAGGAAGTTAATAGAGGCAACATCATAAATAATAGAGTAGGTAAAAGCCTCTCTCTCTCTCTCTCTCTCTTTCTCTCTCTCTTTCTATATACACACACACATACACATACATACATACATACATAAAATGGCTCAACTTCAGGGCCTAAGATGTGATTTACATGGGAAAGCTTCACAGGAAAGCCAGCCTAACATGCTCCTAGGCTTGTGCCTTTCTCCATTTGACCTCAGAATGGCAGACACCCTCTCTCCCCCACCCCCAGTACTTCATGGAGCACAGGGGCCACAGTGGCCAGGAGGAAGTAAGTCTGAGTGGGTCCCTCTCAGGGGCCATAAATGTGAGATTACAGATAAGTGACATTTTCCATAATTACTGTGCTACCCAGAGGTCCCTGGTTGTGTCTATTCTGAAGCAAGAACAGATAAGGATCGGGGCTCTAGAATCTGCCCTGGGTTTGAGTCCTGGTTCCTGTATGCTATTGGCCTGTGACCTCAGGCAGGTAAGCCAGGCTGGCCAGATTCTGGCCTTGGACTCAGCTCACCCTCGCCGCTTTTTGCAGGGCCCATACCCCCAAACAGCACATAAATGTGCCAAGACATGCCCAGAGTGTGGGGCTCAAGTAGCCTACAGAGGAGAAGTCCTCTGCTGCCTGACCAAAGCAGCTGGAGAAGGGGCAATACCAACTCCCAGGGCTTCCCCCCACCTGCCATTGTAGTAATCTCTTGGTTTCTCCAACCATTGAACATTCGTTCATCCACCCCGTGCTAAGTGGGAGCCGACCAGGCATGCGCTAGGCTCTGCTGTGGGCCACAGCGGTGGGCGGCATAGCTCCTCCTTCCTAGAGCTTTGCTGCTGTTGATGCCCTTGAGCCTGCTGCCGACCTGGCCAAGAAGAGCAAGCAAGTCTCTGACCCTCCGGCTCAGCTCCTCCTCTGTCAGTAGAGGTCACGACAGTGCCCAGCTCCTAGTGTGGTCATGAAGGTCCACAGGAGATGGAGAAGCGAGGGCTAGTCGCTGGAAATAGACTAGCATCTAGTAAATGGTAAGTATCTTGATATCATGACTGTATAATCATCATGTTCTACTAGATAACTAACCTCCTCAGGGCAGGTCCGGTATCAGACTCTGGTTCATTTCCCTTCCAGAACAGAAGAAGGTGGAAAAACGCTGAATTAGTAGTGGCAAGACTCCAGTTCAGTGACTTTGCCCTTTATTTCCATAATCACGCAATGACTCGGGATCGAGTTCCACTCTGCCGGAGCTACAGTGGTGAATGCAGCAGACGAGGTCCCTGGCCTCATGGAGCTCACGGTCCGTAGGGAGGAGCAAGAACCCAAAGACTAAGCACCTAAGTTACTTTCAGGAGTGACCAGGGCGGGCAGAGAACACAGGGGCAGCCCAGGCAGTGAGCCAGAGGGGCTGTACCTCGCGTGGTACCTCGGTCGGCTGCACCCAGACCCGGCCCACTCAAAGGGGCGAGGGAAGGGAGTTGGTGAAGGGGCTGTGTAGAGGTGCTGGCACAGTAATGCCGCCGGGACTAGCCCCGATGGGATGCCAGTTCCTCCCCGGGCTGAAACGTTAAGGAGAGGAAGCCACACCCAGAACCAGGAAGACCTGCAGGAGAGGACTCAGCCCCACCAAACCAAGGCCTGGAAGGCAAGGCTTCAGGAGAAGAGTCCCACCTCCCTCTGCGTCCTCCCTCCACTCTCCCGCCAGGCTTCCCACTGGCTGTAGCCACAAAGCAAGGGAGGCTGGGTGATGGAGGACGCAGGGGTCAGCAGGCGAGGGCACAAGAGCAAGCTGTGGGAGGACGGCAGATCTGGAGAGGCAAATGAAGAACCGTCAAGTCCGGGGCCAGCGTCGGGCACATAGCATTACAAATGTAAAACCGGATGGAACGCCTGGAACATAGCCCTTCACTTGTCTGGGCCTCGCTTTCCCAGTCTGTAAAATGAGGGTCGACCTGAAGAGCACGAGTTGCCCCCCTTGTGCTTACCTCCCGGGACCTGGGCTTCTGCTCTCTCTGCCCCGCTGCACCTCTCAGAGAAGCAGACTAGCACATGTTTTCAGCATGTGAGGACGGAGCCCTACACTTGACTGTGGACGAGATGGACTGAATTAAAAGACCGTCACTGCAAATGACAACTTATCTTCAAATGTGGAGCATATATAGAATACCTGTGTTAAAATTCTAAAAGCATTTGAGCTTATAAAAACAAGACTGGAAGGAAAAACAACCACAAAGGCTAACAGCCATGGTCTAAATGTGTTTGAGTGTGGGAAGAAAAAGTTTAAAAAAAAAAAAAGAGAAAAAGAAACAACTCTCTGGACCTTAAGGATGAGTTAAAGAGCTCTCAGCCAGGGCCAGGGAACATTAAAGGGTTGGTACCCAAATGTGGTCCAGATCAGAGCTGCTCCCCGCCCTTCCCTCCTCCCCCCTCCACCCTCCACATCCACCAAGCTCTAAGCCTGTGCCAAGTGCTAAGTGTCCCTAGAAATGCAATGACCCAGGGCAGGAACCCCTTGGCCTGTCATCAACAAAGGAGATCAAACCATTTTCTTTTCTTTTTTTTTTTTTTCCTTTTTTTAAGTGAGTCCCTGCTACGTGTTTTCTGGTCTCAGAGAGACAGTAAGGTGGTGGTGGCACTTGGCCCCAGTCTTACTTCCCTGCAGCAGGCCTGGCTTCCACAAGCTGTGGCGAATTTCTGGCCCTTGGAGGGAGGGCTGCAGAGCCCGAGAACTCAGTGTTGGCCTTGCAGCCAGGTGAGCCCGGGGGTTCGAATTCTGCCTCTGCCAGTACAGGCTCCCAGACCCAGGCCTGTCCCTGCAAAATAGCGCAGGAGGCCGTGCAGGCGAGGCTGGACGAGGCACTGGAGGAACTCCGCGTGTGTTGCGGACTGCAAGTGACCCCTGAGTTCATATGTCAAAGTGCTGTTCCTCCCCCCCTCCCCCGTCCAGTGTGATGGCATTTGGAGGTGGAGTCTGTGGGAGGGAGGGAGATCTTGAGGAGGTCATAAGGGCGGGCCTTCGTGATGAGATCCGTGTCCTAATAGAAGACCCAGCTTGGGTCTCTCATCGCACCCCTCCTCCCTACTTCTTCACGTGCCCTCG
The DNA here is from genome assembly GCF_002007445.2 of Ailuropoda melanoleuca. Lineage (NCBI taxonomy): Eukaryota > Metazoa > Chordata > Mammalia > Carnivora > Ursidae > Ailuropoda > Ailuropoda melanoleuca. The sequence goes on from NC_048229.1 coordinate 55,907,012, forward strand.
AAGGAGAGGATCTGTGAGCCCGCAGCAGAACGGTGGCCACCTCCAAGCCAGGAGGAGAGGTCTCAGAATGAAACCTACCCTACCGGGACCTTGATCTTGGACTTCTGGCCTCCAGAAGTGGCAGAACATACATTTCTGTGGAAGCCGCCCAGTCTGTGGTATTTTGCTACGGCAGCCTGCACGCGATGGCCCAGCTCCAGGCATGGGGACAGGACACACTTGGATAGCCTCTGGCTCATTTCTTCCAGTAGGTTAGAGACTGGGTACCGGTGAGCCAGGGAGCTGTAACCGCTGTCCGTGTTTCCCCGGGGCCAGTGATTTGCCGCAGCGCGCCTCTGCCGTCCAAGCCGAGCACCCAGCTTATCGGCCACTTGGCATCAGCCTCCCTGCGCATGCGCACGACCCTGAGCTTGGGGCGGGGGCGGGGGGTGGTGCCAGGTCGCTGTTCCTACAAGCCCTGCTCCAGGGGAAGCCGCTGCAGGGCTCCCAGGGATTTGACATCGCCCCCAGTCCCTTCCTCCCCCCCCACTCTAAAAGTTGTCTAGAACCTGCAGGGGTGTGTGTGTGTCCATGTCCATGTGTCCAACTGTCCCCATAACACACGAAGCTGCATTCTCTCCTGACATTTCACTCCAGACCAAGCTTTGCACCGAAAGCAGAGGGGAGGTTGAGAGGGGCTCACCTTTAGGACAGGACCCAATTTCTAGAGGGTGAGAAGCCAAGCAATGGGAGAATGTCCAGAGACAGAGGGTCTCCCACCAGGCAGGTGAACAGAGCACAGGCACAGGGAAGTCCCTCACCACACAGGTATCAAGTGGCTGCTGTTTGCCAGGCATGGGGGGGGGAGGGGGCTCTGGGATGCAGAGGTTCACAGACCACGGAGGCATAGAGGTCAGCATCCCCTCCTCCAAGCTGCCTGACTTAGCATTCATGAGAAGCCAAGAACATCCGTTGTTTTCTGTCACCATTCTTGACCCACCCTGACACCTCTACCCCTATTGTGCTCTGGGAAACCACCACTGTGACTCCCATGGTCCCACAGAAGCCTATTTTGAGCCCAGTTCCAGGAAAAGAGCACGGGATCCTCCTTGGCCCAAGCCAGTCCATGCCTCCCCTTCCCCTGGCTGTGACAACGGAGTGTGACACACAATGGAGTCTGAGCCCCAGACGCAGCCCTGGGTGTGCACGAGTGCTGGCTGGACCCATGACCAGAGAGGGGAAGGGGCCAGAACGCCTGTGTCCATTGGCCACTAAAGAAAACCCAAAGGTAAAATGAACACAGGAGAAGCAAGAGCCAGAGAGGAGGAGAAACCGAGGCCTGATGGCCTTGGAGACCCTGGGTTAGCCGTGCCTGAACTAGCTGCATCCCACACCTCCCAGCTTGGTGAACAGATTAAAGTCTTTTTTAAGTTGTTTTTTTTTTTTAAGATTTATTTTAGAGAGAATCTCAAGCAGACACCCCGCTGAGCACAGAGCCCAAAGCAGGGCTCGACCTCACGACCCTGAGATCATGACCTGAGCTGAAATCAAGAGTTGGCCACTCAACCAACTGAACCACCCAGGCGCCCCTTAACTTATTTTTTATAAGCCCATTTGTTAGGTTTCTGTCACCACTGTTCTAACACACATACGTACCCAAACCAATCGCAGATTTCTAAAATTGGAGTACAGACAAGACCACAGTATCCAGGTTGTGCCTGACCACTCGGAGTTGGCGGGGACTATTGATAAGGGGCAGATCTGGGATCTGCATTGGGGAATATCTGATGGCAGGCAGGAAGTCCTAGACAGACAGATGGTCCAATGTGAAGCAGGCAAAAGACTCGAACAGAGCCTTTGCAAAGGAAGACACGCAAGCAGCCAACAGTACAGGTACTCAGCATCTCATCCGTCAGGGTAACGCACATTCAAACCACAGGGAAAAGCTAACCCTCCCCGGAAAGGCTAAAATTCAAGACTGACAAGACCAAACGTTGGCAAGGAGGTGGAGTTATCATGACTCTGATAACTAGTTTGCGGGAATGTAAAATGGTTCAACCACTTAGGAAAACAGAATGATGGTGTCTTAAAAACCTAATTATATACCTACTCTATGACTCAGCACGTCCTCTCAGCTACTTAGCCAAGAGAAGTGAAAACATATGCTCACCAAAAAAATTGTACAAAAATGTTTATAGCAGCTTTCTTCATAATAACCCCCGAAACTGGAAATGGCCCAAGTGTCCGTCAACAGGAGAGTGGATCAAGTGTGGGGTAGCCAGACAATGGCGTACTGCTCCGCAATGAAAGAGGCGCAAACAGGGGACACCTGGGTGGCTCAATCAGTTGGGCATCTGCCTTCGGCTCAGGTCATGATCCCAGGGTCCCGGGATCGAGTCCCGCATTGGGCTCCTTGGTCAGTGGTGAGCCTGCTTCTCTCTCTCCCTCTGCCCCTCCCCCCTGCTTGTGCTCTCTCTCAATCTCTCTCTGACAAATAAATCTTTTTTTAAAAAAAAAGGCACAAACAATGATACACAGAACAATGTGGATGGATCTCATAAACATTATGTTAAATGGAAGAAGCCAAATGAAAAAGAATATATTCCAATGACATGAAGGTCTAGGAGAGGCGAGATAATGCACAGGACAACCTCTAATAACAAAGGACCACAGTGGTTATTTGGACCACAGTCTCAATGGCCTTGAGGTTGAAAGCCTCAACTCAACTAATTTATGGTGGGGAAAAGTCAGAACTGTAGCTGTCTCTGGGAGATGGAGACAGGGATTGCCTGAGGCCGGGCATGAAGGAATTTTCTAGACTGATGAAAATGTCTCATAATGTCTCATATTTTGACAGCAATTTGGGTTACACAAGTGTATGCATCTGTCAAAATTCGGCAAACATGCTGAACATTTTTGCATTTCATTGTAAAATTTGCATTAAAAGAAAAACCAGAAAAAAATTGAAGCTTAATTAACGGCATGCATGCTGCAGTGTGAAGGGGATCGTTTCCCTTGAAAGACAGTAAAGAAGGAACATGGATGGACGGACGGATGGATGGATGGGTACATAGATACATCTAGTTAATTCTTAAGTTCTTTCTATTCAGATAATTGACATGGCTTCTGTCTCCCACGTGGACCTTCACATCCACTGAGCAGCCATTCTAAAAAGCAAATATGATCCGGCCACTTCGCTGCTCAAAACCTTTTAACATCACCCCGTCTCCGAGCAGAGAAACTTCTCAGCCTGTCACCCAAGGCTCTTCGCCACCCAGCCAGTGCATCCAAACACCTACTACTGCCCTAAATTGCGATCACAGTCAGCAGCTGGCGATTTCGTGAACACAACTCTAGCTTTCCTACCACCCCTCGCACACCCAGCTGACTCTCACATGCTCTTCCCTTCGCCTGGAGTATCTCCCACCTTCTCCTCCTGCTAAACTATTCTAAGTGTTGGTCATCTCCTCTTTGAAACCTTCCTTGATTTTCTCAGGCAGAGAAACGAGACTAACTCTTTCAGCTTCCCCGATGCCATCCCAGAACACTAATCCTACCAGTTGCTGTTGGCATAACTGTCTCCCTCCCAGACGAGGACCTGCTCAAGGCTAGGGATCCATCCACATTCCTTCCTGAATCATATGAGCCTAGAACATTGCCTGGCACTGGGCAAAACTCAATCCATATTTGTTGCATGAAAAACATATAGGAACAGATCCACTCTACAGTGGTAAAGAAAAGTCATATCTGAGGTTTAACAAATGACGTTAACATTTTAAAAACTTAAGTTCCGGGGCACCTGGGTGGTTTAGTCAGCTAAGCGTTTGCCTTCGGCTCAGGTCATGATCGCAGGGTGCTGGGATCGAGTCCCACATCGGGCTCCTTGCTCAGCAGAGAGTCTGCTTCTCCCTCTCCCTCTGCTGCCCCCCTGCTTGTGCTCTCTCTCTGTCAAATGAATAAATAAAAATCTTTAAAAAAAAATAAAAAATGAAAACTCAAGTTTCACTCCATTTTTTGAAAAATATAAAAATTATTTAACGAACATTATAGCCTGGATCTTGTTTTCTCCTTTTAAGCAGAGTTCTGCTCACTTTCTGCTCCTCTGACTGGCTTTAACCAAGTTCATAAAAGTTCATTGGACAAGTTTATAAAAGTTCATTTCACAAATTCATAAAAGACCGTGATGGTCTGCCTGAAGGATCCAATTCCTTCAGGATCTGATGCACATTATTTTTAATGATAGTAACTTTATTCTTGTTTTATTATTGAAATCATACATCCTTTTATATAAAAACCATAGGAAATAAAACAGGTAAGAGACACATAAGGAGGAAAATCAGAGACACATAAAGAAGAAACTAAAACTCTTAAAATCCACCCCTCAGGGGTGCCTGGGTGGCTCAGTCAGTTGGGCATCGGACTCTTGGTTTCGGCTCAGGTCTTGACTTCAGGGTTGTGAGATCGAACGCCACAGAGGGCTCCACACTCAGCACGAGCCTTCTGGAGATCCTCTCCCTCCCCCTCTCCCCCTCCCCCTCCCCCTGCTCACACATTCTCCCTAAAATAAATAAATAACATCTTAAAAAAATCCACCACCCAAAAATAACCACTGTTAGCATTTGGTGAACCAAACGCACCAGTAAGAACCCAAGCTGGAGCAGCTTCCAACAATGATCCAGTACTTTTTATTTTTTATGGTTTCAGACTGTCCTGCCTTGTTGCTGAGCCTGTGCCCACAGACAGCCGAGCCCTGGTGCACAGACACTCCAACCACAAGACGCAAGTCCCAGCTCTGAAATCCGCAGGGCTTCTGTGACCATGAGTTCAAAGGAAAAACAGCAACAGTGGGGAAATATCTGGAGGGTAATAAAATGACAAACAGACCGATGAACACATTTTAAAAGCACACTCCCATTTGCAAAACAGAGTTATTAAATTAGCAGAAGGGAATGCAATTAGACATGGCAGAGCTGAGTTTCCAAATGTCTTTTTGGAAATAATTAACTCCTGGCGACAGGCACCGAGTACATTCACTGCAAGTAGGAGGTGGCTCTGGGGCTAGAAACTGGAAGGTGGCCCTGGCGAAGGGCTGTGTGGCAGAGGCACGGGGAGGGGCAGGCCCGGGAAAGCGGGCATGGCCACCAACACCAGGAGGTGCTTCGGAAGAATGCGTAAGAGCACGGCCTGGGAGAGGGGCCCGGCTCTGTTATCCCACTCAGCAGCGCTAAGACTGCCAGCAAGTTTCTTAGCTTCCCTACACCTTGGTTTTCCTGTCTAGGAAACAGCTATACTCCAGATTCCTACTTTGTAAGATAGTGGTGACAAATATTTGCAATGGTTCAGATGAATTAGCAGTCTGTGGTCAACACTCGAGGCTCACAGGCGATGACTGTGGTTGCTCCTGTCGTGAATGAGATGGAAGGAGGGCAGGCGTGCGTCCGGGAGGCTCGCGGCCGATGTGGGAGAAGGAAGGGACCGAGCACCGCAAAGCTCACCAAAACCTCTTGGAGCCTTAGAACTAGACTCCTGCTGGTTCGCTGTAGGCAAGAAAGCACGCAGTATGATTTAAAGCCGCAAAGCTAGCCTCAAGAGCCTCCAGGGAAACAGACCAATCCCGGTGAACGGGTCAGCTACTGCTGTAGCATTGCTGGATAACAACCATCCCCCAAATTCAGGCGCCTACACCCGCGAGGGTTTGTGTTTTTGTTTGGTTTGGTTTGGTTTGGTTTGGTTTGGTTTGGTTTGGTTTGGTTTGCTTAGGGGTCTGTAGAAGGGCTGGTACAGCTCTGCTCCGGTCCCCAGGGCCTTGCTGAGCCTGCTGCCTGCATCTTTATTTTGTTGGCCCAGGCCCTCTAGGCAGTGGCTGTGGAGTGTGCGTACTTTTCAAGTCAACAGGCAGGACAGCAAGAGCCAACCCAAGCTCAGAAGCACACGTGTGGCCGCTGCTGACACTGCACTGGCCAAAGCAAATCACGCAGCCAAGCCCGAGGTCAGTGGTAGCAGGAAGTGACACTCACCTGAAGGGGGAGAAGGAGGGAAGGAATACCTAGCAAACAACATGGCTGACGGTCTCTCTCATCTGAGAGCAGCCCGTGGACCAGGAGGTGTCTAGGTGTCTAGGTCCCCGGAGCTGGCTGCAGCAAGTGCTGACGCACCGAGGACACTGGCCCATGGGGCTCACGGGATGCGGACCACACAGATTCCCCAGCTGTCTCACGGCCGGCAGGCGGGCTCTTCAGGTCGAGCTCCCTTCCTTCTGACGGACACCTTGCTGTAGACCTAGCCCTGCTCCCTCAAGCTCCTGTGCCTCCCAGGAGGGCTTCTGCAAAGCAAATGTCAGTTGTCCTGGGTCCAAAAACAGTGCTGGTGGTGGGAAATTGATCAAGATACAGAATCCAGTGATGCTAAGTCAGAGGAGGTGGGATGCGGTGAGGTTTGGGGAAGCCCATCCCTTCCATCTGCAAGGTCTTAGAATGGAGGAAACGGAGCCTGAAAGACAGGACTCTGGAAGTCTAGGGCTCATTCCGGAGCCATCTGGCATGATCTTCAGCAGAGTGCTTGGTCTCTCATTTCTCTCGGTGGGCTACCTGCTGATTGAAGACTCAGGTCCTTTGGTGGCCCTAGCCCATCCTAACTAGGTTCCCAGGGTCAGAGCAGGGGCTGGGTGGGTCACAGCATCTGCAGATGATTCTGAGAACCTTCAGTCAGTCACTCAGGACCTGGGAGTTTTGTAAAAGTGGGGAGATGAGGGGGCCTGGCTGGCTCAGTCAGTGGAGCATGTGACTCTTGATCTCGGGGTTGTGAGTTTGAGCCCCACGTTGGGTGGAGAGATTACTTTTAAAAAAATCTTTATAAAAGAGAAAAAGTGGGGAGGAGAAATAGACAGTGATGCCTACTCTCTGGTTTTATGTGCTAATTCCTTTTCCACAATTCCACGGTGCCAGCCACGATGTTAAGCAACTGCTAAATTGAGCTACTGCCCGTTTTATGGACATGGAAACTGAGGGGAAGGTGACCCTGCTGCTGCCTGGATGCCACCCAATTCGGCCTGTGGAACCCTTGGCTTCTCTTTCCTTCCGGGGGCCCTTCCGCCCGAGAGCTTGTGATCAGAGCTCATCCTTCCTTGCGCACAGGAGGCAGGCTACAGCGCGCGGTCAAAGGACATTTATCAGCATTTACCGTCCGTGGGCTCTCTGCTGATTGCTGTACACGCATTCCCTTTTAGTCCTGCAAGGACTCAGTGAGGGAGTTAATGAGGAGGAAAATAATGCGCAGGGAGGTAAAGCAACTTGCTTCATGTCACACAGGTCCCACCTGTGGGCTCCACCAGCCTTGGGGCATCGTGTCCCCAACCTAACCCTACACCCGAGCGCCTCTTCCGGTCCCCACAGTAAGAAGGGAGAGGAAAAGGATTCTTGGTTGGGCTTTCTGCTGCAAGACAGAAGAGGCAACTCAGACGTGTCTAACTGTTAGTGCTTTATCTCTTTCCTCACCATACATCTCACACACACACACACACACACACACACACACACACACCCTCCTCTCACAACACGTGCACACACATGCACACGGACGCATACCAGCGACCCCTGAGCATGCACCGGCCCTGTCGGGTGGGGGATGGTGAGTTTGGGCTTTGCTGCTGCCACTGCCTTGCCCAAGAAGCTGGGAGCTTGCTGAAAGTGTCGCTGGCTTGGCAAAGAGGAGACTGCTTCCCAGGTGGTTCTCGTGGGCGGGAAGGGGACAGGCTGTGCCCGACACCAGGATCCTGCTGAGACCCAAAGAAGCTGCGGGGGCGGGGGGGTGGGGGAGAGAAGAGAGCGAAGACAAGGGGAAGGAGCTGCCCTTGGTCCTCTCCAGGGGACACAGCGAGGTCGCAGTTCTGGCAGGCAGCATCTGGGCGCCTGCGGGAGGTGAGTAATGGGTCATAAATAATGCATCAGGGTAAGGCAGGGGGCAGCTGATGCAGGAGAGAGCCTCTGGACTCGGAGCCAGGGGACAGGGGCAGGAATCCCACCCTTGCCTCGAATGGCTGGTGCCTCCCTCTCATGAGTTCTGTTTCCCACAGTGTAAGCCAGGGGCACTAATCCCAATGACCAGCCACTGGGAGGAGGGCGAGACAGAATGTGTGCGAACAGAAAGATCTTATCCAAACGGGAGGTGGTGTTCCTGCTATTACAGTCATTACAGCACCTAGAGAGGCGGAAGATCGCAGTGGCTAGGGCAGACTCGGGAGCCCCACAGCCTTTGTTCAGTCCCAATGTGACAAGTGAGCACACAAGTGACTTTACCTTTCTAGGCCTCGGTTTCCCAATCAGTAAAATGGACATAATGCTAGCACCCGTCGTATGGAGCTATGAAGAGGACCGAAGGGGTTAAGGTTGCTTAGCACTTGGACCAGTGCCCCGCGCAGTGAAGTAGACAAGAGCTGCCTGTTCCCCCCTCTGGCCGATTGTAGCCATCGTGGTCCTTACACCCTGGGGCTTGTTGTGGACAGATGCCTGCCCCCCCAAATTCATATACTGAAATCCTAACCCCCAAGGTGATGGTCTTAGGAGGTGGGACCTTTGGGAGGCGATGAGGTCAGGAGAGTGGAATCCTCCTAAGTGGGGTTAGTGCCCTTATAAAAGAGACCCCAGAGGGCTCTCTCTGCGCTCCACCATGGGAGGGAACAGCTGTCTGAGACCCCGAAGGGGCCCCCCGCAGACCCTGACCCCCACACCCTGACCATGCCGGCAGCCTGGTCTTGGACCTCCAGCCTACAGAACTGTAGGTAAGCTACTGCAGTACTTGTTAGAGAGACAGGGCTGTTGGAGCTGGTGTGAGCGCGGTGGTGGGGCGCACTCAGGACCCTCCCCTGCGGTGCGTGGCGACCCTGACGATTGCGGAGGCAGCAGGTGCGGGGCCCAGAGACGGCATCCTCAGGCCTGAGGCTGCGGGTGGTCCCGGATGCTGACTCTGCCTGCCCAGCATCGGTGCTCAGTCGCCCACCAGGGGCTCTGTTCCCACAGAAGGCCGCTCGTGCCTTCTCCGTGGCCCCACGCAACCCAGTCTGCTGAGCCAATGGCTTTGTCTCAGGATCGGACTCTAACCCATCTTGAGACTTGACACCTCCCAATTAGGGCTCGGATAAAATAAACCCAAAATAATAATAATAATAATGATAATAAAAGCACTTTATGTGTCTTTTCTGGTAGAAAGTGTGAGGCTTACAATCACAATCCAATTCAATTCGATGGTCATGAAAAAAGTGACCACCAGGCGCGATCCTCAGCATGGGGGGGGGGGGACCCGGTTTGGGTTGCTGCTGTGAACAATGAGCACGTTCGTGACTTAGGGCCACGCAGATGTATTTTCTTAGAGCTCTCCAGGTCTAAGTCTGAAATGGGTCTCCCTGGGCCAAAATCAAGGTGTCCGCAGGGCTGCATTCTTTTTGGAGGCTTTAGGGGAGAATGCACTTCCTTGCCTTTTCCAGCTTCTAGAGACTGTCTGCTTCCCTTGGCCCGGGCTTCCTTCCTCTTCCACGGCAGCCGCCGGCAAGCCCCATCCTTCTCCTACTGCCACCACTCTCCCGTCGTCTCTCCTCCATGTTGAAGGACCCTTGCAATTATGTTGGGACCCCTCAGAAGGTGCAGGATAAGCTTTGTATGTTAAAATCAGCTGATGAACAGCCTTCATCCCATCTGCTCCCTTCGTTCCCCTCTGCCAAGTAATGTGACCTATTCCCGGGCTCCAGGGAGTAGGACATGCACACATCCAGGGGGGCATCGTTCTGCCCACTGCAGGTACTAACATTTCTGGGGTGTCCATGGTGAGCCCAGCACCGGGTTGGGGCTTTACAAACTTTCACTCCCTCACTTATTTCTTCAACCAATATTGGCACAGGACTTTCATCCAAGTACGAGGCCCAGCGCTGGGTGCTGAACCTGAACAGCCACTGAGACACGGTCCCTGCCCTCGGGAAGCTCATAGTGCGGGGCAGGGAGGGACCCGCACGCAGACACTGCTGTACAGGATTAAGGGAGGGTGGTCAAGCCCTTTACTTCATGTCTCTACGCCTGTTTCTTCCTCTGTAAATCAGAAAAATATTCAATGGCCATACCACCCTGAACATGCTGGTTGTTGTCTGATCTCAGAAAAATAAAGTGGCAACTGTCTTTCCAGATGTTGGGAGAATAATGAGATAGTGTATGTACGTGCACTGTTGGCACTATGCCTGCCACAGAGTGAGGGCTTAATGAATGGTAGACTATTAATACTGGTATATTATTATTAAGCACGTGGTAGGATGGGCACACAGAGGAGGGGGTCAGGGAATCGGAGAGTCAGGTGAGATCCAAACTGACACCCCAGGGATAAGCGGATTAGCCAGGGGAAGTGTAGGAAGTGAAAGGAAGGATCCCCAGGCAGACAGAATGCATGTGCAAAGGCCCTGTGGTGAACAGGACCCTTGATCCTCATGAGACCCTGATACCACACCAGGTCTCTTCCTGCTATGTAGGTATATGAGTTGTCTCCCTCCCCAGAGGTCCAAAAGCCATAGGGATTCCCCAGATTCTTAGCATCCAGCTCCACGGTGGCTGGATATGTCACTGTACCTACTCCACTCATCGCGAAGACCCTCGCTGGCCCCACAGGTTGTGGCCTGGAGCCAGAAAATCCATTGTCCTAACAACCACTGACTAATGGGCCCTGACAAGGTGCCAGGCCCTGGGCTGGGCCTCTTCGGTTATCAACTTCACTCCTCACGGCATTATCATTAGACCCCTGTGAGAGAGGAGGAACTTGCCTAAGGTGATGGAGGTAGTAGATGGTGGAACCCAGGGCTGTCTGACTTCCCATCAGGAGGGCCGCACCGGCCAGCAGCCTTGGCTTTGATGGCTCAGCCCCAGGCACGGAAGCTGGACAGAGGAAGATGGGATGAGGCGGGACCTTTGAAGAATAGCTGGTCCACCCTAGATCTGACTTGGGGGGGGCCAGAGCTGCCGGGGCGGGGGGGAGGCCAGGGCAGAGGCCGGGCATTTGTTAAAAAGAACACACTCCTCTCTCTCCTGGGGTAAGTTGCAACAGCAGCAAGCCCGGGAGCGAGAAGGGTGTGCTGGCTTGGACGCTTGAGGGAGAATCCCAGACTCTGGCCTCCCACCCTCAGCAGAGCCTGGCCTTTCCCAAGAGCGGGGACATCTGATCTCGAGTTAGTGCAGGAGCCAGAGGGAGCGTCTCAGCTCCTCTGCTGCTCACCTGGGGACAAAGCTGAATGGACCGAAAGGAAGAACACACGTGGAGTGTTCCTGCTACATGGCAGGGGACCCTGGCCCCTTACCTGATCCTCAAAGTGAGCAAAATTGGGCCATTTTCTCTTGGGGAGCACTGACCCATTGCACATCGTGATGTCCAGCTTACCTTCTTGGAGTTAAGCTTCCTTTCTTTTATGAAATCACGTTGCTACTAGAGGGCAGTTCGCGTATACATGTGGCAGAATCAGTGATTGGCATCCGTGCGGTAAGGGTTTAACTCAGCACGCTCAGGTGGCTCGGATCCTGCACGTTCCAAAGAAAGGACTGGCCGGCCCTTGACCGCTCCTGGGAGATAGATAACCCCTGAGCTTCTGCGTAGTAGCAGCTTCTGTGTGTCCGGGGCCCTGGGCCACACTCTATTCGTTTGCCCAGCTGGGTGACAGTCACAGTATGACTTGGCCCTGGCCATGCTGTATCAGTGGACCTCTCGGGGCCCAGAGACGGAGCAGCTATGGTCAGTAACGCTGGTGCTGTGTTCTTATGTGACCAAAGCCAACTCTGGACACCAAGGCTCGGGTGAGCCTGCCTGGTACTCTGCATGTGTTCTTGCACCTGCTGCCGCAAGTAAGCCTGTCCCTTGTGACTCCACGGCGGGGGGCGGGAGGCACCCTGGCAGCCCGCGCCTGGTGGCTCCTGGACGCTGCTCCCCCACCTTTCCTCTCCACTGATGTGGCTCCTTTCGTTAAAATAAGTGGTAACTGCGAGGGGTGATGGCTTTTCTGAGTTCTGTGAGTTCTTGCAAATCGCTGAGCGTGAGGGTGGCCTTGGGGACCCTTGACACAGCATGCTCAGTCATCTCAGTTTGTAGTTCTGGTCATTGCGTGGGGGGGGATGACTCTGAGGGGACACTGTGGCCTGGAGAGGGAAGCGCCCCCACCCCCGCTCCAGGCAGTCCAGCCACTGAGAAGAGTCCCCCCCAGGTACAGCAGTGGCACCTGCCAGATCTAACCCAAGTCTGGGTGGGGCTGGGACAATGACACTGCAGGAAGGGGACTGCTTCTCCCCAGAACTTTCCGACAGAGGCTCCTTCAGACACATGTGTCCTCTTTGGGAAGAAAAATGGCTTTGCTCTCCTCCAGAGAGAGCATCTCAGCTTTCGTCTGCTTCCTGCCAGACTCCTGTCTACCTGGGAGCTCGCTGGAGCCCGCGGGGAAGCTGTGCCTCCTTCTGTCTCTTGGGGCTCCCTCCCACCCCTAGAGCTGGGCCATCAGGACAGTTAGGATAGAGGACGCCTGGAGGGCCACCCCACCAGCAGGGCCGCCTTTCCCTAGAACAATTCCTACCCTTCAGGGGAAACTGAGGCAAATTCACCTAAGCCAAACTTAGCTCTGGTCCTCATGACAAAGTATAGACATAAAAACATTAGTTCTTGAGATTGGGGCCAAACGGCTTACCGTCAGGCCTGCCTCAGTTTTGTTTTCTTAACTTGCTATTTGAAATGATTATAGATTTATAGGAAGTGGCAAAAAAGTACGGGAAGTTACCAAAAAAAATGTCCTGCGTACTCTTCACTCAGTGTCCCCCCAATGGGAACATCTTACAAGTACAAGAGCAAAACCTCGGGCTTTAAGATGATATTGGCACAGTCAGGAAGGGGGAGGGCTCGTAACCAGTTTACCCCTTCCCCTGAATTCCCCCAGGAACCTCCAAAGGTGTGAGGACAATCAGGGCCTTTTAGCATGCATTGGCCTCCTCCCGAGCATAGATGGGCTGGTGTTGGCAGAAGCCAGAGACCAAGGAGCCAGGCCACACGAGGCTGCAGAGTGGCCTCAGGAGGTCATCCAAGAGATGCGGGCAAAGCGGTGTCTCTGGGAGGACTGGTTGCAACACTGTTTCCAATAATGAAAACTTGGGAACATCCTGCGTGCCTGGCTGCCTGGCCAGTGAGACTGGCCCAGAAAATAATGAAGCCCCACACAGTAAAGACAGTGCAGCTATTGTGATTACGTTGTGGAAGAATAACTTCAATCAGGGTAAATGTTCACGATATACTGGCCAGGGAAAAAAGATGGAGCAGCAAAAAGAATATGTGCAGGATTCTTTGGGGGGAAACACACACACACGCACCTGCTAAGGGATATAACCCCCAAGATACTAACATGTTAACACGGGTTATCTTTAGACAATAGAATTATGAGAGATTTTTATTTTTCCCTCTGCATCTTACAGGTTTTCTGTATTGACTATATATGACTATTAGAATTCTATATATGACTATTAGAAAATATTGCCAGATCCACCCCTTGTCTTGACTTAGCACAAACTCAGGCTCCGTGTGTCTGGTAAAACATTCGGCAGGGGGATGTGGGGTGGCGGGGAGGGCTTCTGCTGCCCTCTGGGGCAGGGGAGGAGGTGGTAGGGTGTCTGGAGTTACCTGGAGAGCAAGGGCTGGCCCTGCGGGAGAGGGACTTTGTATGCATGGGAGAAAGCGGGCAGCGAGATCATCAGTGAGTGGTCCAGGGTGGCCCGGGAGCAGGGAGCAGGTAATCTGGTACTTGGTGAAATTCCAGAGCCAGGCTGAGGCCAGATGCTCACTCTCGCCCACTTCCTTGTTCCAGCTTCTTTAACTTCTGCTCACGCACACCCAGCATTCTCCACCTCCATTCAGGAGCTCCTGGCAGGGGCAGGGCTGCCTCGAGTTTAGCTGAGCCTCCCTGAACTTTGCAAAAGGCCTGGCTGACGCAATGGATGGTGGATGGATGGTATCTCCCCCATCATCCCTTTTCCCATCTCTATCTGCTGACTTTCCACCTCTCTGCTGTCTCAGATGCCTCTTCCTCCAGGAAGCCCTTGCTGACCCCTGCAGGCCCCCACTGTACTGCATGCTAACCTCAATCACGCATTTTTGCAGAGTCAGCCTAGTACCTAGATTATGGGACTCTGAGCTGGTTTCTTCATCAGTGCATAAACCTTAGCAAGGTCAATGCCCCGGACAGCTCTGGTTCTCTGATGCACGCCACAGCACAGGGCTTCGCACCAAAGAGGCACTCAACCAATCCTACAAAGGAAGAGAAAAGATCCTCTCTTCTCCCCCTGAGGCCCTTTCACTCACAGTCCATGAGTGGGGAGTGTGAGTGGGGCTGGGGGCACTTCCCGCCTCACCCTCCCTGCTAAGAGAGCATGCTGCCGGGGCGCCAGGCTCATCTGCACCTCCGACCCCACCTGCTAGTTCCTTTACTTGCTCCAGTCATGGTCACGAGGCGACTGGAGAGGAATGGTGACTCAGCCCAATTCATCACCACAATGGAAAAACCCAGTCACCTGTGCTCCTGGCAATAGGACCGGAGCTGCCTCTGCATCTGGAAGGGCAGCAAGCCATCCTGCTTTCAAGGTCCTTTTGCCTTTCACCTGCTGCAAAATCAAAGACTCGGAAGCTGGAGGAGCCCCACCAGAGGACACTACAGACTTGCAGGGCGCTATGCATCTCGGCAAGCGGGGCTGCTGTGTTCCCTGCACGCCAGCCTCTCGACGGCCTCACAAGTCCACTGTGGTCGGAAGTGGGCACTGTCACGCTTTCGGCCACCAGCATCTGAGTCGCCCTTCCTACAAAGCAGAGACCACCTCCTCCTAGAGGATCAGAGAGCGTCTTTTCCCAGCCTTCCTTGCAGCTTGGGCAGATTACCTGCTCTGGGAGCCTCCGAGCAGACACACCCATGCTTGACCATGATTGAGAAACGACTGGCGCAAGGAAGCCAAGGCCACACCCAGTGCATTCTGCCTGGGACACAGCAGAAGTGACAGCAGCACCACCTGAGGCTTCAGAGGCAGCCACGGTCCCGCTGGACGGAGTGTCAAGTGTCCTTGCCCACGGGTGGCGCCAGCTGCAGTGGCTGTGCCCAGGGATGGCAGTGGCGGTTTTGACACCAGACCAACGCTGCAGTGTTCGGCCTGGCTCTGAGATCGCCAGCGCTGCCCGCCCTCCTTTTATCAAAGCCCTTTTCTGCTTCAACTAGCCGGTGTCAGGCTCTCTTTCCTGCAACTGCCCAGAATTTCCAGATGGGGAAACGAAGGCTCAGAGGGATCTTCGGAAAGGCTGTGTCCCGTCTCCAGCGGAGATGCAGGCCGGTCTCCTGCCCATTTCACAGCTGGCAAAGGGGAAGTCCAGCAAAGGCAGTGACTTAGGCAGCACCTTTCAGGTAATTAGGAGCAAGAGGGGGACACGTCTTAGAGCAACCCCGTCCCAGCCACCAGCTTGGCCCTCTGCGGCACTCTGCTTTCCTCTGTTCAAAGCCCTCCATCCGGCCTGTCCTCAAACAGCACTGCCTCCTGCTCGGGTGTTAAACATGAAGAGAGCCCGAGAGCAGAAGGGACTGAGGGCTGGCCCTTCTGCTGACTCAGCAGGGACTCCTCCTTTCCTGGCATGACTGACTGTCTCCTCCAGAAGGGGCCAGGGCCCCCTCTACCTGCTGGTTCCTCAAGCTAAGCACCTGTGGGGGTTCTTACAGTTGCATTTCTTCACCATCTATTAAGTGTCCGCTTTTAAGGGTCCAGACCTGCAACCTGACCCACGTGAATGCTTGCTTGGGGTTCGTGAATTACCTGAGCCTTGAGAATTGTGCATATCAGTTCAAGGCCATGGCAGATGCCATTCTGCACACAGACAGACATGCCATAGTGTCAAAGCTTTTGTTAGGCAGCCCTAAGATCCTTCTGGGGCCTGTGTTCCTCCCCCCCCCCAGGGAATTCAGAACAGGCTAGGCCTCCTGAATTATGTTACTAGAATATCCACAATTAGTTTTGTTGATGACTAGGTCTGAATTTATTGAAAAGGGTAGAACTCAGGGAAGGCTGAATCTCTAATAAAATAATAACAATTTAATCATCAATAACAGCAACTATTCAGTGAACACTTAAACCACATGTCAGACACTACACTAAGTATTTTCTTTATGATCCGTCACTTAATTCTTACAAGAACCCTCTGAAGTTTCAACACCCCAATTTCAGAATGTGTCATGAAGGCGCAGAGAGGGTAAGTAACTTGCTGGACATCACACGCCAGGAAATTAGAGAACCAGCCTGTGCTCTTAAGGATTGGCTCCAGACTTGTATACATAGAACCACAGTCTCCTGGATGCTTTGGACACACAGGTCCACTGTCACCACCAACCTCCCCTATCCCCTTTACAAAGATGGAAAGTGAGAGGCAGGATTTCCCCAAGGTGAGCCCCAGGGCTGTAAGGAGAACCCAAGCTTGCTGCCTTCTATGTGGTTTATATACTGTACCCCAAGCAGGAGCATGCACCCCATCTCAGGCAGCCAAATCTTACCAGCTTCTTTAAGACGGGTGAGTCACTTAATTCAATGCCATGGCAGCCTGGAGCTGAGGGAAAGCCAGGACCTTACCGCAAGCCAGCCCAGGCAAAGGGGAGGGGGTATGCAGGATCTTCTGGACCTCCCACCAAATGTCATCGTGGACCTCGGGATGACTGGTCCAACTCATTCGATCGGCACAGAATAGGCTGGAATCCGGGAGAGGGAGGTCCCTGACCAAGGTCACTGGCAGGGTCTCCACGGAACCGTGGTCAGAGGAGCACTGTTCTGAGCTGTCTTGCCCAAGTAAATTCTTTCAGGTCATCAGATTTCCATTCTCCCTACAGTTGGACTCCACCTAGGGACTTTAGCGCTGCCTCATTTGGGGTGACAGGTGAGAGCAACGTCACTGGGCCAGGCCAGAGTGAGCCTGAGGAAGACAAGGCTGGGGCAGTTCCCCTCCCTGAGGAGAGCAGAGACCCCGACACTCTGAGCGGGACCCTGGGGGCCCAGAACACCTTTACCTGGAGACCATCACTCCCCACGAGTTCCCCCAAGGAAACCCTGGGGTTCTGAAGACTGCACAAGGCTCCAAGGCCCCTGAGCACCAGGTTCTTTCCGAACCCCCTGTCCCGGGGTTTTTCCCGCTTGGCTCCCAGGCGGCAGCGGGTGGGGCCGAGCGGCAGGGGCGGACGGTGGAGGCTGCTGTCCCCGCCGCCCGCTGGGGTTCTCCTCGGGAATGTAAACAAAGACGGACGCAGAGGCCTCCCCCTCCCCGGGAGCCCGACGCCGCGCGGCCACAGGGGGACCGGAGGGGCGGGCGGGGGCCTTCCACCGCACCCCGCCGACACCGAGCGGTTGGGCCCCCTTCCCCCGGACGCCCGCGGAAGGAGAGCAGCGTGCGGCGCCGCACGGGGTCTCCGCTAGGCTCGCCGTCCGGGCGCTCCCGCCGCGGCAGGAGGCGGAAGCCGAGCGCCCAGGACCGCCTGGGGCGCGGCCACCCNNNNGGCGGCCGAGGCCCGGCTTCCCGCCTGCGAGTCTGTCTCGCTCACATCACCCTCGGTGAGTCGGCTGCGCCCTCGGCCCTTCTCCCCCTCTCCCCTTGCCGCGGCGACTGCGGCCAGCCCCCCCACCCGGCGCCGCCTCCCGGCGGGCCCCGACGCTCGCGAACTGCGCGCCCCCTCGCTCAGGCCATGTTTTGCTTACGAGGGCGGCGCCCCCTCCCTCCTTCTCAGCCAGACGCGGGGACCCCCGGGTGTCGCGGTGGGGGAGGAGCGGGCGGCACGGCTTCTTTGTTAGGGCGACAGGAGCCGGGGCCCCCCCGCCCGCCGCCGCCGAGAGTGTCACCCGCACCCACCCTGCGCGCTCCCTCCGCCTCCCGGAGCTCACCCCGACCAGGTGGCGGCGCGCGCCTTTTAGGGGTGCGCGGTCGTGCAATTGGTGGATTTTTTTAACCCGTTTTGGGGGGGAGCGCGGCGAAGGAGGCGGTGAGAGCGCTCCTGGCTCCGGGCAGCTCCGCCTGCCTCGCTCCTGGCTCTCCTGCTGCCTCGCTCCTCGCCTCCCGCGCTCCTCTCCCGGCCTGGCCGAGCGCGCTCCCCGACGCCGCAGCGCGGAGATGAAGCTGTTGGGACACAAGATCGAACTGCTGACAGGTACCGCCGGCCCTGCCCCGCGGCCGCCCCGGGGCGCGGCCCTCGCCGCCCGCTACTTTCCGAGTTCGAGCGGGAGCCCGGGCGCCGGCGGTGGTTTGGGGCGGCTCGCTTTCGAGCCGGAGGAGGGGGTGCGGATGCCAGCTGATTCCGAGCTTGTGCGCTCTCTGTTCCTGTGCGGAGCCCGGCCGCGGGAGAGGACGTGGGGCTGTGCTCCGCCTGGCTCCGCTCCAGTCCATGGGCCGGCGTCCCGCCAGCGGGAGCGCGGGTCAGGGGAGCGGCCCCTTGGAGTCTCCGACTAGCCAGCTCTAGTCAGGTCACCGAAGGGTACCTCAAAGCCCCTGCCCTCCAGTCAGTGTCCCCCGTCCCCTATAAAGGAACTCTCTGGGCTCCCACCAGGACCCCTGCCAAAGGCCTCTTATTTCCGGCTCCCCGTGACAATCTGAGCGGCTCTCCCTAGCAGGAGAAGTTTCTTCCTGGGAGTAGAGGCCAGGTGGTCTGAGAAGTGGGAAACCAGATGGGACCCAGTCGACGGGGGACCCTCAGCCTTGGAGCCCCGCTGGAAACCACCTCCAGGTGGCTGTGGCTGGAGATCAACAGAGGACACTGGGTATGCCCAGAAGTGGAGGCAGGGAAGAGAACAGGGACGGGGGAGCTGGCGCCTGGAAGGTGGGAGAGCCCTCTCAGGCATGAGGTCCTGGAGACACTCAGGCAGGAGGAAGGGGGCTAGAAAGGGAACATCATGGATCCCCTTCCCCCAGCCCCAGGGCCCCAGCGGTGGAGGCGCTCGTCAGTGTGTCCTGGGTGGATAAGGGGAGTCCTGTATGAGCCCTCCGGCACCTGGAAGGCTTTGGTTCCTGACCTCCAGGACTGAAACTGCTTGGAACCCTGTTACAAGACAGGGAAGGGGGCACCAGTGGGGGGGTGCACTCAGGAAACAGGTTGGAGTCTGAGTCGGGGCGCTGGACGGGAGCAGAGAGATTTGAGCACGTGGCAGGATTTGAGCACGTGGCAGTGTTTGAACTGGACCCTAAATGACAGAATTTCTATTACTGGTGAGAGAGGTGGCGTTCCAGGCTGCGGCTGGAGGGACCTGCTGATACATACAGGCCCTGGGAGTGACGCGGTGGCTGGAGGGCCCGGAGCAGGGAGGAACGAGATGTGGTGAGGTTTCAGGCTGTGAGACCTAACTCACCTGCGGCTCATGACAGGCTCACCAACACGGGAAGCCCTGGAAAATCTGGCCAGGGCCTCAGTGGTGCCCCATGTGAGCCCTGTTAGTTGGCCCGAGGGGGTGGGGGCTGGCCTGCCCTCCCCTCCCCTCCCCTCCCCTCCCCAGCCAGCTTTTCCTCATAGAGCTCACTTGAGGCAGGCCAGCCCACGGACTTCAAAGGGAATGGCACAGGCCACTGCACTTCCTCACGCCCTTGAGGGAAGTTTTTACAAGCCCCTGGGTGTTCAGAGCCCTACATGGAAGACAGAACTTCTGGAACCTCCCCTTCTCCTCTTTGGCCCCAAAAGGGCCTGGAGAAAGAATGCTCTGGGGAGGCCCGTGTGGGGGCTCCAGTGGAGGTCCGGCTTTGGGGTCCCTGGCGCAGTGTGCCATTATCTCCTGAGTACTGGGGTCAGGGCCCCTTTTGCCTCATCAGACAGGCTTGCCCTGTTCCGGCAGACTCTTTAAGCCCCCGGAACAAGATCCCCATGGGCACTGTCGTGGGTCACAGGCCCCCCTTGCATTTCTCACCAGGCCCTGGGAGCCAGGGCATCCCTTCAGTCTCTGCCTTGTGGTCTTTGTAGCCATACCCCCCCCCAACTCCTTCCTGTCCTCTTCTTTGTCCCACAGACAGGGGTTCAAATCCCAACCTTACTGCAGGCCAGCTGTGTGATTTCAGACAGCTTGCTTAACCTCTCTGACTTCAGTGTTCTCATCTTAGAGATGGAACTGTTGACCCCTTCCTCTGAGGGTCGGCGTGAGACTCGCGGAGGTAGCACAGGTGAGGGGCCTGGCCCTGGTGGCACCTCTTGGGCTTCATCTTCCTTCTGGTTCCTTGATCTTGCTGTTCCCATAATGCAGAAGCCCCCCCCCCCAGCTGGTTGGCCACTAGGAAGTTTGGTTCTGTCCCTACCCCACCTTATTCCTGCTCACATGCATCTGTGAGATTTTGACCCATCTCTCCCGTTGGATGCTGAACAGGTCAAGGTCAGTGCGGTGCCCAGTTTGGTGGCATACAGCAAGTGCCCCATAATTGTCCACTGAGTCCAGGCACACATAGCCCACCCATCCGATAGTCTCCAGGATAATTTCTTAGAGACCTGCAGCTCCCTGCCCCCCATGTCAGCATTAGGGAATTGTTTCATTAAACCTGTGCTGAATTCCTGTTTCTCTAGCTGTTTATATTTTTCACATTCTTCCCGTTTGTTATTATGCCCATTTTCCCAGTGAGGTCAGTCCCTTCTTCGTACATCTGGGAAGAGGTGGACCTCAGCGTCAGACCTGAGTCCTGAGCCCTGAGTCATCCTGTGTGTTTAGACTGCCTGGCTTCGGGCCAGTCTTCGAGCTGCCCTACATTTTTCCCATCTGTAAAATGGGATCATCACAGTGCCTGCCTGGTTGTGTTCTTCAGCAGTGAGCTGTGAGAGCGTGCATGAATGTTGCGTGCAGTGTCCAGCAGGCGGTCAGCAAATGGCAGTTGTAGGGCTGATGTTCCCGAGCTGCTCCTCAGTGTCCTGGGGTCTCTTCTTCTAGAATCTTCCAGTTCCTTCTCTGGCTTGTCCACACAACCCAGATCTCCCTGAGATGTACCCCTGGGGGACTCTGCTAAGACCTCAGGTTCCTATCACGTGGGACGAATTGGGGCATGGCATCTGGAGTGACATCACAGCTCTGACATCAGGTGTGGAAAACCGGGTGCCCCTCACCTGTGGGGCTGGGAGGATGTCCATAGGTTGTCTGCCCAGCCTGAGCATGTCTTTTTGTTGCAGAGAGAAGTGGGCGATGGGGGCCGTTCTAGGAAGTCTCACGGGTGACTGATGCATGTGGTGGCCAGCATTTTCCAGACGCCCTCAGTGTCTTGAAGTGTAGGGAGGGCAGGGGTCTGGTGACCAGAGGATGTAATGTCAGGGTCTCCTCTCTTTTTCTCAGCGCTTCAGAAAATTCTTAATTTCTCTGAGCCTCAGTCTCCTGATCAGCAAAAGGGGAATAAGGGCCCTCCCTCATGAGCACTGTGAGAAGGAGCCCAGTACACTGCCATGCCCACACACAAGCTTGGTACAGTGCTCAGAGGGCAGGCTCTTGGTGCCTTTTGTAGCTGGGTGCTTTTTTGTTTCTTAGTGTGGCGTGGGAAAGTGGGGCATCAGTCTTCGTGCAAACAGGGAGGCGATGGCTGGTGTGCATTTGCACTCAAACAGTATGTCTCCAGGGTGGTCTGGAGTCCAGGGAGAGCTCTAAAACGGCAGATTTGGGGTTCTGGTGTGGTCCCTTGGGAGCCTTGATATTAGATGCTGGAGATGGTTTAAAAATATCCAAAATTTAATCACTCGATGTGTGATAAAAAAACCAAACTTTTGCCTGTTCCGTCTGGGATTTTGGTGTCATTTTAACGCACGGAATATGTAGTCCCACACGATTTCATAGACTACCTTTAAATAGCGTTTGATTCTTGGCAGGTGTGTTGACCCACATTTTACATGTGGGGGAAAATGAGAAGCATAGATTTATCCCAGGAGGCTGAAAATAGGATCCCCAAACCTCATCTCCAGTTCATCCATTTCAGCAAACTTCACCGCCTCTCTGGAGGGGGGTGCTGCAGCGTGGGTACGGGGGACACGTGGACGGGGAAGGAGGCGGGTTTGCGGGAGGGAGGGACTTCAGCATAGACCCAGGGCCCAGGTGAGGGGGGAGGGGGTGTGCGGAGGGGAGGGCGCAGTCCCCCCGCGCATGCGCAGGGTACAGTGCAACTTTTATGAAGGGCAAGTTGGCAGTGATGTATCAGAAGTTTAAAACTATGTGTGATCTGTGACTCAGCAGTTGAATTTTTAGGAACAAATAAAGATGTGTGCAGAGGTGTTTGTTCAAGGATGTTTATCCCGTAGTTGTTTATAGAAGGAAAAAAACTGGAACAATGTCAATGCCTAACAGCAGAGTTAAATGAATGCGAGTACCGTCATACCAGGGAACCCCCGCAGCTGCAAATTATGCCACCAAAGGTGACTTGGCCACCTGAACAGACATTCGCTTACATATCTAATAACAATAACAGTGGTGACAGCTCAGACTTGTATGGCATTTGCCATGTGCCGGGCACAGCCCTGAGCGCTTTCTGTTCATTAATTTATCATCCTAACAACCCTAGGAGGGATGCGCTAGTATTTCCTCCTTTTTAGAGATAAGGCCACTGAGGCACAGAGAGGTTAAGCAACTTTCCAAAGGTCACACAGATGGTAAGTGGCTAGCTGGAATTTGAACCAGGATATCTGGCTCCAGAGTCCAAAAATATGTTTCAAAACAATGTGGTTTTTTTGTGTTTAGAAAAACCCTTTTTCAGCATGTTGATCAGCCGTGGAAAATGATGAAAGAGCATAAGTAAAAATGTTAACGGTGGTTTCCTCTGGCGAGTAGGGTTTCTATGTGCTTTTTACTTCTTTTTGCTCTTTTGTGTCTCTCTGACTTTTCTCAGTGAATGTGTGTTACATGAAACTCAAGGTCTATTTTTAAAAACTAAAAATGAACAAATGCAGAGGGGAAAGTGCTAAGTGCTGGGATTCTGATGAAATGGGGACTCTGAGGGAGAGCTAAAGCCCAGTGCTATGGAGGGGGGGTGTTCTTGGAAAACTTGAGGGCAGAGCAGTCCTTCAAGGTGGATGTTGCAGTCGGTTTTCTGTAAGTGTCGGGAGGAGGAAGTCCAGGAAGGGGGCACAGTGAACAAGTCTGACACCCCTAAGGACTGCAAGACCACGGGGAAGGGGGGGTGCGCTAGGCTGAGTAATGGCCCTGAAAGATACTCAGATCCTAACCCCTAGACCCTATGAATGTTACCTTATAGGGCAAGAGACTTTGCAGGCGTGATTAAGTTAAGGCACTGAGATGGGGTCCTTCTCCTGGAATAGCCAGGTGGACCCTAAATGCAGCCACGTGTTTCCTTATGAGGGGCAGGCAAAGGGAGATTCGACCACAGGGCACGGAAGAAGGT
Source organism: Ailuropoda melanoleuca (assembly GCF_002007445.2). Taxonomy (NCBI): domain Eukaryota; kingdom Metazoa; phylum Chordata; class Mammalia; order Carnivora; family Ursidae; genus Ailuropoda; species Ailuropoda melanoleuca. The sequence goes on from NC_048229.1 coordinate 55,930,379, forward strand.
GAGCGGACACCTGCAGCAGGACTCTTCCCTTGCACGCTGCTGGCCTTGAAGGTGGAGGATGGGCCATCCGTCAAGGAGCACAAGGAACAGGGTTCTAGAAGCTGGAAAAAGCAGGAAAATAGATTCTTCCCCCAGAACTTCCAGGGGAAGAATGGTCCTGCTAACACCTTGATTTCCGCCCAGTGCAGTGGAGTTTGGATTTCCGACATCCAGATCCATAAGACAATGAATGGGTCTTGTTTGAAGCTGGCAGCACGGGCTGGGGCTGGGGTCTGGAAACCTGGTTCTGATCAGCCCCAGCCATGTGACCTGGGCTGAGCCGGCAGGGTCCGCTGCGAGCACACAGAGGTGCTGTTTTATAAGCAGAAGCGGGTCACACGAGTGTTGACTCAAACCTGGTCTCTGCGTGGTGACAGCGCTCGTTGCGATCAGTGCTCGGAAGTCCAAACTGCAGATGATATGCGCACTCTGGCCAGAACGATCGTACATCTTAAGCCCCAGAACAAATACCTTTGAGGACCTGAGTGCTTTTTCAGTCCACCTTTTGGGACAGATGTGGCGGGGCAAGTGCTGCATGCCTGGTGATGTACCCCATCTTTGGCAGGTGTGATGGGGGGACCCCAGCCTCCCAGGGGGACTGTTTCTGGTCTGTCATCTCCCTAGATGGGGGGAGGGGGGTCCCATAGCCAAGTACGCAGTTTGTAGCCAGGATCTTACTCTTTGCACCTGAGACCGTTTCCTGACAGGCTGCTCTGCTCCAGGGGCCAGGCTTGTGAGCGCCAGAGGGGCTTTTAACAGTCTTTCCCATGTTGGTGTTCAGGAGTAGAGATGGCCTGTTGGGGCCTGAGAGTGGAACAGGGAGGCTGGCTGCTTGTCCACTGGGTTGCCTGGAGAATCCTGTCTGTCCCACCCTGAGCCCTCGCACGTGCTTTCCCTTATGCCTACGGTGAGAGCTCTCGGCCCAGTGCTCCCAAAGCCCCGGCCAGCTGGAGTGTTTGCCAGCATCCTAGGGTGGAGGGGGCTGTAGTGGTCGGGGGTGGCCCGGAGGTCCCTTGCGATCTGGAGTGGTCATCCAGGAGGACGGTAGGCCCCAAGAGGTGCTGGGCTGGAAAAGCCCTGAGCACCTAGAGTGGACTGTGATGTTGCCATTCGAGTGTGGAGGGGAAGTCCTGCCTCCAAGGCCATGAGCCCTCCGATCCCACACCCGGGCCTGGCTGCCCCTGTGTGAGTGCCAGACAGATGGGTCGGTGCCGGGCCACGTGGGAGAGAAGACCCTAGATGTTGTGTAAGGACCCTCGTTGCAGAAACTGAATGTAGAGTGACACAGAGGGGATTAGGGGGTGTCTGTACAGCATGGTGGACCCAGGGCACATGGGGCCACCAGGCTCTCTCTCTCTCTCTCCCCCTCCACCCCCACTCCTGCCTGTTCAGTTCTTTGGGTTGGTTTGGTTCTAAGTCAGGCCCTGCCTCGAGATGGCAAGGTGGCTGCGGGCCCACAGACCATCGTCCTCATCACCTTGGTGAAAGAGCATCTCTTCCCCAAGGAGACCAGCGAAGGCCTGGCCCTGACTGGAACTCGCAGCCCTCCCTGCCTGGCACGTCTCTGAGGCCAGGCCCTCTGTTGCGTCCACAGGGTTCCCACCGCCGTTGTCCTGCCCCGCACCTGCTTCCCCCTCCTTTCCTTTCTCTGGGCTCACTCCCCCCCTGGCTGGCCCCATCTGGTCTCATGAGTTTAGGCGCCCTCTCTGCAGTGATGTCAGCAGCCCAGACATGTGCAGCTCTACCCGACCAGGCCAAACCTGTCCCCAAGCCGCCCCCCAGCCTCTTCTTCCCAGCTCTCTTCCTCCAGTAGCTTAGAGCAAAACCCGTCGCCCTTGACTCTTGTCCCTCCCTCCTGCCCCACGTCTGATGGCCCACAGCTCCCACCAGCTGTGCCTGCAGGACGCACCCAGAATCCAAAGACTTCTCCACCTGACTGTAGCCATGAGTCTCTTCTGGATCTTCGCAGCTGGTCTCCCTGCGTCCGCCCCCATGTCTGCTCCACACAGAGCAGGTGGAAGGAGTCTTTAAAGTGCCAGAACCCTCCGGGGCCCCTCACTCAGAGAAGAACCGCTTTCTTCTCACAGCATTCAAGGCAAAATACGGTCTGATCCTCCTGCCCTGCCCTCTTTGTCCCCAGGGCCTTGCAGCCATGCTGGCTTCCTTGCACGCACCTGCACGCGTCAGGCAAACGCCCGCCTCGTAGCCCCTGCCCCTCTCTCTGCCCTGAGAGCCCCTCCACATCCGCAGGGCCCTCTCCCTCACCTCCGCGGGCCGGCTCAGACCTCAGGCCCGCGACCCCGCCGTCCAGGCCCTTATCTGTCGCCGCTTCCTCTGTCAGCTTGGCACATCGGACACCATGTGGTTACTCAGGCTTGTTGATTGCAGCCTCCACGAGAAAGTTCCACAAAGGTAGGACGTGTTGTCTGTAATGGTCAGTAGTTCATCTCCAGTGCCTGGAACAGTGCCCGGGACATAGGTGCTCAGCCAATACCTGGCGAATCAGTGACCGCGTGAGGGACTTCCGCCCGAGCCACGTGGCCGGGCCTGGAGCTGTGCTTCTCCCCGCCTGAAGCACATGGATTGAGAATAGAGCAGGGGGATGTCTCCCAAACAGAAACCACATTCCGGAGTAGAGGGGGCCTGGGTGCTGAGTGGGTCCCAACACGGCGCCTTCTGGAGACATTGTGTTTCAGGCGGGAAGACTCTGGGAGCCGCGTGGAGGGAGTCCTCCCCTGCTGGGTGAAGGCTGTTCCTGAAAACACTAATGCGTGACGGCATTGCAGAGGGATCGGGGCTTCCGATCCAAAAATGCCCAGCAAGAAAGCTTCTTACTGCCTCTTTAATTCAGACCATATTGCAGACCTCTGAGCTGGATAAGCCTTGTTGCCTTAGCTTACCTCTTTAGATCTTGCACGAAGATCCAGGACAAGTATATCTTTGTTTCTGGGAAACTTGCCAAATGAGGCAGATACACAGCTGAATTGAAGCACTGGTGTTAAAGAACCTTGAGAATGTGTGGCAAAAAATGCCAAACCGGGCTTTTTAGCTAATTAAGGCAGGTCATGGTTACCCATCTCTGCAGTTACTGCCAGCCTGTGAGGGGTGGGGCAGCAGGGCTGGCTCACTTGTTGAAGAGCAAACGGAGAGGATTGCTTCATGGATTATGCTGCCCACAGGAGAGAGGAAGCTGCATGTTCAGGCTGAGCTCTAGCGTTCCTCTGGTTTCCCCTGGCAAGCCCTTTTCCCTCCTGTTGCTTCCCGCTTCTTCAGCATGTTAGGGTGGGCTTCCAAGAAAAATGCCCCACGTTTAGATAGTTTCAACAGAATGGGACAGAAAACCTAAGATAACAGAACATTAAACAAGATAAAAGTATATTTCCCTCTTTTATGAACAGCGTCTGAAGATAGGCCATCCAGAATCATAGCTTCATGATTCTCAGGTACCCAGACTCCTTAGTATCCGGCCTCAGGGTCCAAAATGGCTGTTGAAGCTCCCACCATTGCATCTATATTATAGCCAGCAGGAAGGAGGATGGAATGAAGAATGGCATGTCACCTCCCTTTAAATCACATGCTTCCATTTACATCTTACTGGCAGAATGTTGTCATGTCATAAATAAGTTTTATTCCCGTCATCCACCTGCCCATCTAAAATGTAGGGATGTGGGGGGCTCCTGGCTCAGTCAGTAGAGCATGCAACCCTTGATGTCAGGGTCGTGAGTTCAAGCTCCAGGATGGGTGTAGAGCATACTTTAATTTAATGAATGAATGAATGAATGAATACCAAGTTTTAAAAAAAGGAAAGCGTAGGGATCTATTCTTAAGGAAGAANGTGCAACCCTTGATGTCAGGGTCGTGAGTTCAAGCTCCAGGATGGGTGTAGAGCATACTTCAATTGAATGAATGAATGAATGAATGAATGAATACCAAGTTTTAAAAAAAGGAAAGCGTAGGGATCTATTCTTAAGGAAGAAGGGGAGAACAGATATTGGCGGACAGTAGTCTCTGCCATAGTGGGACTCTCTCACTGGTTCCCTGAAGCATCTGCCCATGTGGAACGTGTTCTAGTTCCATCTCTCCTTGGTCCTGGTCTGTGGTTTGGAGGTTTATTATGTCTGTGTTTCATCCCTGGAGCCATGTTGAGCCCAGACATAGAGCTTCCACAGTGCTGCTGAACCTGAGGAGAAGGAAGTTTTATGAAAGAGCTCTGTTATGTCAACTCTGAGACGCATGTCTTTTTCATACTTGAACGTCTAAAATGCAGTCTGTGTCGGTGAGATGGGCTCAGCAGCACTGCCGTTGCTGCCTCCTCGCGCACCTCGGAGTTCCCGGCTGGGAGGGAAATCCTGGAGAAGACAGCGGAGCCCTGACATCAAATGCTGATGTCGGAGGAGCAGGGACTGCGTGGAAAACACTTGGGCAGCAAGAACTTCGAGGCAGTGATTCAAGGGCATTGGACCCTAAATGTAGAGAAGTTTTAGGAAGACCTTACAGAATTTATTTCATGCATATGTTCCTTTTTAATTTACAAGTGATAGATGCTTTTATAAATCTGAGTCTAGGGGCGTCTGGGTGACTCAGTCCGTTAAACATCTGACTCTTGATTTCAGCTCAGGTCATGACTCAGGGTCCCCGCTGGGCATGGAGCCTGCTTAAGATTCTTTCTGTCCCTCTCCCTCTGCTTCTCCCCACATTTCTCCCCTCCGCAAACAAACAAACAAGCAAAAGGTTTAAAAATCTGAGTATGGGTGATGGGTAGTGAGGAGGGCACGTATTGCATGGTGCACTGGGTGTTATACGCAACTAATGAATCATCGAACTTTACATCGGAAACCGGGGATGTACTGTATGGTGACTAACATAATATAATAAAAAATCATTGAAAAGAAAAAAAAATCTGGGTATGAGTCTAAAAGAGTAAAGTACTAAAAACAGATAAAGTAAGCACAAAAAGTTCTGAACAACAAGAGCTCATTATACGAGCAGCAGTTCTAAAATTACTTTGGGTGGCTCAGTCGGTTAAGCATCTGCCTTCGGCTCAGGTCATGATCTCAGGGTCCTGGGATTGAGCCCCATGTCAGGCCCCTCCCTACCACTCATGCTGTCTTTCACTCTATCTGACAGAAATAATATCTTAAAAAAATAAAATTACTTCATATACGAGGAATGAACAAATAAGCAGAAATATTATAGATAATGAGAGCCAGATTTCTTATCATGGCAGAAAAAATTACAAGCAAAGAAAGGAGGGGAATTTGGAAACACAAATTTTTTTTGGAGCATGAAACTCTGAATCTCAGAGTCTTGAATTCAAGCCCCAAATTTGGTGTGGAGGCTACTTTAAAAAAATTAAAACTAAATATTTCTTAAAAAAAAAAAGAAACTGGTGTTGAATTGGAATTAAAGATATCGGTATAAGTTTGAGATTTGTACACGCACACACATAGATGGATAGATGTAGGAGTGTGTGTGTTATACACTTACATACATATCCTAACTGCCTGTGGAGACTGCCTAGAACAAAGGCATCCCAGTGGCAATGAGCATCCCTAGTGCCCGAAACTTGGTTTCTAAACAGCATCCTGCAATCCAAGGAGACTGGGCTCCCTGGAGAAGTGGTTGATTCCAGGATTCAGGCAGAGAAAACATGAAATGAGTTTTTAACATCATAAGGGATCAGAGAGTTAGAAACTACTCAAAAAGTAATGCGTGTGCAGTAAAAGAACCCAACTTGGCTGCACCCCTAATGGCCAAATCTGACACAGTTTAAACAGTGAAATAATGATAGCAATGGATTATAACCCATTGAGTAGAATGACTATCCATGAGTCCGTACTGACGGAAACAAGTAATTGAATAAATAAGTAAACGGTGGAGAAAGGACAGCTCTTTCTCACAGGAGAACTCCAATTAATACATGTAGAAGGGATGATAGAAATAGAAAAGTGTCCTTAAAATACGACAGTCATAACTGTAGGCAAGAATCATCCATGGCTGCTACAATTAGTCGGGGAAAGTATGATGAGAAACAGGAGGTTGCATAGTCTCAAAGTATCTTCCCACAAGGTACTGATTAATTACAAAGAGAAAATAGTAACTTTACACTAGAGAAACCTGCAGACACTCCCTTAATCAAGTGATCAAGGTCAGCATCCCCAGCAGTAAACCAGACTCATATCACCTACTTACTAAAGGAATGCAGGGAGAAGGGCACATGGTGTCTGTTCTGTTCTTGCCAAAAAAAAAGCATAACCTCGGTCTCAGCCTAAGGAAAACAACAGACTGACCCACACTGAGGGGCATTCTGCAGATTTAACTGATCAGACTTCCTCACAGGTGTCACATCATGAAAGACCAAGACAGACTGAAGAACTGTCCCTGACTCCATGACAACTAAATGCAACATGGATCCTGGATGGGACATTATTGGGAAAACTGGTGAAATTCATATAAGGTCTGGAGACGACCTCACAGCATCATATCCATGTTTCATTTCCTGCTTTCTGTAGTTGTGTCACGGGCTCGTAGTATGATGGCATTAGGGGAAGCCAGGTGAAGGGTGTGTGGGAAATTTCCGTGCTTTGTTTTTTCTCTAGTTTCTCTATAAAGTTGAAATTCTTTCAAGATAAAGAGTTAAGGGGGGGGCGCCTGGGTGGCACAGCGGTTAAGCGTCTGCCTTCGGCTCAGGGCGTGATCCTGGCGTTGTGGGATCGAGCCCCACATCAGGCTCCTCCGCTGAGCCTGCCTCTTCCTCTCCCACTCCCTGCTTGTGTTCCCTCTCTCGCTGGCTGTCCCTATATCTGTCAAATAAATAAATAAAATCTTTAAAAAAAAAAAAGTTAAGGGGGGGATGGGTTATGTCTTAATTGGCAGTGTTTTTTTCTCCTCTGTCGGTACATAAAATGTTTCTCTGAGTGTACAGTGATATCTTAGATTGATAAAATCTTCCGTGTAGAAGAAAATCTTCCGAACCATATCCTTCCCGAGAGACGAGCACGGTTACAGCTCCCCTGAATCACGTGAGGACTTTTTTTTTTTTAAGATTTTATTTATTTCTTTGAGGTAGAGTGAGAGAGAGCACGAGTGGGGAGGAGGAGGAGAGGGGGAGGGAGAGGCAGACTCCCCACTGACTAGGGAGCCCCCTTGGGGCTCGATCCCAGGACCCTGGGATCATGACCTGAGCTGAAGGCAGACACTTAACCCACCGAGCCACCCAGGAGCCCCTGACTTTTTTTTTTTAATTTATAGATATATATGCTTATGATGCACATATGTTTTGCTTAAATGGGTTTGTTTACGCTTAATATTGTGATATCCCTTTTTATCTTAACTGCATAGTTTAGAATGCTTTCCCTGTTTCAGTGGAAATACGGAAATACCTCCTATTTTGAACAGCTACAGTGTTCCGGGTGTAGATGTCCCATTCTCCTGACATTCATTGGGGTTGTTTCCACTGTTCTGCTGTTCCAAACAGTGCACACTTGCACACACTGCCTCATGGTGTGTCCTGTGATTAGGGTAAATACCTAAAGACAGACTTGCAGCGTTGACAGATACCTTGCATTTTTATAAACTACCAAGTTCTGCTCCAAATAAAGCTGAGCCCAGTATAATCCCACCAACGGTATATAAAAGTGTGCTGTTTCCCCACCAACACTGAATGCTATCAGTCTTTCAATACTTTGATGTCTAAGTGAATCCGTCATTCATCTCATTCAACAAAAATGTATCAAGTGCCAGCAGAAAATACTAACGATTGGTTTTGGTGTCATGTAGGGATATGACGGGGAAAGGCATTCTGGTTGGAAGGAGCAGCAGGAGCGAAGGCGTGTGCTTCCTGTGGGTAGGACGTGCCCACTGGGTTAGCTGGGCTCCTTAGCTATGAGTGTCAGCATCTGCATATGGCTGCCTCAGTCCCGCTGGAATGTGCTGGAAAGATGAGTGTGTGTGTGTGGTCAGGGTGGCAGTGGTGGTGGGGTGATGGGGATCCATAGACCCAAATCAAGGAGAAAACAGGAGAACTGGCCTAGTTCAGGCTGGGCATAAATCAGGGGTCATAACTAGAGAGAAGACCTAGAAGGTTGGGCCAGGAAAACGTGCTATCCCTGTGTCCTCCTGTCAGGCATCAATCGGGGGGCGGAATATACGTGGAGTGTGGGCTTAAGAGCATGAGCTCTGGGTTCCTTTCCTGGATCTGCGATGGGAGGACCTGCACTCATCTGGGAGACAGGGATGCTGAAGGAAGGTCTAGTCCCCATCCTGGTTCTACCCCGGGTGCTGTCCCAGCCTTTTGAGGTCAGGATGGGGACAGGGAGAGTGATAGAAGGGGCCAGACTAGTATGGTTCTCAGTTCCCTAGGTAGTGCATTTGCAAGTGGGATTCCTCATTTCTGGGGCCCCCAGTTTCTGGGGATTCTTTCAAACCGCAGCACTGGCGTAGCAAGGGTGGAAAGGCGTTTGGGTGCACAGGCTTGGACGTGAGTCACAGCCTCGCCCTCTGGGCTGTCATTCTTTGGGCACAGACCCTCCCCCAGGGCTGGACTCCGCTCCTGGTTGCACCTTATTTCATTTACTTGTGGCTTTTCTCGTAATAATGGAACTTTAGAGCCAGGACTTTGAGGAATGCAACAGCCACAGAGCACCTTGGACCATGACCTTGACCATGACCTGCCAGAGGCCCCCTCACTTTTAGAGTTGAGAGAATACAAACCATTCCACAGTCCTGCCTCTTTTCTCTTACAGTCCAGTTTCTTCCTGCCCCGCAAGGTCTGGTTCACCTGTATGGTTTCTCCTGCACATGCTAACCTCACTCTCTTTATGTCTTGCCTTCGGCTTCAGTTCCTGCGTCCCACCCTGTGGGACAGTGAGGGGTGTTCCGGGGTGGGGAGCAATTCTTCATCGTGCAGCACTGTCCCCGCATGACACCCTTTTCCCCTCCGGCTCCTGGGCACTAAACACTGGTAGGGCTCCCCAGTTGCTGGGACAACAAAGCTCCCCACAGTATATTTCCAAATATCCCCTTCCATTGTCTGAGCAGTGTTTCCATTTAGCAGTTGTTTTATTAGGATATGTAACTGCTACTGACCAGTTTTAACTGACATATTGAATAGTTGCAAGAATGACCATAGTAATCACTTACACACACACACACACACACACACACACACACACACGTAATTTTTTTTTTGAGAGGTGGGGAGGGACAGAGGGAGAGAGAATCTTAAGCAGGCTCCACGCCTGAGGCGGGGCTCCATCTCACAACCCTGAGATCATGACCTGAGCCGAGATCAAGGGTCAGACGCTTCACTGACAGAGCCACTCAGGTGCCCCAATCACTTATATTTTTAACCCTAACACATCTGAGGGTTTACAGGGCCCAGGCCTCAGCACAGAATCACATTTAAAGAAGCACAAACCAAGAACCAAAAGTAATTTAAAAGAAATGCAGCTCGCCTTAAAGAATCACCCACATTTGCACTCAGGAGCCCCGTCACCGCTCCCAGATCTCCTTTGTAGTGACGTGTCTGTGTCACGCAAAGAGGCCGTGTTTCCCTCTGTGGCAAACACCGGTGTAGCCTCCCTACCAGTAGGTATGGGTCCCTCCTCTAGCAAAAGACAGCAGGAAAGAGCTCTAGAGTTGTCTTAAGTACGCAGAGGAAGTAAAGGAAGCCCCTAATCTCCTATGTTAAATTCTTTTTGTCTCATCCAAATGGGTACCGCAATCTTCCGTTGTCTCTGATGCGCCTCTGAGGTGGGCAGAGGACCGCTCAGGTTCCCCTTTCTGCAGGTGAGCATCCTTTCGGTGCTTTGCCCCGAATAAACCTAGGCAGTGAGTGACACAGAAGAAATACCGGCCAGACTTCCAATGACTCCAGGCCTAAGCACCAAAATTGAGAAAGCGGAGGGCTGGAATAATCCCAGGCTTGTTTGGCTCTAACACACTAGGTTGCCTTTAGGGACCCAGGTATCTAGAGGGGAGAGAAAAGGGTGGGGTGAGAGGAGCCAGCACTGTTGCTTCCCAGACCCCTGGGATTGCCCCCCTCACCTGCCTGTGCCACCTGAGCCCCGGTTCCTTGCAGGGGGTTGACAGCAATCTCTCCCCCACCCCCAGCTTTACTGAGATGGAATTGCTGTTTAACATTATGTACAGTTAAGGTGTGCGATGATTGATTTCATAAGGAACCTCTTTTTCCTTTAACTTAGCATCTAGCCACTTTTTGTTTTAAACCATAACTTGCTTCGGAAGAACCTTTTATCCCAGCACCCCGTGGGGATGTCTCTGTTCTGAAGCCCCACATCACCACCTGCTGGGCCCTGGGCCACCTGTGTTTTCCAGCTCCCTGGATTATAAGGTTTCTCTCCAGCCCCCTTCCCCGCCGCCCCCTCCATCACCGGCCATCTGTCCCTGCACTGCCCACTCTCAGCCCTTTCAGGAGCACCAGGCTTGGGAAGGATGGTTTTGTAACAGGCCTGGGTGAGGGTAGGGACACCCCAGTGCTGCCAGGGTGTTTAATCGAGTTGGTTATTCGGGGAAACTGGCAGCTAAAAAAAAAGTCCTAATGGGGGAAGAGTTTTCCAAGATGGGGCCCTTCTTTCAGCTCCCCACCCAGGGGGATGGATGAGTGTGCACACATCAGAAAGGATGGAAGAGAAAGGGGGGAGGGGAGAGGATGCCTTTCTAAAAATACAGCCCATCTGCACTGTGTTAGCTGGTTTCCCCGGAAACCACTGGGAAGAGCTGGCTTCAGCACGCATGGAGGTGCGGGGACCTCCCTGCCCGGCCTCCTCGTGCCGCCGCCGGGGGATGGGGCTCTCCCAAGGGGGCTCTGCAGCTCTCCACCAGCCGTCCACGAGGCCCTGGGTGAGCAGCCGCTCCCAGCCCAACCGCAGCCCATCTAACCCCCAAACTAGACTCAGGTGGGGAACCCCCATGTAATCCTGAGGCACCATCTTCCTAATACCCTGGAGGACTGATGCATCCTGCTTCTAAAAGGAGGGAAGGAAGCCCAGGGAAGGTCTGGAGCCACACCCCAGTGTCATGACAGTCGGCCACAGAAATAGGCCCCATCTGAGACCCCGTGCCCTTGGGTCCCAGGCAACCACTGCGCCAACTCCGCTGTCACTGGGCCTTCCAGAGCGAGAAGGGGGCGGGCAGGGGCGGGATGGGCTGGGGTGCGCCTTCTGACCAACCAGCTGGTGGGATTTTCCGCCTTCCGGGGCAGAAGAGAAAGTCCAAGGGCTTCCCCCTTGAGAAGATGAAAATAGAATTGAGGGAGGACAAACAAATGGGAGGAAGGCTAGAGGTCCATCCTCGCAGGTCAGGCGGCTGGGGTGCTGAGGAAGGAGCACTGGACCGAAGTAGGAATCCAAAGACCCCATTTCCAAAGACCGCCTGGCCCCGTGGGGCATGCCTCGGAACCTCTTGGTTTCCTCATCTCACTTCCCTGGAGGGTGAAGTTAAATAGCACAGGCAAGTCCTTCAAGAGCCGTGAAATGCTTGCAAGAAGAAGGAAGTGACGGTGATCTTCGTATCATCTTTAAAAAATGCTGTTTTTTTTAGATTTCAGATTGTAAGCCCCCGGTTTCAGTTCTCCACCCAGGAAAGATGCCTGTAAACTTGATGGGGTACATCCTTCCCGGCTTATCTGTGGGACTATCCCTATTCTGTAACCTCGATGAGCCTGTGTGTTTTATAACTTCTTCTTCCATTTTTAGGGCACAAGCATTTCCCCCATGTTATTACATAATCGTTCACAAGTGATTGACCCACAGTTTGGTGCCTTCTTCGTGGACATTTAGCTTTTTCTAGTTTATTATTATTATTATTATTATTATTGTAGAAGGCACTGTGGTGAGCATTCTTACAGATGAATCATGAGGTGCCCTCTCTGGTTTCCTTAGGAAATGTCTTCCAGGGAGAGGATTGCTGAGTCCAAGACTCTGAGCCCTTTTAAATCACTGTAATTCATTCTGCAAAACTGCCCTCCAGAAAGAAGTCCCACAAGTGGGACAAGAGAAGTGCTGGCTTCTCTGCATCGCTACCAGCACTGCCAACTTTGCCAAACCCATGGGCAAAAAAATAGTAATAATAGTAATCTTGTTTTAATTTGAATTTCTTTGACTTCTTGTGAGCTTTAATATTTTCTCACGTATTTATTGGCCAATTTTAATCCTTTTACGGATTTCCAGTCACCTCCTTGGCTAGGTTTTCTCTTGGTGCCTTCTAATCTATGCCTCATAAAATCCAAGGAGGATGGCGGCCCGGGCTCCACACATTGTCTCTGCCTCCCCCGCCCCCACCACGGCTCCTCCAAATATACACGCCCAGGCGTGCGTGCGTGCACACATGTGCACATATAACGCTTTCCTGAGCTTCAGACTGAAGGCCCGGGGTCTCCCGGGGACACCCAGCCCTTAGGGCCTGGGCCCTAGCATCTGGTGGCTGTGGGTTGAGTGGTCATCCCTCCCTGCTGCTGGCACGTTTAGACCAGCACCCCCTCTTTCAGCATCACTATGCCCTCTGCCTGCACACTCCCAGGGCCATCTCCACCCAGGCTTTTCCTCCCAGGCCCCCAGGACAGCCCTTGGTTCTATTCCTCCCTGTGCCCTCCAGGACCCCACTGTCTACTTCCAACCACCGGCGGCTTCTGTCTGCTTCTGCGCCTGCATTCGGCTTCCACACACCCATCCCTCTGCATCTCAACGAATGCAGAATTTTCCTTGAAAGTGTTTTAAGAATCAACCTGTGGTGCTTTTTCTCTTTTCTTTCTTTCTAAACATGTTTTAACTTTTAAGAGCAAATAATATAATGACCTCCTCTGAGCTAAACAGGCGGGTCTTGCAGACAAGCCTCGCTGCCCCTGGGAAGCCCGGCGCTGAGGCTTCACTTAGGGACATGATGGGGGGGCAGCGGGGGGCGGGGGTGTGGTCCCTTGTGCCCCTGCCCGGCCAGGCTTGTGCTGTCCTCCTCTACACGGGGGAGATTCAGCAGCAGAGCCCAACCCTCGTTCTCCTCCCTCCCTCCCTCCCTAGGGCTCCTGCTCCACGACGTGACCATGGCCGGGCTGCAGGAGCTGCGATTCCCTGAGGAGAAGCCACTGCTCCGGGGCCAGGACGCCGCCGAGCTGGTGAGTTGCCCGTTCGGGTCCTGGGGCGGAGGGCGCCACCTCGTGGCCAAGAAGGAAACCGCGTGCCTTCCCTCCCGTGTTGCCGATGGCAAGGAGCCCGCGGACCGTCCGTGGGGAGCTGCGCGCCTGGAGTCCTCCCGCCACCCTGAGCCCAGCCCACCGTGCTGTGGCTTTGGCTGTCCTTGAGGCTGAGAGGCTCTTTTAGGAGAGTTATTCCCATTGCAGTGATGAGAAAACTGAGGCACAGAAAGTTAACTCGGGCAAGGTCGCAGAGCTATTGGGGAAAGAGGCCATACTCAACCCTTGGTTCTGGGAGGCCCTGGAACCCCAGGACGGTACCCACTGGGCAGTGGCAGGGCCTTTTGTCATCTGCGACCTTCTCTGTCTTTCCTTTCAAGTTTCTGAGGGCCGAGGGCAAGTATGACCAACAGTGCTGTCAGGAGCAGTGGGACTAAGGCATTTGAGATTGTTTTGTCTCAGAAGGTCCCCGCCTGGGCATAGGGTGTTCGATTCCAGAGTTGTTTCTACCCCACATTTTCTCGTTGTGATGCCTGGCATAGCCTCCCTTTCCCTCACTGGAGGAAAAGCTTTGGGTCCACTGCTTGGAGAATCCTTGAGTGTGGGGACCCTGGGTCTCTGCTTGTTGAGCCGCCCACCCCTCATTTTATGGGTTGGGAAGCCAGGAGTCCAGTCCCTGAAACTTGGGCACTCTGGTCTCTGCCCTGCCGTCTCACAGCCTCCCGCCAGGAGCTGAGCCCCAGAACCGCTGAGTGCCTCGTGTTAGGACAGAATGGCTGGCTGGGGCTCCAGGGGCCCAGTCACACCAGGCTGGCAGTCCTGCCCTTTATCTTCAAGACCGAACCTTGGGTTAACAGACAAGGCCTGAGTAGGTGGGGGCAGCCCCCAGGAAGGGTCGGGGACAGCTGGTGAGCTGCACCCTTCCTTCTAGCTGTCCTCCCTCCCTGTTCCAAGGCCCCCCATCTGCTGTCCTGGGGCTGGCAAGAGCCTCCCCAGTGCTCTCCTTACCCTACAGCCTTTGCAAATACATCATGTCACTTTCTGCTTAAGGCTGGCCGGTGGCTGCCACCTGGCTCGAGCTACAATCACAGTCCTTCCCAGGCCCAGGAGGAGGGCTGCACCCAACCCCCAGCCTCCTCTCCTACCAAGGGACCCACTACTCTTCCTTGAATCCGCCGGTCATGTTCCCAGCTGCTTCTTCCACCGGGGCTACCTGGCTCCAAACTGTTCCTCACTTTATTCAGGTTCTGATCCAGTGCCCCGTCCCCAGAGAGGTCTTCTCCGATACCAGCTCTAATATGGACACCCTAACAGAGGTCCTGTCCGTTTTACTCCCGCTCTCTCCAGGGCTTAGCACAGCCTTGCACACCGAAGGCTTTCAGGGAAGAGGGTCGGCTCACCGCAGATTGTGATGCGTCTCAGAAGAAGGAAGTTTCCCAGAACTTCCTGAAAAGCCCCTCCTCCCCCAACCCACCCCCCATTTTGAGGCAGGCAGAGACAGCCTACTTGCGAGGCTTGGTGGGTAGATGGTGCCCTTGGGGACCCCTGCACGCCACCACAAGGACTGAGGCGTGGGGGTTAGGGAGGGGCTGCCCCGAGGCTCTGCCTGCGGACAGCACAGAGATCTGAGGGCCCCGTGGCCTCGTGCATCCTTGCCTGGCTCTCCCACCCCTCACCTCCGCAGGGCACCCCAAGAGATGCCCCCACGCCCCTTCCCTGCCGGCCTCCCACCCCGACTTGGTGAGCATGGCCCCTTTGACCAGCAGCCTGGCTCTGCCTTCTGTCTGCTGCACTTGGTGTCCCCCACTCCATCCCACCTGGACCCAGACCAGAGTTGGCACCGTGACGTGCCCGCCCTGCCAAAGGGTCTGCGTTTCATTCCTGAGCCCCCGCGCCCCAGGCTATTTCTCTCCTCTCTCTCTCAGCCCCGTACAAACCCCATGGTGTCGACCTGGTCACATCTGCATTGACAGCCCCATCCCCAACCCCCCCAAAACCTCTGTGCTCCCAGCACGGCCACTGCAGATGCTCACGACCTCACTCTTGGCCTTCCAAAGCCATTCTGGCTCTTTCTTTCCCGGCCATTCCCCCTTATCCTTTTCTAGCTGCGGTGCAGGAAGATGTCTGTCCCCTCTGTTCTTAAACCTGCTGCGGTTTGCTGGGTGCAGATTCTTTGAGTCCAGAAGAGGGGCGTGTAGTTCCACATGTTTACCCCCCGTCGCTCTCACCGTTTCAGGCTTGCTTGCCTTTGAAGACTCAGCCACCACGCATGTCCAGGGCTCCACTGGGGAACTGTTGCTCCTTCTGCCCATGCCTGAGCCCGCATCCTCCCTCCCCTGCAGCCCACTCCTGGGCCTCCTCCCAGCTGTGCCCTCTCTCCCACCTGTCTGTCTCAGAAGGTTGCTGCACTCCTTTAGGACCTCCTGCAGCTCTGGATTGACTTCTATTATTCCTGCTTTTCTTGGTTGGGGCTCCTGCCCCTCCAGAGGCTTTCCCATCTCCCAGGGACCCCCGGCCACTGAGAGCGCACGGCGCACCCCGCCATCATCTGCCTCATCCTTTGTGTTGATTTTGTTTTTCACAAAACTGCTTCCTTCTCTGCACCCTTCGGATCTCGAGTATAAAAATCTCTCCTGTCTCTCTTCCTGCTTGGGCATGATCTTTCTTGAGAGGATTCATCAGGAAGCAGCCCCGTCCCCTTCCCAGAGCCCCCCATCCCCTCCCTCAGGGGCCTGGCCACCTGCGCCCTCTGTGCTGTTTGTACGGGGCTGGGATGCTGCCCTCCCGCAGACAGAACCCCCAGGCCCTGGAGGAGCCAGAAGGTGAGGCCAGAGGACAGTCCCAGCCGCAGGAAACCTGGCTTTCCTCTCTGAGTGGGAGACCCTCCAGTGCTCTCATTGTCTCAGCCACCCCCGCCGCCCTAACTGCCAGAAAGCAGGGGGTTGAACTTTTCCTTATTTTGGCCGTAAAACATCTGAATTTCTGGTTTTCATTCTTTTCCTTTTAACTCCCATGATTCGGGGTCGTCTTCCTTCTTGTGCATTAGCAGCGCACCCCTTGTTTGGCTGTCCTCCAACAACATCCTGGTCCTGATCTGACTTTCTCATTTATCCGTGTATTTATTCCGGAGAGCCTTAGGGAGCTTGTGTGGCGTGCAAAGTCAAGTGCAGGAGCGTAAAGGATAGCGTGACCACTAACCCCGCGCTTCTCTTTAATCTTCGAGGACACTGAGGCTCCGAAGCTAGGTGGCCCCCCCAGTTTGTCACAGCCACGTGGAGGGGAGGAAAGGTTTCTAGACAGATGCAGTAGAAAGCAAGGCAGAGGCCCAGGATCTCTGTTTTTCCGGGACGTGTGCTGCTCCCCTCTTGCCCCCGTGAGGTTTCCTTCCCTAGACCAGACCCACAGAGGACACGCACATGGGGTTCTAGCCCCCTTCTTCCCCTCCGCATCACTGCTGCCTTGCAAACAGCAGGTGCTTCTGAGCTGAGTTCCCCTCATTTGCAAAGTCAGCATCCAGATCTGTCTGGGTTTGGGGACCCCCTTCCAGCCCAAACTTACGGTGAGAGCAGAGCCAGCTGTGCTCCTGCCCTCACCACACTTGCAGCCGGCGGGAAGGATGGGCACCGGAGACCCCCGCTGTTTGGTGTCAATGAGCCTGAAAGCAGGGGACCTCTGTGCTTAGAGAACACAAAGCAGGGAGGTCTGGAAAGGTGGGAGCAACCGCAGACCCAGACAGAGCCTTTGTGGAGCTTGGAAGAGCCCCAAGTTCCTCCCTCGCTGTGTGGGCCTCCGCTTCCCCATCCCTAACATGGGTGTGGTTTTCCTGCCTTCCTCTGCCACCCCTGCCCCGGCCTCTGCTGTCGTGCCCCAGTGGTCTGACCTTGAAAACCGTGTGTGGGGTGGCAGAGCAAAGTGACCCACAGCAAGGATTTGGCTTCAGAGATCCCCCCCACTTTCCAGCCATGTGAGTCAGCCTCTGTAAACCTCACCCTTTCTGCCTCTGAGATGGACATCTTTACATTTTAAATTAATAGGTAAAATTGACATGAGTAGCGACTTGTCGCTTATCCATCAGGCCTGCTGCCTGGGAAGCCGTGGTCGCCTTTGTCAACATTAAGACGGACTGGGGAGCACAGCAAGTGAGTCTGCTCCGGGCTGAGCCCCCCGGAGCCCCCGGGCCAGCCAGGGCCTAACATGCCGCCCCTCTGTTTGCCTTCCCTCAGGAGAACTCCGACACCTTCCTCTTGGCTGTGGACACAGATTGGAAGGTAGGTCTCCGCTTGACCTCCCAAGGTAGGGGACTGCCAGCTGGCCCAGCCTGCTCCCGGAAGAGGGTCACCGCCCTTCTGTGTGGGCACCTCCCAGCCTCCAGGACCCACCCCCTGTTCACCGCAGCTTTCCCTGCCCCCACCCTCAGGGGAGACGCCCCGCTGCTTCCCTGAATGGGACTGAGACAGGGGTGAGGCCTGGGGGAATCGAGGTTGGAGCTGGGATGCTGTCATCTGAATCAGCGCTTTCCTCCAATGAGGAAGATCTCCAGTGAGGTTGGCTCTCTGAAATAGCTCCCGTTTCCATGGAAACTGTCGCCGGGACAACCGTGTCCTCTTTAGTTTGATGCCAGCTTCCTTGTGAAAATTGAAATTGTTCTTTGTATGTATTCCTCTGCACGGTGCATTCGCGCACTTGACCAGACATTTCTTCCCTCTGAGTCCCATCGTGGCCCTTTATTTCCGGGCGTCTGCGGGAACCTCCGCGCACCTCCGCGGGTTCCAGAGCCCTGTTGGCCATCAAAAGCTGCTGAGCAAAATCAGACCCTTCTAGGACCTTCCTCCTGGCTAGCTGGAATGGCCTTGCCTGGGCCTGCCTTCAGTGTGGTTCGGTCTCGGAGCCCCAGAACAGACAGCCCCAGCCTCCTGGTCCGGATGCCGGGGTGACGTGAGAGGTGGGGTGGCCTGCAGGCTCCTCGTCCCCTCCCCCCGCACTGTGCTGCAGCAGGGACCCAGATCCCAGGCCTGAGCATCAGGCCCTGGGTCATGTGTCCCTTCAAGGACACCCGAGGAGGCTTTGGAGCAGCCCATGTGCATGTGCTCCGGTCCCCTGGGAGCACCGGTTCCAAACAGAAAGGGCTCTGGAGCTGAGGACAGGACGGGGTCTGGGGAATAAACAGGAGCCCAGGAGGAGAGCGAGGAGGGATGTGGCCGGGAGATGGCCCAGGCCCAGCGAGGGATCAGGGCAAGCACCTCAAGGGGGACTTCTCACCCTCCCAGCTCAAAGGAAGAAAGGAACGTAGGGACAAAGAGCCCCTTTGCCCCAGGACGGGCTGGTGAAATAAAATCCCAGAGCAGCAAGCCCCTGCCTGACACCAGACCAGCGGTGCTGACTGCCAGCCCCCCGAAACACACCTGGGGGGTATGAAAGGGGCGAGGGGAATCCTGGGGTCCTTTGCACCTGTGCCCCGCAGGGTTGCTGCCAGCTGTGTTCGGGACCCTTTGCTTGGTAAAGGGCAGCATGTGTTAAAAGGCACCGGCCCCTCTACCCCGCTTACCCCGCAGAGAGGCTGCGCCTTTGTGTTTGTTTTTTTCTAGAAAAGCAGCTAAAAGGATGCATGACCCTTATTTGGGCCAGGGTCTGGCAGGGATTTTATCCCCTTTCATTCCTTGCCTCAATGGACAAAGCCAGTCAGGGAGGCAAGACAAACAAGGGCCGGACAGACCTGGGTCCAGGGCCTATCCCTGCCACTTATGGGCCATGTGACCCCCAGCACGTCACTACCTTACTTGTACAGTGAGGACAGAGAGCTCAGACCTCCTCAGGTGTTTGTGGCGTTGGGGAGCAGTGCCCGCGGCCCAGCACTCTGATCCCGAGCTCCCTGTGACTACGGCCACCAGAGCATGGAGTCATAGGCAGTTCCTGGTCCTGTGTAGACAGGACAGTCTGTAAAGTGGATGTTAAGAGGATAAAATAAGGTAAGACATGCAAGGCATTTGGAAGAGGCTGGCAAGCGGGAGATATGCTAATAAGCATTTGCTGCTCTTAATAATGTGATCCCAGGCCCAGAGCGTGAAGGTGCTGGTAAGCTCCGTGTTTACTGGCTGAGTGGGACAGTTAACTTCTCTGTGCTCCAGTTTTCTCACCCTTTTCCAGAGGTGTGTGAGGACTATGTGTTATCCTTGCAGCTACCTATCCAGACAGCACAGCTGGTCTCCCATTTACAGATGTGGAGGCTCAGAGAGGTTGACTGACTTGCCCAGGGTCACACAGCAGAGAAGTGAGAGAGAAGGACTGGGGCCTAGGTTTGGCTGGCAGGATCTGAGCCTGCTTTGTCCAGTCACAGTCCGGGGAGAGGACCAACAGTGTGGAGAGGCACACAGCCCCATTTCTCCCGGGTAGGGCCTGGGCAGGCATGAGGTCAGGTCTGGAGCCCCTCATGGAGCTCTTGTCTTCACAGCAACTCTTCAAGGGAGCAACTCGCCCCTTTGAGGAGCAGGTAGGAGGATTAAGTGGACAGGGCAGGGGCGGGCTGTGTCAGAGTGGTTGCGGGGAGCAGGGAGCATGGCCAGTCCACGAGGGGCAGGGGGACACCGGTTCCGCACCCTGGCTGCCCTCAGAGAGCGCAGAGTGCTGGGCCCCCAGAGCCGGAGGTCACAGGTGGGGCGGGGAAAGTTGTTGGTGTGCCCCAGGCAGAGGACGTGGCCGGGAATAGCACACATGGCAGGTGTTGACCAGGTCACTGGGCACCCAGAGATGGGGAGGTGACCCCCTCCCCACAGGGCTGCCAGCCAGCGTGCAGGGGTGGCGGGGCAGGCGGGCCTGAGTGGCGTGTTCCTTCGTGAAGGAGACAGAATGGGGGCACAGGCGCCCAGCACCCTCCTCTGAGCTGCTCCTGCTTCTCTCAGTCCTTGGGCTCCCTCCTGGGCTCCCCTCCCTGACCTATTTCCTCTCCTCTCCTCTGCCTCCTCCTTCCCAGTTTACTCTACCTGCGGGTCTCTAGCCAGCTCCCCACTCAGGTCCTTGCTCTTCAGGAGGACAGGGCATGGGGCCTGCGGTGGCCCCAGGAAGGAGAGCTGGGGGGGCGGCGGGGGGGTCTGCAGGAGGTGGGCACCTCTGCTCTGGCAGGCTGACCCCTGTTCCTCCTCTCCTTTGGTGGCCTCCAGGCCCTCGCTGTAGGATGGGGGGGTGTCCCCACCATACCGCTGGTCCTGCTTTCGGCCCAAACCCCCTGCCCCCAGAACCCCCATTTCAGCCCTGTGGGCAGGCACCAGGCATACCTGTGGGTAGAGCTAGGGCTGCCCCAGGGGAGACCCTGGGGAGTGGAGAAGGAGCAGTCCCTGGAACAGAGTCACGACAGATGATGGCCCCAGAGAGCCAGTCAGTACCCCATCCCTTCAGGATTAAGTGATCCAGACCTTCCTGAGGTGGAGGCTGGGCTTCGGGCCGTCTCAGGCCCTCCCTGCTCCCCAGGGAACGGGGCAAGGACTGTGCTGTCTGGGGCATGTCTGGGTGGCCTTCCCTGCCCTGTGCCGGTGTTGGTGTCCGTGAGCGGTTCCTGGGTGCCTGGGACAGGACACACCTGTATGGGTAGCTTCTTGTCTCATCTTCCCAAGACACCACGTGCAGCTGTGGCTGTCGGGGTGTGCCTGTGTGCTGCGGGCCGTCGGGCCGTCGGGATGCAGGGCCCGGGGACCAGCAAGGATGCTGTGTTGCTGGGGGGGAGGGGGGAGCAGGAGGAGGAGCGGGAGCTGGGGTGAGCGAGGACTTCGGAAGCCAATGAGAGCCAGGTTCGTCTCCCAGCCGCCAATCTGGAAGTGGGGACTCAGGGAGAGCGAGTGGCTGCTCTGAAACCCCGAGGGGAGGCGGGGCCGGCCTCGGCCACTGGGCTCTGCATATAAATGGCCTGGGAGCGGCGCCCCATCACAGCGCTGCCGTCTCCCCCTCGCGCTGCCCCCTCCCTCTGGATCCTGGTGACTCAGGCCTTTGTTTGCCCTGCCTGGTAGAGGCAGATCGCCTTCTCGCTCGGCAAGATGCCGGAGTGCTGGGATGGGGTGAGTGAGGGCTCTGGGGGCGGCCAGGTGGGCAGGGAGGGAGGGACAGCCCTCCGCCTCTGTCTGGTGGCAGAGCTGCTTTCGGTCGCCTCACCTTGGGCGTCTTGGAGGCAAAGCCAGTAGGTTCTAGTGTCCCTGGTGCCCCTGCAGCAGTGGCTAGGGGTTAGCTGCTGGTCAGGGCCTGCGGGGAAGGGCTGAAATCCGCAGCAAGGGGAATGAGCCATGTGACCCGTCCGCAAGCCGGGGTGGCCCCGGGTACCAGCACACGCACCTCCCACTGACCGTGTGCCCTTGGCCTGGCGCAGGGGCCCGGCTGCGTCTGCCACCGGCCTGTGACCACCTCCGCCCTGGGGGAGGCTCTGTTCCCTGCCCATGTCCTGACCCCCCGAGAGTTGTCGTGGTTGTTTGGGTGGCTGCACCGGAGTGAGAACGGAAGGACAGCCTCTCCCTTCCTTAGCAGGTGTTGGCGGCTCTGCTGCGGTCCCCAGGGAACTGCAGTGCCAGTCCGGCTGAGACGGGGAGGACTGGGCGGGGTGCTAACCCGGCCTTCAGGCCGAGGTCCCTGCGGGGGGAGGGGGGATGAGGAGAGGGTCGCAGTGTCTTACCTAGTGGGTAGGGACAGGCAAGGCTGGAACCAAGATCCTGCGGGTGTAGGGGCCCGGGCAGCAGTGCCCAGGGGTGCTGTTCTTCCTCAGAGAGGGAGAAGCAGGGGCACGCATCCTCCTCCACCCCACGCCCGGCCTGTCCTGCTGGGGCACAGACCCCCGGGCCGCCCTGCAACCAGGCAGCGATGTCAGCGCCTACCCCGGGTGCAGTCCCAATCGGCTGAATTGCTGCTGTGGTTGATTGAATGAATCGTACTAGTCGCCCCCCTCCAGCCCCTCGCCCCCTCCCACGGGCTGAAACCCAGCAACTCTCAAGGTCACGGGCGAGGGGAGATGGGAGACGGACCGCCTAGAGAAGACGTCAGAGCCCCCTCCCTTGCTGCGGCAGTGCCGGCACCCACCTGGAGGCGGGGGCTCTGACGTCAGCGGGAGCCAATGGGCGCGCTCGGTCCTGGGGGCTGGGGGCTCAGAGCTTGTTGGGCTGTGGCCCTCAGGTCGCCTCTCTTGTGCTGCACCCCGAGAGATGGGGACTCCCGGCTCCTGTCTGGCTGAGCTGGGTCAGAGCTCCTGGGTCGGTGGGGGGTGGGTTCAGCCAAGTCACTAGGCCGTGTGGGACCAGCAACCAGGCCATTGCCCTGGACAGCCTATCCGGCCCTGGACAGCCAAGCCTTTGGGGGGGGGGAGACGGAGAGCACTACGCCTTAGTCCTGAGGTCCAGGGGCTGCTGATGGTGACAGCTAGGTCACACCAGGGCTGGGAGGGGTAGACACCCCTCACACACAGCCATGGCGGGGGTGGGGGGGCGGTGCAGGTGTGCGGGTGGAAGACTGCTGCCCTGGGCCCTGACTCGTATTCAGGAGGGCTAGAGCTGACCCCCACGGAGAACGCCCTTCACACCGCAGGAAGTGCACTGCAGCTCTTGTGCAATGGGCGCCCCTCCTGCCCCCAACCCCTGCCCTCCAGAGCTAAGAGAGTAGTGTGGGGGCTGGTGGAGGATGCAGCATGGCCTCCCCAGCAGAGACAGGTGGCTGTGGAGAGCTGCCTGCTTGGAAATCTGTGGACTGGAGCCTTCAGGGCATATCCCTGGCCTGAGGCTGGCACCTGGCAAGGCCTGCTTAGCCCTCTCTGGGTTTGACCTTGGGCAAGTCATTTCTCCGTTCCCAAACTCAGTTTGCTCCTCTGGGGCTTGGGTTCCTGTGAGAAGTAAATGAGACACATCAAAAGTGGCTGGTCAGCCGTCAGTGAGGAGGAATGTGTTCCTTGTTTTGACCCTGAGGGAGGACAGGCCTAGGATGTGGAGAGGCTTTGGGGGCCCTGGGCCCACTTAGAGGACATGAGGTTTATTTAACAGGGCCTCACGGCAGAATTGTGGCTCCCAGGGTGTGTGTGGCCTCTGGCTGTGGGCTTGACACCACCTTGTCATTCCCTGCTGGAGACACAGGCCGGAACAGTGTTCCTCTGAACCTTGATCCAGGAAGACCAGAACCCAGGAAGCTGTCTCCTGCCTCCAGAGTCCCCCCCTTTTCCGTCAGGAGCAGGAACTTGGGTCCTCTCTGAATCTAAGTGTCCTCCATGTGCAAAAGGGGAAAATGCATGCATAACATGCTTGGCACTTAGCACACATTTGGGGGTCAGTCACTTCCTGCCCTTGACCTTAGCCCCACCTCCCACTCACAGAGCCAACTCGCAGCATTCCCCGTGGTGTAGGGAAGGCTGTTAATTCAGCTCTGACAGACCTCTTGGAGTCTGTCCATCGAGTGGCCAAAAGTGACTAGTTTGCAGAAGGACCAGCCCCCAGGGCCCCTCCCCAAGGTTCAAGGAGGCCCGAGCACATCAGCCTCCTCCTCGAGCATCCAGCGCCGGTTCTCGAAGGACTAGCCACCCCACGCCACAAAACCAGGGTCGTGAGCACAGGAGGATACCAGGGTGGTCACTGCACGAGGCCTTTGGGAGGCCTTGGAGTTCAGAGGGAGGGGCATTCAAGATGGAAGGAACAACACGAGCAAGAGTCTGGAGGTGGGAACCGGGGCAGGCTTGGGGGCTGGCGGCTGGGCTCAGCTGACGGGGGTGGGGGGGGTTACTGCACGTTCCAGGCAGGGCTGTCGAGGCCTTCAAGAGCAGCCCTGAAGGATTCTGAGTGGGGGAACATGGCGAGGGCAGGACTCAGGCTGGGGTGGCCGCGCTGTCCTGGAGGGGCTGCCGTGACTCAGAGAGAATGAGCTTCACTGGACCCTGCGGGGCTGAGAGCGGCAGGGCCTGGGCAGTGGCAGCCCACCCCACTGGTTAGCAGACTTCCCTGGGCACGTCAGCGCACGTTGTCCCTGCACCAGACACCTCCCGGAAGGGGTGCTCCCTCCGGTCTGCTCTGCCTGGGGGCTGCTCAGCGCCATGAGAATAAGATGCCCCCCTTCTGGGCGGTAGGGGCCCCACCACAGGCCTGACAGCCCCCAGGCTGCCCCACAGCCAGGAGTGAGGGCTGCCCAGTGTGCCCAGTGCTGTTTTCCCTCCAGGAGCATGACATCGAGACCCCTTACGGCCTGTTGCACGTGGTGATCCGGGGCTCCCCTAAAGGGAACCGCCCGGCCATCCTCACCTACCATGACGTGGGCCTCAATCGTAAGTACACCCCGGCCCCATCCTTCCTTCCTCGGCCTCCCCTCTTTCCCCACAGGGCCCCCTAGATCCCCACTCACACTCCGCTCTGTGACCTTAGCCGTGTGGGCCTTGGTGCCCCTGCTGGACCATGAGGCTGACCGCCTCCACCTTGCCCTCCCTCTCAGGGCCACAGGCCTCCCCACCCCTTTGCTGAGCCACAGCTGAGAGGTGTGTCTTTGCAGACAAGCTGTGCTTCAACACTTTCTTCAACTTCGAGGACATGCAGGAGATCACCAAACACTTCGTGGTGTGCCATGTGGATGCCCCTGGTCAGCAGGTGGGGGCGTCGCAGTTTCCCCAGGGGTAGGTACCGGGGAGCCCCCTGGCAGGTTTCCCCAGCTCTGTGGCCCAGGCTGTACCGGCCCTGACCTCCCCCTCTGCCTGCAGGTACCAGTTCCCCTCCATGGAGCAGCTGGCCGCCATGCTCCCCAGCGTGGTGCAGCACTTCGGGTGAGTCCCCACCCAGACCCTGTCCCTGGGCTGGGGGCCGGAGGGTGCCCCCCATCGCTGCAGAGCCAGCAGCACCAGCTGAGGGCGATCGTGGGCAGTGCCTCCCCTGGCGCCGGAGTGACCAGCCATGCTTTCCACAAGGTTCAAGTACGTGATTGGCATCGGAGTGGGAGCCGGAGCTTATGTGCTGGCCAAGTTCGCGGTGAGTCTCCCTCCTCCCACCCCCACCCCAGGACTGGCCTCTCCCCTCAACCCTTCAACCACAGGGGCATGTGCTCTTTCTTCCTGTTCATTCCCCTCCCCCCACTGGCTCTTCACTTAGAAAATCCCCCCTTTTTTTCTTTTTTTCACCCAAGGATATTAAAAAAAAGAGGTTGCTTTTCCCCCGCATTTCCTTAAAAGACTATAAACGATAACTTGTTTCACCATGAGCCAAAGCCAAAATTTCTGTAACAAACTACAACGACTTGCTCCAGCCACTAAGTAAGGATTCTCCTAGTCACTTCTACACTAATTAGGGTAATATTTAAACACAAGTCATTTCTTAGCCAAAAGTGACACTTGCATTAAGCTGGGAAGGTTTAAAGAAAGTTGCTTCAGAAACATCACGTTGGGTAGGAGCCCACAAGCTTTCCATCTCTGAAGAATTTTTAGGATTCAAGATATTTTTTTTCTTTTAAAATATGTCTTTTTCCAAAAGAAAAGGCCCAGCATTTTGAACTCCAGTGTGAATTTCAGCACGTAACCCCTTGTTAGCTGCCGACCATTCCCTGTCCCCCCAGAAAAACTCAACGGGAAAGCAGTGTCGTACGTATATTACCGTTTTCCCCTGAAGAAGTCATTCAAATCTCTTCTGCAATTGAACAGAACACAGGCTTTGGAAAGGTCGGTGTCCTGCTTCAGTAGGGCTGCTTTCTCTACGAAAGCAGAGAAACCAGATGTTTCATTGAAGATGTTTACTCCTCAGTTTTACAACAACAGCATCTTCGAGGATCTAAAAGGCGCTGAAAACAGTGCCATAGGCATAGATTCGAAATCAATCAGAGAATTGTGAAAGGTTCCAGGCGGGAAGGAGGACGAGCAGGGGCTGCTGGAAGGGGAGCCCAGGCAGGTGTCCAGCTGTGGCCCAGTTGAGTCATCTGCGGTGTCTTGAAGCCCTTCCAGAGCACGTCCTTCTCCTCGGACCCTCCAGCCACCTGGGACATAGGCAGGGCCGACACCTCACAGCCCGTGTTCTCAGTGGGGAAGACGGGGGCTCCCTACACACTCTCCTGTCTCTCACGGCAGCTCATCTTCCCTGACCTGGTGGAGGGGCTGGTGCTGATGAACATTGACCCCAACGGCAAAGGCTGGATCGACTGGGCGGCCACCAAGGTGCGCGTGGTCCGCTTAGACAGGGGCGCTGATGCTGGGGAGGGGTGGGGAGGGTGGGGAGCGGCACTGACGCTGGCCTCCGCCCTGGCCCACAGCTCTCCGGCCTCACGAGCACTTTACCTGACACGGTGCTATCCCACCTCTTCAGCCAGGTAAGGGGGTGCTATCCCACCTCTTCAGCCAGGTAATGGGGGCTGCGGTGGTGGCTGACCTGGGGGTCTTGGGAGCCTCTCGAGGGCCTGCTTCCACCCACTCTCTGGGGTGCCCAGGACGGCTACACCCTCCCAGCCAGGCAGGAGGAGGAGGTCTGGCTTAGGGTTATCTGACCTGTCTCTACCGGGCTGACACAGATGTGGGGGGCCCCGCCCCCACCCCACCCCCCTTGCTGGGCCTGGGGCCAGGGCCGCGGGGGGCTGTGCTACCTGCATGCCCCTGTCTATCCGTCTGTCCGCTCCCCTCCGCGCACCTCCCCGCTCTGTCCCTTCCTNAGATCGGGAACGTGGTGAACCAGGCCAACCTGCAGCTCTTCTGGAACATGTACAACAGGTGCGGGCGGCACGGGGCTCAGCTCGGCGGCACCAGGCCACAGGGCGCTCGCTGCCGGGGTGCCCTCAGTACGGCCAGCCACTCGTAGAAGCGGGCAGGCCGGAGACACGCGCTCCCCATTTTGTAGATGAGCTGCTTGGGGCATCACTGCTGGCTCAGGGCCACCCCCCTTGAAGGGCAGACGGGGAGCAGGGCTGCGGGCTCTGGTTCTCGGGCTCTTCCACGCCTTCTCCCCTGGGGCACTGTGGTTCAGCCCAGAGCAAGGGGGGAGGTGGGCCACATCGCTGACCCCCACAGCCTGAACCTTGGGGCTGATGTCTGTAGATGGGGAGGAGGCTGGAGGAAGCCTGTGTGTTTCAGGCTGTGCTCCTTGGAGCCCGTGGGTCTTCCCTCCTTCCTTTCTCGTACAAATATTTATTAAGCACCTGCTGTGTGTGTGGGGGTGCTGGGGATACAGTGGAGAATGAGAGGACCAGGCCCTGCTCCCCTCTGTGACCCTGGAGCCCATGCGCAGGTGGTGGTACCTGTCAGAGCAGTGCTTCGGGGGGCGGGGGGGGATCGAGAGCCAAATTTGAGGGCCCAGCTGGCATAAATTGGGGGATCCGAGAAGTTCTGCATGAGGGAAGGCCTGAAGACCCCCTATTTGTGCAGCACATGTCCCTGTCTCCTTGTTTTCCAGCTGGGATCTGGGAGGCCTTTTCCACAGCTGAGACAACTCAGTAACCATAAGCCCCAACTCTGGGCCCAGACCGGGACGTTGGGCCGTAATTGCCATTGTGGGAGGCTGGGGTAGGGTCCTGGGGCACACGAGCCCTGGGGTCCCGTCCTGAGATGCCCACCTCTACCTGGGCCTCTCCCTGCAGCCGCAGAGACCTGGACATTAACCGGCCTGGAACAGTGCCCAATGCCAAGACGCTGCGGTGAGTGCCCCGCACCCCCAGGCTGCCCCTGTCCCCCTGCCCAGGCCAGACAGCCCTTTTCCTCTGTGTCTGCAGCTGCCCGGTGATGCTGGTGGTCGGGGACAACGCACCCGCCGAGGATGGGGTGGTGAGTGAGGGGCTCTGCCCTGACTGGGGGGTGGGAGGTGGGAGTAAGGGTGTCATTGGCCTCAGGCCGGCGGGGCCAGGCACTGGCTGTTGGCCTTCTCAGCCCACCACCCCACCATCTTGCCTCGCAGCATCCACCACGCACAGCCCCACCCTTCAAGTGAGGGAGGTGTGGAGACTGTGGGAGCCAGGGCCAGACCGCCTGCGGGTCAGCCCCTCCCTCCCTCCCTCCCTCCCAGTAGCACGGCCGCACCTCGGTCTCTGCCACCTCGGGGTGCGTCTCTGGAGACGAGCTCTCTCCTGTACAGCTTGCTTCATTCGCTATGAAATAGTCCCCGAGCACGTGCATCCCCACTGCCTTTGGGGATTGTCACTTTTCCCACTGGAACTCTGGAAGCAGGCAGCCCGGGGCTTCATGTCCCCGTGGGACAGAGGCCCAGGGTCCAGGAGTACCCAGGGCAGCCTCCAGTGTCCCTGGAAACTAGGACACCTTCCCTGTGCCTGAGGGCTCAGGGGAATGGGCTGTGGGGTGTATGGACCATCTGGACCCAGGCAGAGGCCTCGGTCTCCTGTTGATCTTGACCCTCCTCCCTCACCTCCCTGCCTGACCTCTATGGGCCCTGGCACTTTCCCAGCCACTCCCTTCAAGGTGGCCCTGGCTCCCTGTAGGGACATGGCCCAGCCACTGCCCCATTTCCCGCCCTGCCAGCCTCTGTGAGTGGAGTCCTTGGGTCTCAGGTCCCTCAGGGAGGGCGCGGGGGCCTGCTTCCTGATCTGCAGGGGCTTGGACTTTCAGAAAGCAGCCTGCACACCCTTCCTCACCAGTAGAGCCTCCCCGCTCTGGGACTAGAACCTGCTTTAGCAACTGGGGTAGGGGACTCCTCTGATAGCCCAGGGGCTGGGGCTGCCTTATGCTGCTGACCTTGCCCCTAGGTGGAGTGCAACTCCAAACTGGATCCAAGCACCACGACCTTCCTGAAGGTGAGGCCTTCCTCCCCAGCCAAGGGCCCAGCCTCAGGGAGGGGCCTGCCTGGGGTCCCATCCGGGGTGGGAGCAGGACAGTGTGTCTGCTCAGGGCAGCCTGTTTGGGTATACGAGGCCTGGGCAAGGTGCGGGGTGCCCCTGCTCAGCTCACCCCCCTCTCTTCCTGCAGATGGCAGATTCCGGGGGGCTCCCCCAGGTCACACAGGTGAGACTCTTGGCCCTCCCTTCTCTAGCCCGGGTGGGGGAAGCCTCCCTTCCCCCCAGCCCCAAGCAGCCAATCAAAGCATGTGACTGTCCCTCTGTCCTGTAGCCAGGAAAGCTGACTGAGGCCTTCAAATACTTCCTGCAAGGCATGGGCTACAGTGAGTAAACCTCCCCCCGCCCCCGCCCTAGAGATGGGTGGGCAGGCGGCGCATGGTGTCGGGTGGCCCTGAGCAGCCTATGGGCACAGGAGATCTGTGTTAGTGGGGCCCAGCTGCCATGCCACTCACCACATGCTCCCCGCCACAACTGGGGACTCTCTGGGGGCATCTCCACCTGAGTGGTGAGGAGATGAACCCAGGCAGTGTCTGGCTCTCCCGTGCCCTTGGGGAGGCTTTGGGACACTGTTCTCATGGCGACGTGGGGTGGTAGGCTCTTCTTCAGGCCTGGGGGACCAGAGCCCGGGGCTGGGTCCTGCCCAGAAAGGCTGCCTAGAGGTGAGTCATGCACACCCCACTCCCCGGCCAGACCTGGAGCACCTGTACCGCTCGTCGCAGGTGGTGGACGGCATCAGGGACCTTAGAGGGGTCTTGGAGTCTGGGGCCTGAGGAAGGCACGTGGGGCCGTGTGGTGTTAGGAGAGAGCTGAAGGCAGCGGAACCTGAGGGCGGCATATGTGAAGACCCCAGGGTAACAGGCCGTGGGGTGGCAATGGCCTCCACCTCCCCTCTCCAGACTGCTCCTTGTGCAGGGATGAGATGCCCAGACTGCTCCTGAGCACCTCCAGCACGCACACACGCACGCACACACGCACGCACGCACGCACTCACGCGCACCTTATCTCCTTGATTCCTCCCCTCTCCCCCATATACCCGGCTTTCCTGCTGGAAGCAGAACTTCTCTCCCTGAATTTATGTCTCCCCCTGAGACTTCAGCCTCTGGAGCTTGTGCCTCCGTGGAAGGACAGGCCTGTGGGGGAAGCCAGGAGTGGAACCTCGTCTGGCCCCCAGGGGCCTGCCAGCCTCTCCGTGGAGAAGTAGGGCAAAGAGAGGCCCAAGCCAACAATAATACATGGCAGGAGCTCTGAGGCTGGGCCTGAGCTCAGGGGTGCCAGTGAACAGATGGGTAGACGAGCAATGCTTGTTAGGCTGGGGCATGTTCTTAGGGCCCCAGGAGCATCAGCACCAGGCAGCCTAAGAGCTGGGCTGGATTTCGGAGGTTGTCCAGGCCTCCCCCAAACTGTACCGGGGAGACTGAGGCCCAGAAGAAAGGGGAGGCTGCTGTTGCTAGGATATGGGCCCCCAAACCCCTCTCAACGTGGGACCCTCGGTGCCGCAGCCCAGGCTGGAGAAGCGGGGGCAAGAGGAGTGCCCCCGGCGTGGTGTCAGGCCTCCCTCCGGGGCTGCTGCTTTGGTGGGTGGGCAGGGGTGGGCTTCGTGAGGCTCTGGCCTGGCCCCCGCCCGCTCTGTGCCTGTCTTGTTGTCTCCTCTCCGACCCATCGCAACACCCTGGCCTCGCCAGATCACGCTCTTCACCCGTGTTCTGTGTCTCCCCCCCCCCCCCGCCCCTCTGGCTCTGTCTTCTCTCTAGTTGCATACTTGAAGGACCGAAGGCTGAGTGGAGGAGCAGGTAGCCCCGCAGCCTCTCCCCCGATGCATGGACCCCTACCCTAGTACCCCCCTGCTCCTTCCTCTGTGCGGTGCTGCAGCCAGGCCTCCTCTTGCCGTGGTTTGGAACTTTCTTGTGTCTGCTCGCCTCCAAAGCCCGAAAGAGTCCTGCTTTTTCACAGATCCTGGGCCTTGGTGGGCTGGTGTCCCACATCCGGGCTCTAGATTGGCCGGGGTTTAGAGCCGTCTGGCTTCTGGGGTGCCATGGGCCGCGTGGCTTTCAGAGCTCAGGCAGTTGGCACCAGAGCCTCACAGAGGGAAAACCCAGGCCTGGCCCTGGGGGCAAGGGTGTCCAGCCATGCCCGAGCTGGATGGGTGGCCAGTTGCGTTCAGGAAGGTGGAGTTTGCCCCCTGAGAGTCTTGCTTGTGAAAGTCTGAATACTGACGGAAGCTGGATTTATGGCAGTCTGTGGCCTCCGCACCTTGTCCTCCTTGACAGTAGTCCTGCTGCCCTGCCCCGTCATCCTCTTGAGGGAGGCACTGTTGGAAATCGGTCCCCTCCCTGCACCAGCTCAGGCGTACCCAGTCAGACCACCCCGCTCTGGCCATAGCTCCGGGCCGCTGTCGTGAGATGGGTCCTGCTGGCCCCCCGCCTCCTGGGCTCAGCCCCTGGCGCTGCATGCCTCCGGCTTGTCCGAGTAGATGCCAGAGCCGCGGCTTGAGACGGGCCCCCGCGCCGCCGGCAGAACGGGTCTTGCTGGCCGCTTCGCTTGCGTCGCTCCTTGTCCCCCTGCCGGCACCCGCCCCGCCTGCCCGCCCTCATGCCCGCTCCCGCCTCTGTCCACAGTGCCCTCGGCCAGCATGACCCGCCTCGCGCGCTCCCGTACCGCGTCTCTCACCAGCGCGAGCTCGGTGGATGGCAGCCGCCCGCAGGCCTGCACCCACTCGGAGAGCAGTGAGGGGCTGGGCCAGGTCAATCACACCATGGAGGTGTCCTGTTGAAGCCCTTGGCCCGGCAGCGATGCCCACCTGCCCCCCGCCCGCATCGACGTCCCACTGCCATCCTCGCGCCGGCTCATTTTCCTTTTAGTTTATTTTTGTGAAGGCCAAGGGGAGGAAATGGGTTTAACTTCACTTTTGTTAAAAAGATGAGGGGATTCATCCCAGATGCTGCAGAACAGTCTCCGGATGGTTTGAGAGGCTCACTCCTCCCCACCCCCACCACCTCACTCACCTTAACTTGGCGGACTTAGGCCCCTCTTCCAACTCCCCACAGTCAGGGCGGGGTACAGGGAAGAAAGGGATTTGCTAAGGAGAGAGTTCAGGTCCTTCTCTGGGCAGGATCCAGGACAATATCCTAGACTGAAGAAAGCGTGGGATGACCCCCTTGGGCAGGCAGGTTTGAAGATGGGAGGGGTTTTGAGGCGGTGTGCTGGGACAGCAGGAGCACAGGGTCCAGCTCAGGTACTGAGGTGACAACCAGGAGGCAGCCCTGGGGAGCACGAGGAGGCAGGAGCCCTGGAGCTCTGCGGACCCCTTTCTCCCGTCTCCTCCACCAAGCACATCCGTTTCTGTCTTTTTGCACATGTGACAATCATCTGAACCATAGCCACGAGGGGGCGCTCCCGCCAGGCAGCAGTTTTCCTGGTGCTCTCTGGGCTGACGTGGTGATGTCGGGCCAGGCAGGCAGGGACTGAACAGGGTTTCTCTGCCCAAGGAAGACAGAACACAGATGACCTAAAAGGCAGGAACCCCACAGATTGTCTCAGCCCACACACTCCACCACCTCCTGGCCTTGTCCCATGTCTGAGCCAAGGCCCTGAGGTAGACAGTTGCTTGATCCTCTGTCTCCATTGGGACCTGATCTGGGGGCTGAGCTTAATTGCTGAAATAGCCCATGAGGGTTGGACACACCCCAGAACTTCATGGTGTCTGCCTTCAGGAGCCAGTATGTGGCTGGAGGCAGTGTGTGGCAGAGATTCCCAGTTCCGTGGAGGACAACCCAGTCAGTAGCAGTGCGTCCGAGGCCACCAGAAAC
The DNA here is from genome assembly GCF_002007445.2 of Ailuropoda melanoleuca. Lineage (NCBI taxonomy): Eukaryota > Metazoa > Chordata > Mammalia > Carnivora > Ursidae > Ailuropoda > Ailuropoda melanoleuca. The sequence goes on from NC_048229.1 coordinate 55,963,112, forward strand.
ATGGTGTTCTTTCTGGTCCTGGTCAGCTATGCCAATATTTTCTGTGGGCATCACTAAGAAAGAAGAGAGTTTATTTGGAGAGAAATGGTCTAAGGTTGTGAGACTTGTGCAGGCCCCCACTGCCATCTCAGGACCATTGGAGTGGCTTGGGCTGGGGCTTGCTGGGTCCTGGGGTGGGAGGTGAAGTTTCCTAAAGTGAACAAGGACCAGGCAAAGGAGAAAGGCTCTCCACACACCCTGGTCCCCTCCTTTCACCTGAAGTCCAGGACTGTGCCAGACACATCCCACCCACCCACACTATCAGGGAGAATCTCCTGGCCCAGAAGCCGGAGTCACTGGTCTTAGAGCCTAAATCAATTGCCACAAACCCTGAAACAAGAGGGGAGAGAGCAACGAAAACTGGAGGGCTGTGGAGGGGACAGTTGTGTGTGGGGTGCTCTGAGGCTGAGCGGATACCTGCATCCACCTTTCCTTGGCACGTATCACCCCTTCTAGAATCTTAAGCCATTACTAGACTGCTCTAGAGCCTGGTGGAGTGTTAGTCTGTCCCCAGTTCTATTCACTCACGTGCTTCCTTTGAATATCAAATGTGACTGTTTGAAAAGCTGGTAGAATTAATCCCTCTTACTGTAGATAGTGCTGCAGACCTTGGATTTTTTTTTCTGTGTTTTCAGATGAGATATCTATAAATATCTATACATTATATATATATATATGTATATTGGGTCTTCCTGCGTGTGGTTTCCCATTGGAGGTTGTCTCTTTGGTCAAAGTGAACTTTTAATGGAGTTTATTACTTTCCTCTCTGTATAAAGTGAAGAACCTAATTTTGTGTATTCTGGTGGCTGATGTCATGAAACTTTGAGATGACAAAATGTAAAACAAATAAAAACCCTTGTCAAAGTAGAAGAGTTAACTGTGCTGGCAAACTAATAAAGAAGAATTTGAGTACGGTGACACCAGGCCCATCCCCAGAAGCTTTTGGGAAGGCAGCATTGAGGTTGGTGCTGCTTGGGCTCAGGTGGGACTGAGTATGCAGGAGTTCCCATCCATGTTTATATTTCCAGGTTTCGTTGTTTTTTTTTTTAAACTCTACCCCCACTTTGGGGCTTGAATTCAGGACCACCCAGTGATCAAGAGTCACATGCTCTACCAATGGAACCAGCTAGGTGATCCACTTACTTCCAGTTCTTATCACATGCATTATCTTACCAATCCTATTTTTTAAAAAGATAGTATTCATTTTTTTTTAAAGATTTTATTTATGTGACAGAGAGACAGCCAGCGAGAGAGGGAACACAGCAGGGGAGTGGGAGAGGAAGAAGCAGGCTCCCAGCAGAGGAGCCCAATGTGGCGCTCGATCCCAGAATGCTGGGATCACGCCCTGAGCCGAAGGCAGACGCTTAACGACTGCACTACCCAGGCGCCCTAAAAAGATAGTATTCATTTGAGAGAGAGCATGAGCGGAGGAGTGGGGAGGCAGAGGAGAAGCAGGAGCCCAGGGCTGGGCGATCCCAAGACACTGAAATCACGACCCCAGCTGAAGGCAGCCGCTTAACTGGTTAAATTATTTCTCCTGAGAACGTCCTGGAGCCCAGGTGTCCCCAGCTGAGTTTAGAGAACTGAGCCACCCAGGCGCCCCACCAATCCTTACATTAATTCCACAGGATATATATTATCTTAGTTTCACAGCTGAGGATAAGGGATCTGCCCTAAGAAGCAGCCAAGCTAGGAGCTGGCTTTGGCATTGCAGAACTTCAAAACCCTGCTTCATTTTCTTAACAGCATGCTACTTTCCTATGTTTAACCACCATTTCTGACATTCACTCATTAACTCAAATAGACACACATAACATAGCTGCTATGTGTCAACTAATAAAGCACGTAAATAAAAATAAAACCCACCATGTGCTGTGGGTGTGATGAAAAACAGAGGGACATACTAGAGAGTGCGGGCAGAGGGGGTTTATTCCAGTTCTAGGAACCCTTCCCATGCTCCTCGGAAACACACACAACCTGCCCCACGGCACTCGGAAACGCACGCAGGTACACAACTGCTCTGAGCAAATAAAACGGTTCGATCAGGAAGGCAGGCTGGACGCCCACCTGGGCGCGCTCACAGCCGGGAAGCCCCGCGTTGGTTTCCAGAAACTGAATTTTGTTCTTCACCCGGACTACTCCGAATTATCTCAGCTCTTGGAGACCAAAGGGGAGAGTTGAGCCTGGCTCAGAACCAGGCTCGAGGAGATAGGTCTTCCTGGACACGACCGCACGTTTTCTAAACCCAGCTGGGGACACCCGGGCTCCAGAAAGACGTTTTCGGAGGAATGATTTGACCAGGTGCAAATCCCCACTCGTCCTCCGCGTGGACGTCGGGACGAGCGTCACGTGGCGCCGGGGCGGGGACATAGGCCCCGCCCCCAACAGGCTTCTTTTCCCCGGACGCCGGAAGCGCCCTCGCGGAGTTTCTGACCCGCGGGGCAGCGAGGACTCGAGTATGGCGACCCAGACCAAGCGCCGGCGGGTAAGTCGCGGGGGACCGGAGCGGGGCCCACCCCTTTCCGCCTCGCCTCGTCCCTGCCCTGCCCGTAGTGTGGTCCCGCGCCTTTCCTCCGCTCACTCTCGCGGGTCCCTGGCCGCCCTCCGCGTCCCCTCCCCCACCCAGAGCCCTTCCTCTGCGCGCCGCTCCGTCTCCTCCCGCGTCCCGCGCGTTCTCTGGGGCGGGCCCTCCCCACGGCGCTCACTCGTTCCAGGTGGCGGGGCCTGTGGGCGGTGGCGACGCGGCCCCGGACCCGGTGGCCGGTTTCCTGAGCTGGTGCCGGCAGGTGGGGCTGGAGCTGAGTCCCAAGGTGAGGAGGCGGGGGTGCGGGCAGGCGCGGTGGGGACGCAGGGCCAGCTCTGACCTGCCGCTCCTCCGCTCAGGTGGCGGTGAGCCGGCAGGGCACGGTGGCCGGCTACGGCATGGTGGCCCGGGAGAGCGTGCAGCCCGGGGAGCTGTTGTTCGCCGTGCCGCGGGCCGCGCTCCTGTCGCAGCACACCTGCTCCATCGGCGGCCTGCTGGAGCGAGGTGGGTGTGCCGGCGGGGGTGAGACGGGGAGGCGGGCCGCGGAGCGGCGCCAGGGTTTTCAGCTCCGTGGCTCTCACTTCGTGTCTCCCTCAGAGCGAGGCACGCTGCAGAGCCAGTCGGGCTGGGTGCCGCTGCTGCTGGCGCTGCTGCACGAGCTGCAAGCCCCGGCCTCCCCCTGGAGCCCCTACTTTGCGCTCTGGCCGGAGCTGGGCCGCTTGGAGCACCCCATGTTCTGGTGAGAGCCTTAGTAGGGGTGGGGAGCACCAGCACCGGAGCTTGGCTCGAACTGTCCTGGCCCGGGGACCGGGTCCCCAGGCACTAGTCCCGGTGGGGTGTGTGAAGGGAACCCGGGTGGGGTGTCACTGCAGGCCTGAGGAGGAGCGCCGGCGACTGCTGCAGGGTACAGGCGTACCCGAGGCCGTGGAAAAGGACTTGGCCAACATCCGCAGCGAATACTATTCCATCGTGTTGCCCTTCATGGAAGCCCACCCGGATCTTTTCAGCCCCAGGGTTCGCTCCCTGGATCTCTACCGCCAGCTTGTGGCTCTTGTGATGGCCTACAGGTCAGTGAGCAGAATCTTGAAGGGCTTTTTTCTTTAGAACTCTGTTGAGGGGTAAGAGGGGAAAGAACAGTGAACCACACCCCAGTCTCTCACCCTACACTGGGCTTTAGCAAAGTTCTCTCTGTGGCAGCTTTCAGGAACCACTGGAGGAAGAGGAGGATGAAAAGGAGCCAAACTCCCCTTTGATGGTGCCTGCTGCAGACATACTAAACCACTTAGCCAATCATAATGCCAATCTAGAATACTCTCCAGTGAGTGGATCCCTCTCAGTTATTGTTCTTATGTGCAATGATGATCAGGCATTTGATTCAAACCAGTGCCTCTCATTTATGCTGGCCTGAGAGTTGGGCTAAGTGGGCTCCGTTCTCCTTGTGGTAAAAATGCATACGTGAAGTTAGCTTATGTTCAGTTTGCATATTTCACTCAAATAGTTCAAACACAAAACCTCACTACCCACAAAGAAAGTTGTGGTTATTTCTCTGCTAAGCTGCTGCCATCATTTATTTGGTGCCAGAGGTTGGCCGTACTGTCACTACTTTTGGGGAAGAAGGGAGAGGAATAGGGATGATCATAGGTCAGATCTAAGATGATACCAGGGTTATATCAATTCCATTTGCTAAGTGGGAAGTTGCAAGAAAAGATCCAAGTTTATGGAATTAGGGAATGGGTATTTTTTTAATCCTGGCCTCCATCTGCCATTCCCAAGTTGGGTTTAATCATTTTTAAAAGCAGCTTTAAGTACTGAAGATGACCGAGCAGAGATTCACTTAATAAAGCAGTGAGGCTGAATTTGACCTTTATAAACCTTACCTCCTCCATCCTACTGTAAAGGCGAATTATACTTCAGATACTGTGCTTTTTACAAACTGAAGGTTTGTGGCAACCCTGTGTTGAGCAAATTTATGAGTGCCGTTTTTCTAACATCACTTGCTTCATGTCTGTGTGTCCTAGTTTGGGAAGAATTACAACTGCAAGAATTGCAGTATTTCAAATGTTTCTATTACTATATTTGTTTGATCTGATCAGTAATTGTAACTCAGAAAAAGCTCAGGTGGTGGTTAGCACTGATTTAGCAGTAAAGCTGTTTTCTAAGATAAGCATTATTTTTATATGCACTGGGACACCCAAAAGTTCGATTTTTTTTTTTAAAACAATATTTGCTTTTTTGTGGCGGTGTGGAACCAAACCTACACAATCTCTGAGGTATGCCTATACAGGATCTTAATAGAAACTAAAAATAAAATGCTGAGAGGTATATCATCAGTCCATTTGCTGAACTATATCCACGGCGAAGCTCTTCCTAAGAGGGATTTAATCTTCCTGGGGCTGGCCAGTGAAGGGCCTGGTCCCAGCTTCTCCCTTCCACCTCAGAACTGTCTTCGGATGGTGGCCACTCAGCTCATTCCTAAAGGCCATGAAATTTTCAACACTTATGGGCAAATGGCTAATTGGCAACTGATTCATATGTATGGTTTTGCTGAACCATATCCTGACAACACGGACGACACAGCTGACATTCAGATGGTGACAGTTCGTGAAGCAGCATTACAGGGTGAGTGTCTGATGATCCAGTCTTGGACACCTGTGGGCATGTCTGTATCCCCACCCCAGGTGCTCTTAAATAGCAGTTGCCCTGTTTTTTGGAGATTGGGCAGTAGAGTAAGAAGAAATGAATTGCTGGGTTTATGGAGACTTTTACACTATTACTATCTACAGGAACAAAAGTTGAAGCGGAGAGGCTCCTACTGTATGAACGCTGGGATTTCTTATGCAAACTGGAGATGGTTGGAGAAGAGGGAGCCTTTGTGATTGGACGTGAGGAGGTACTGACTGAAGAGGAACTGACCACTACACTCAAGGTAAAGGGCTGAGAATGGCCAAAATATTAAGAGCTAGTTAAAGCTCATGAGAACGGAAATGTGGGATGCCGAGACGTCTAAATTCAGAAATTCATAATTAAGGGGCAATTTTAATTAAAAGACCCAATGATTGCTTCTAGGTACTATGCATGCCTGCTGAGGAGTTCAGAGAGTTTAAAGACCAGGATGGATGGGGAGATAATAAAAGGGAAGAGGACAGCTTGACAATCACAAATATCCCCAAACTTAAAGCATCATGGAGACACCTTCTTCGGGACAGTGTTTTGTTGACCCTGCAAACATATGCCACAGACTTAAAATCTGAACAAGATTTACTAAGTAACGAGGTCTACACCAGACTCAGCTGGAGGGAACAGCAGGCCTTGCAGGTTCGCTATGGTCAGAAGATGATCTTACATCAGTTGTTGGAACTGACAAGTTAGCAGGTTCTGTGCTGCCTGAAGGAACGCTGACGAGAACTTTATTCTAAGCTAATATTGATGCTTGAAAAAAAAGAAAATTTGGATCTTTTGCTTTGCTTTTCCTTTTATTAAATACCAAAAGGAAAAGTAGCAAAGGTGGTGCGCTCAGGTTAACTCTGAGGTAAGGGTGAACTGTTTCAGGACTGTACACAGCTGACTTGGAAATTGCTCATGATGGTTACTAAGACCAATAAATCTTAAAACTGTTGTGTTCTCACTTGGAACCAGAGTTAGCAAAAAAAAAGTGATAGTAATAGGTCTTGGTTGTAGTCTAGCATTTAATAGCATGGACTTTGGAAGTAGACCTGGGTCTATTTTGAGCAAGCTTTTTTCCCTCCAAGACTTAGTTTCCTGTTCAGGGGTTTGATGAGCTCTAGCGCTGGCATGCAACCATTGTTTTACTTCCTCAGGAGGCTGAATTTACTCTAGATGGCACAACTCACCTTTAAGGGAAGAAACCCTAAGAGACCAATGACATTCAAACCTTACTCATTAAAATTTCTATTTAATCTTGAACCTTTTTGTCCTCTGTGGCTGTAAAACTTGACAATCAATCAATCATTAAAGGTAAGGTATACTTTAAGTGGCATAAATTTTAAATATATCAAAATACTATGAGAAGGGGTATGAAAAATGTTTTTCTTTTTAATTGTTTAATCACAGAAACCTCCAGTGATACGTGCCAGATAAGCGGGGAAGATCTATCAATCATTCAGGTGATGTTTCCCAATGGCCCCAGGCTCTGTGAGCCTGGGCTGTCCACTTTCCTCCTCACCACCAGCACTGGCTGCTGCTACTGAGAAAGGCACAGTGGACTCACATGTGTGTCATGACTTTAATGTTTTGACTACAGTATGCATACACATACAGGTAAGGGAGCTAGAGCCCAGGAACTAGAAAGGCTACAAAATACAACACATGGACCAATACATTTACAAAACATTCAAAATCCTTACAAAAGGGGCTGTATTGGTCCTTTTGACTTTGTTGTTGTTGTTCAACATAGCCTGTATGGCTATTCACTGGGATGATGGGGAAGGGAAATTCATACACTATTAGTCCCTTTCCAAGTATGAGGAGAGAGCCAGGGGCACTTTTAGGCCTGGGACTGATTTCCCTTTATAAAAAGAGCTGACTGCATCGTGGGGCCTAAGGGCGTAGTTCTCCAGTAGAAATGAGAAAATGATGCTCTTCCAGCAGTCAGCTTTAGCTCTGGGGAAGAGGCAAAACAAAAATCCATGGGATCTCAATTGTGAGCTCTTCCCATGTTCCCTAAGCATACCGAATAGTAGCACATACACATTTTTTAACAACTTGGTGATTTTTCAGGGTCCCCTGTCCACATTAAAAAAATAAGTTACACAATATTTAAACTGGCTTTTTTGCTATTCTTTGGGACACCAGGAATGTCCGAAGACATGGAGCTATGTTGTATCCCCAGACAAGTGCATGGCATCAATAGCCTTTTCAGTTACAAGCTGGGCAGGTACCAAGTTTACCTACTTGCCTTGGACACATTTTGCACAAACCCAAGAAGTTCCAGACAAAGGTTTTATCTTTCATATATTTACACAAGTTCAAAATGATATTCACAGCATCTTCTAAATTTTGGCCAAGAGTCAAAAAATGCATTTAAACTTTGGAACGTGCCCACATAGACAGGAAGCTGACCCAAACAGTAATTGGGGCAGGTACCCGAGAACCAAAGGGCTGGGAAAGTCAGGAAGAGCTGAAAGGATTCTTCAGCCAGTTTATAAACCTGGTGCAGTGGGATCTCCAGGCTGACACATTTACAGCAGAGATGCAGTTCCATCTAACTGGCACCTGTCCCTTCCATTACTTGCTGAGCTTGCTTCTGTCCCATGCAACACTGTGCAACCGACTGGAATAACCTGAAAAACGGAGACATTTACAAGTTTGTGAGAAAAATTTCAGGCCTGGCAGTATCTTGGGTCACATTAAGAAGGTAATGATAGCCAAAGCTAATCACCCACCCTAGCTAGAGCCATCATGTGTTTCTCATTCTTAGACAATAAATTACTTTTGAACTCACTTTTCAATTTCTGGGGCACAGTGTACAAACTCGTGATTCCAGAACTTAAATGCTGGATTTTTAATCAGCTCAATGAAGGTAATAAGAAGACCCCAAGGATGTGGCCTATTTACAATCAACCGTTCCAAGAGAACCCTGAAGGGGAAGAAAGATTAGTTAATGCACAGAGAAACCTAATTTATGAGCACTTCCTTACCTTTTTTCCTAACTTTTCTCCTTGATTACTAAGCTACAAGGAAAAGTTACTAGCTTTACTAAGGACAGGTGGATTAATGTCTTTATATATAGCATGGCTAATGGAATTAGAAAACCTGGGTTTGAATCCTGCCTCTTCCCATTAGTGAGCCTAGAAGACTAAGGATAACAGTATCAGATTTAAAGTGAGTGTGTATCTCTCACCAGAATCTACCCATTGCCCAATCTCCAATGCTATACACAGTCTAAACAATCTGCAACAGATTCCTAATTATCATCCAAAAAATAAAAAAAAAACACAAGTATGATCTTGTTATTTCTCCTTCAAACTTCTCAACTTAAGAGGATAAAGCCCAAGCCCTTTAACATGGCTTTTAATAGGGCTCTGTATGGATTCAGGACTCTGGATAAAAAATGTCACCATCACCACCTCAGAGAAACTATTGACTTTCAATCAAAATGCTGGTACCTTTCATTAAAAACCTTTTATTTTAGCAATAATCAGAATTTGTTAATTCTCTACTTGTCATTTTGTGTCCATCAGACTAACTGCTAGGGCAGGAACCATGTCCACTTTGTTCACAACTGTAGCTCCTATTTAACACACGTAAATGATGTTTTAAATGGACACGTAGAATACACTCAATGAACACTGACTGCATGGGGGGGGAAATCATAATAAAGGGGAAGAGGCACCACTTAGAATTATCTGAAACACTTCTCCGTTACCTTGTAATCTGTTCTTGGATAGCTTCAGTGTTGGCTTCTGCAAAAAGGTACAGCATGGTACAGCTGAAGTAGTGGGTGTGGCTATTTGGGTACCGCAGCTGATTTGCAATGGCATTCAGGAAGAGATATCGACCTAGAAATTCAGAAAACTCAGTTTATTGCAGACTTGTGCTTTACGTGAAAGACCAACATAAAAAGACAAATCATTATGAGAGGCTGGGGGGTTTGGATTTCTGATACAGACTTTCACAGTATCCTTTGTTTCAACCAGTGCTTCTTGGGTCCCCAGTATTCTCATTTCTGAGGGGTTTATTTTGTATTTTCCACATAATTTTTTTTTAAATATTTAAGAACACACCCACTGCATATAAGCATTTCTCAAAAAAAAATTGGGGAAAATATCACTTTTTAATTTCACAGATTTCTTTAATATTGCTTAACAGGAAGACAGCTGGACCCTTCTGCCCCTGTGTTCACAATGTGTTCCAGTATTGTTTCATGTAGCCCCTGGAAAATTCCACTGTACACTCATGACAACATGAATGCAAACATACACACCGTCATTACTGTGAAAGTTGTTTTGACCTCACAGCTCTTCTAAAAGGGTCTTGGGGACACCCCCTAGAGCTTCCAGTCCATACTTTGAGAACTGCTAATTTAGACTATACTAGAATAATTCTCTATTAACTGGGTCTGGTTGCCTCTGCTTGATATGACTCATGTTTGTAAGGCTATCCAAGTGAGCTTTAACACTGAAGGCTACCCTTTTTCCCCCCCTCCCCTGGGCTCTGATGTGATGGTATCCAATTTTGTTAAATCTTCATTTTACACTGTCTCAAGTCCCTTCTACAAATAGACAAGCAAGTTTATGTATATCAAGATTAACTATCCTCTCAAGAATTGATAGCAAAGTTAAAAGGAGGCATCCTTTTTAAAGTATATGTGTGTTAAGGGCGCCTGAGTGGCTCAGTTGGTTAAGTGTCTGCCTTCTGCTCAGGTCATGAATCCCAGGGTCCTGGGGTTGAGTCCCGCATCAGGCCTGCTTCTCCCTCTCCCTGCCGTTCCCCCTGCTTGTATTCTCTGTCAAATAATAAATAAAAAAATTTTCTTAAATAAAGTACTTGTGTGTTAAAATAAGCAAGACTATGTATAGGGTCTCTCTAAGAATGAATATAGAAGACCGAAAGAAATGTGATTCGACCAGGCAAGATGCAACCTATGGGAAGAATTATACTGCCAACTTTCTGCAAAGCAGGTTAGGGAAGTCCTATCCATCAATTTTTACATAATATTTAACAAGTTGCTTGACAGACACTAATAAATGCTGGGGGGAAAGGCAGGCTAACAAAACAATGTAAGATGAACTTATTTTTAAAGAGACTAGTAAAAGGAACATGTTTATTCTCACACTAAAAAAAAATACTGTAATCATACACACTGAAATATTAAATAAGGATTTTGGATATTTCCATTTTTCCAAATTTTTGCATTAAGCAAATACTATACAATTAAAATAGCCAGCAAAGAAATACAAATACCATATGATTTCACTCGTGAAATTTAAGAAACAAAACAAGCAAAGGGTGGGAAAAAAAGAGTCAAAGTAGGGAACAATCTGATGTTGGATTGATTAAACAGGTAATGGAAATTAAGGAGTGCACTTCTTATAATGACCACCGGGTCATTTATCAAACTACTGAATTACTATATCGTACACTTGAAACTGATGTAACACTGTATGACAATTGGGATTAATATTTTTTTCAAAAATAGAGCCATACAAACATATTGACAAAATATTTGTCTGTTGTGGCTTAAAGTATTTTTATCATCAGACTGTGGCAAAAGGTGCACAGAACTTAACTCTGAGAACTGGTTGGCTTCACTCACCTTCAGTGTCCAAGTCCACAGCCAGGTTCTGGAAGATGTCCATGTGAGCCGAATGGGTGATCGTGCTCATTGATGGTGTGCTACCCTTGTTGTGGATGTGTGCAATGGCCTGAGTCCCTACGTAGAGCACCAGTGCATTGATGAGCTGGAGGTTGTAACGATTGCCAGGCTCATTGGATACCTAAATGAACAAAACAAAGCTGCTTATTTTCACAGAGGATTCAACATTTCTAAACCCTTTTTACGCCTTCATAGAAAAGCTGAACTGCTCTCCACATGTGTGATTTAAATTTTAGAAATTTGCTTTTTGAGGTTCCTGAACAAACACATAGCTACCTAAGGGTGGCTGGGTCAATAACAAAAACATGATTTCCCTTTGGAAGCCAAAACTTTAACAGGTACCAGCAAAAAACTAAAGTTTGTGAAGTCAGTCTGTGGATTATCTCAACTATAAAAAATACTTGGAGGGTCACCTGGCTGGCTCAGTCAGTGGAGTGTGTGACTCTTGATAATAGGGTTGAGGCCTATGTTGGGTATGGAGATTAATGAAATCTTAGAAAAAAGAAAAATATCTGGAGAGGGGAAAAAGTAGTTCTCTGGTGTGGAAAGACTGGAAAGATAACACAATTTCAAGTCCTCTTCTGTAGGGCAAACTAAACCAGAATCCATTTAGAACAATCTTGGGAGGACTGACAGGAACCAATTATCAGCAGTATTATTCTTATACAAAATGAGCCCATTCCCTGGTTGCCTCTTCCAAATCAACAGCTTTGTGTCAGTGATAAGATGAACTAGTAAAATGCATAATAATCCAATTAATCTCATCCAACTATTAGAAAAAAAAAACAAAACTACGTTTTAAAATTTTTAAATCCACTTGAAAACACTAACTCCCAAGGGCGCCTGGGTGGCTCAGCTGGTTAAGCATCTGCCTTTGGCTCGGGCCACGATCCCAGGGTCCTGGGACTGAGTCCCGAATCGGACTCCCTGCTCAGCGAGGAGTCTGTTTCTCTATCTCTCTGCGCCTGCCCCCTGTTCATGCTCGCTTGCTCTCTCTCCTTCAAATAAAATCTTTAAAAAAAAAAAACAAAAAACAAAACACAAAAACAAAAACTCCCACTAACTCCCAAACAGGCCACCCACAGGACTATGCACACAAAATGCTTGCTATGAAAGACACAGCTTAAAAGTTTAAGTCAAACCAGTTAACCTGTAGGTTGCTTCGCAAATCAGACAGAAAAGTGACCGGTGATCGAGTTTTAAGATAGGAATCCAAATCCTTTTTGAACTGAGGTGGCATCACTCCAGTAAAATTGGTAAGAATCCGGGGTGCAATGTTAATTTCACTCAACATATCCACCTGCCACACACAGATACAATAATCAAAACCAGAAGTAACATGTAGGAGTTAACAGCAAATTCTTTCTCTCCGCCTTAAAAAGTGGTAGGATTGTTTTCTAAAAACTGCACATTGTAAATGTCTTGAGAGAACTGCCACTTTTTATTAATCTTTAATTAAAAGAACCTATCTCCAAAGTGACAGGAATCTCTCATTCTGTAATAAATTAATCTTTCTTAAAAAATTATCTTTCTAAATTAAGGCAGGATTGGTATCTTTTGTGAAGAGGTCTAACGTATATTACTGTTTCCTGGACTTGGATTTCAAAAGAGTACAGAGGAGATTCTTCACACCAAGAGCCTAGTTTTTGAAAATATGCCCCAGCAGAAGAGAACATCATATTTGCTACTTAAAAAAAAAAGGGATCTGAAAGCAAGAGTACAAAATACATAAAAATTATAGTAGCCATATCAGGGCTATACACATTAAAAACACCTATGAAATATGACCATTACAAAGATCTGTTCTGCAATTCTGTACCATCAGGGCCATCTAGCAAATAACTGGTCCAACACCTCAACTGAAGTTCCATAATAATAAATTTACTATCAAAATTAACTGAAAATAGCAGCTAGGCAAATACTGTGAACTAATATTCAGCAGGCTTAATAACATGACCGCCACCACCACCCCCCCGCCGCCACCAAAGAGCATCCTCACCTAACAATTTGTGTGTGTATGCTGGGGAGAAAGGGATTAAATAAGTCTACCACCTGAAAAAGGACTCAAATACCAAGACATAACTTTTTCTTGAACCGTTTGGAATTTTACCTTCAGATTAGGAGTGAATGGGTCTGGGAGCCTCATGTTTCTTGGAAAGGCACTCAGGATGAGATTTCTTAGCTGAATACAATTAGGTGGGATGACGTCACAGAATCCATAATGGTAATCGCAAAGGAACTCCGGGAAATCATGCAAAAGAACCAACAGCACTCTCAAAGTGCCCTATTTTTAAAAAAATGAGAAAAACATTGGCTCTTTTCCACATTAAGTTAGGAAATGAGAGCAACATTTATACCTTCATGAATGTAACTTAAGTAAAAAAGAAAAAAGTATATACTTCAATAACAAATTACAGGCTTTTTACCAAAATAGTTACATCCGGAAATCACCAAAAACTAGCTTTGGGGAGTTTATACCTTAAATGTGTATGCTGTAAGAGGCTGGCAAAAATTAATTAACTGTTAATTAAAAGACATAAGGTTCTGTCTTCAGAAGCCAGAAAAAACAGCTAATGAAAACCAACGAAGTGAAAGAGCCAAAATCAATTACATGTTTTAAAAAGTACTGAAGGAGGGTGAATCAAAGCTGATTCTTTGAAAAGATTAAAAGATTAAAATCGAGGCCTAGATGGCTTTACTGGTAAAATCTTCACTATAAATATTTAAGGAAAATGAATACAATTTTCACAGTCTCAAAGTAATTTTTAAAAGAATTTTTTCCAACTCTTTTAATGAGATTTACATAATCTTGATACCAAAATTTGATGTGAAAAATCACACAAAAATCCTAAATATGAGAAATATTAGAAATAGAAATCACAGTGATATATTGTGACAAAACAGTCCAAAATGCAATGGCAGTTTAAGCATTTGATGGAGTTATTAAGAGAAAAAAAATTTACATGGTTTTGAAAAGGCATTCAATATAACTCAACACCCATTTAATGATTTTAAAGCTCAAATTATGAACAGAAGGGCATTTCCTTATTCAGATAATGGTATCTGCAAAACAAAACTGTAGATTTTGAATTACTGAAAGCTTTCTTTAGGATCATTAAGGAGACAAGCATGCCATTATCACTATCTTCTACTCAACACTGTCCTGGAGTTACTGGCAACTGCAATAAAGCAGGTGAGAGTATAACAAAAACCCAGTTATATGTAGATGAAATGACTGTGTATATAGAATACACTGAGCCTAGGGGTCTCAGTCAGTTAAGCATCTGCCTTCGGCTCAGGTCACGGCTCAGGTCACGATCCCAGAGTCCTGGGATGGAGTCCTGCATCGGGCTCCCTTTGCCTGCTGCTACCCCTCCTTATGCACGCGAGCACACTCTAACAATCTCAAAAAAAAAAAAGAGAGAGAGAAAAGAGAAGAAGAATACACTTCTTCCCACAAAAGAAACAGATAAACTCTCAGAAAAAGCAAATTTAGCAAGGTAGCTGATACACAAAGGTAGCTGGCCAATATACAAAAATCAATTGTTTCTATATGCTGTCAACAAATAAAAAATTTTAAAGGTATTTTACAATTACACAAAAAACATCAAATACCTAAGCATAATTCTAAAGAAAGAGGCTGAAAACCTCTATGCTGGAAAACTACAAAGCACTGCAGAGTAAAATGAAAGACCTAACTAAATAGAAATATACATGTTCAGGATTGAAAGGCTCAGTATTATGAAGAGGTCTATTCTCTCCCAAGTGATCCACAGATCCACTGCAATCTCAATCTAAATCCCAACCGGCTTCCAGAAGTCAAACTGACTATGCAGTCCTTTATCCAATGGCAAATGACACAAAAGAGCCTAAATAATCTTTAAAAGAGAGCAAAGTTGAAGAGGATTTATTCTGCTGATTACTCTGGCTTTACAGTAAGTCTTACAAATCAAGACAGTTTGGTATTGGCCTAGGAACAGATAAACAGATCAACTAGAGAGACACCCATACACAAACGGTCAATTATTTTGACGAAGGTGCCCCATCAATTCAATAGGGAATGAAGAATGGTACTGAAAAGCTTTATATTATTTATTGGGGTGGGACTATAAGAAAGGAGGAGGAAATGAACCTCACCGTACACAAAAATAAATCTGAGACAGATCACATCACCTAAACATGAAAGCCAGAATAACATGGGTTCTTGGACAGTAAATAGAGTGCATGCAGAATAGATTTCAATTTGGGATTGGCAAAGATTTCTTCCATGAGATACAAAAGTCAACACTTAATGAAAGCAAAAGCTTGATAATTTTTACTACATTAAATTAAAAGTTTCCATTCCTCAAAAGACACCTTACTTTTAAGGGAATGAAAAGGTAAGCCACAAGATTGGGAAATGTCTGATAATGTATTAAACGACGGGCTTATATCCAGAATATATGAAGAATTCCTATTAAAAAAATAAGAAAAACAGATAATTTAGTGGAAAGATGAGCAAAAAACTGTAAAAGGAACATCACAAAAGGATATCCAAATGGCCAACGCACTCATTAAAAAAAAATCAAGGATATGCAAAGTAAATCCACAATGAGAGCCTACTGCACAACTGCCAAATGGCTGAAACAGACAATACCAGGTATATGCTGGTGTTAGAGTTAATGGACACATATACTGAAGTTGAACCTATGAACACCCTGTTTGGGGACTGGTTATGAAGTACATTTGATTTCTGTACTTTACTGTTATCCTTTAAAAACTTTTAATAGAAAAACTGGGGTGCCTGGGTGGATCAGTCGGTTAAGCATCTGACTTCAGCTCAGGTCATGATTTCGGGGTCCTGGGATCTAGTTCTGCATCAGGCTCCCCCACCTTCTCTGTCCCACCCCCCACGCTATCAAGTAAATATTTTTTTAAAGCTTAATAAAAAAAATTAGGCCTCATATTCTCAGTTTACAGTGTTTAAGTAATTTTAAGTTCAAATTATTTTAATTTATAACTACAAATTAATTACCTTATAGAGGATTTGCATAGGTTTGGTGAGTTCCACATTTCTAAGGAAAGGCGCTAAATATTTGAATAAATCAATCAGTAGCTGTGCATACATAGGCCATCCCTGAAAGAAAGAAATGTACATCAGCCATAATTACACTCAGCTGCTTGCTGTCCTACCACCAAAAATTTGCCCAAGCAGCTACACTGTGACTTATTATCTTCTTCATACTAATATAACTAGAGAATACTGACTTAAGTACCTCACTTAAAGACTGGCATTAAAAAGGAATAAGCATAATTTTGGCAATAGTGAAAAATGACATTTAACACAAAATGGTTTCAGGGGTGCCTGGGTGGCTCAGCTGGTTGAGCATCGAACTCCTGACTTCGGCTCAGGTGGTTATTGTAGGGTCACAAGACGGAGCTCCCTGTCAACCTCCCCACTCAGTGGGGAGTCTGCTTGAGTTACTCTCCCTCTGCCCCTCACCTCACGGTGTATGCATGCGCTCACACTCTCTAAAGAATAAATGAATCTTTATGGGGCGGGGGGGGGGGGGG